>NC_057807.1:234463318-234788370 GCF_018294505.1 Triticum aestivum
CATTGGAGTTCAAGACCTCCATTGGAGAAGATCCCTAGTGGATGAAGACCCCCTTGAGGGAAGGATCTATCTAGATCATCAAGCCCTCATCTCCTTCATAGGATTTGGGATGAACTCTACCATGTATCTTATTTCCCTTTGTTGTTCATGTACCTTGTGGATCTTATGTGTTTGATTGTCTAGTGGATGTGTGATTTGACTTGTTCTTGAGTGTTACTCTTGTTTTCCCTCTTTTGTTCATCTTGTTCTTGGGGATTCCCCCTCCAATTCGTGAAAGATCTCTCCATAAGGTTCCACCCTACACCAGATCCTGACGACCAAATTTCATAGAAGCATAACTCCTGACAAGCCTCGCCATTGGTGTTCCTGCCATGATGCGAAGTTGCACTTACTGACGCAACACAAAGTTTATCGCTTACAGATTGGCGCAAAAGCGAGTGTTGAGTACTAACGGTACATGCCCTAGCTTGGTTAAAGCTAGATCCGATGCGCTTTATGCGTTCAAGCTAGCCAACAACCCAAGCTTGTTTAGGGCTCGAGCTCAAGTGCTTATAGCATCTCCAACAAGTTGGTAAATTCGTTCGCTTCCCAAACAACTGAAAAGATTTAAAACAGCACTCCAACAGATTTAATTTATGATTTGCCATACCTATTTTTAAGGAGATCATAGCTTAAGTTTGTACCACCTCGGAGGACTAAGTTTCTGCCACCTCGAATAACTTCATTTTTGGTGGTGCTCCTCGGGTGCCGAGCCGAGACTTTTAGGGTGGAGGACCGGGGGAATTCATTTTTTGTGGTGCTCCTCGAGTGTCGGGCTGGGACTTTCAGGGTGAAAACCTAAGGTCTGGCTTTCATTTGTTGTGCCTGGCAATCGCCTCATTGAAGGAATTGTTTTGAGAGCTTAGACTTCTCCAGGATGAAAACCTAAGTTATTGGATCAGACAACGACGGCGCTTGTACACTTTTACGTTCTTGGAGCCGTTGCTTTTGGAGACCTTTTATGTTTCCCAAGTGTTGTATTTGGTGGTGGTCTGTGTGCGGCTGCTGAGAGGAGTCGATCACTGTGGCGGGACCTTTGTTTTTTCCTTTTTTTTATTTTTTTTCTTTGGCTGTGTGCATCCTGGATGTCTTTGAGACATCTTGTAGATGCAGAGTCTAGGTGTAATTGGTATCTTCACGATATTAATATACTCCCTTTTTAAAAAAATCGTACCACCAAACCAAATACGGGTTTGCTACCATTTTCTCACTCCGACCTTCTTTCGCACCGCAGCACTATAAGGCCAAGGCCAACGTGCGACCACATTTGGTCCATTCTTGTCTGTTTGGGTCGAAACGAACACAAATCGTGGCCCAACACGGCGACCCAAATGGACGGACGTCCAATTTTTGTCCGTCCGCGACCAATTTTTGGCCCAAATTTGGGCAAGGTTAGCGCCAGCACGGATGCACGCGGGTGTTCCCTTGACCTCCAGCTGGCCCGCCAGTCAGTGACACATATGTGATTCCCTCTCCCCCTCGAGGCCCCGGCACCCTCGCCGCCATAGCACCGCCCATTTTTTGGCCCCTCCTTCTGCCCAAGCCTGCCGCACGCATCCACACATTCCCCCACCTGCCCGCCGCTTTGGAGGAGTTCTTGCCAGCGTTTGTGGCCTCTTCATGCCACCGTCGGTGCTAGAGAAACCACGATCGCCGGCACCACTAATCGTCCCCAACACCGTCCGCCTCGCACTGCAAGGCCGTCGTCCGCCCTCGTCTCCACTTCTACAGGTCTGTTGCCCTGCTGCATGTACGGGTGCTCTTCATTGGCTGCGTCTCTACCACGACCGCAAGGTGTTCGACACTTTGCTTGCAAGGCACCATGGATAGTGGGATGAGTATTTTTTTCAACAACTTCATTTGTTCACCAGATGATTCATCATCGGACGATGAAGAGCTTGTGGTTGTTGCATTGGTCGTCAATGACCACATTGTTAGGCAGCAGCTGAAGTTCAGGGGGTCAATCCCAAGCCATGCTCTGGCGTTGAACCGCAATAGAGAGAGCAGTCATTGCCTGCCTTTTGTCGATTACTTTGAGAGCAACCCCCTCTTCAAACCCTATCTTTTTCGGCGCCGCCTCCTGATGGCGAGGAACGTGTTCAATCATACTCGGGCGGGAATGGTAGCATATGATGATTACTTCCGAGTGCAAGGAGGATGCCCTTGGTAAGGTTCGTTTCTCCTCTTATCAAAAATGCACTGCAGCTATTCATATGCTTGCATGCGGAATTCACGGTGATCTTGTGGATGAGTACGTCTGCATGAGTGAGTCCACATGGCTCGCATCAATGTACAAGTTCTACAAGGCCGCAGTGGCAGTGTTTGGCCATGAGTACCTGAGAGAGCCAAATGTTGCAAATACAGCCCGGTTGTTGGTGATCAATGCAGATAGAGCTTTCCAGGAATGCTTGGCAACATAGATTGTATTCAATGAAAGTGGAAGAACTGTCCATTTGCTTGGCAGGGGCATATGAAACATTACACTGTCATGTTAGAATAATGGCTTCACAAGATCTTTGGACATGGCACTCTTTTTTGGCATGGTTGGTTCTCACAATGACATCAACGCCCTTCAACATTTTCCAGTGTTCGCAAGGCTTGCAGAAGGCCACTGCCTAGAGGTCAACTTTGAGATCAATGGTCGTACAACAAGTGATACTACCTGGTTGATGGTATTTATCCTCAGTGGTTAACTCTTGCAAACACAATATTCAATCCGGAAGGAGAGAAGAAACAAATATTTACCCAGTCACAAGAGTGTTAGAAAGGATGTGGAGCATGCTTTTGGTGTGCTTCAATCTTAATGGGCTGTCGTTCAACACCCTGCACTGACATGGAGCACCGCCTAGCTTCGGGAGGTGATGACTGCTTATGTAATCATGCACAACATGATCGTAGAGAATGAGCGTGATGACATCATAGACAACAAGGAATTCCAATTTTAGAGTGAAAATGTTGTTCCTGAGCACCAAGAACCGACAACATTTGAACAGTCCATTCAATTTCATCATGAAATGCATGATTGACAAACTCATATGCAACTTCAAAATGACTTGGTTGAGCACATTGGAATCACATTGGCAACCAGTGGATGCATCAATTCATTTTCTTCAATGTATTCGTGACAATTTAAATTTGATTGTAAACTTTGTGTTTTTATGATACTATGTGATTTATTTGGTTGTAAACAATGTTCTTTTTAGTTAAAAAAATCTACATTTGTTCGCCGTCCGGTCAGATCAAATGCGTCGGCCGCACTGGCAACACATTCACATAAGAAGCCAGACGTCGCCTCTTTGCATGACCCAAACGGACAAAATCCAGAGTTGGCCTAACCTTCGTGATGCCACCACATCCTCTCCTGCTTTGCCTTTTTTAGTCTTCTCCTGCTTTGCTTTTTTCTTTTGAGGGATTTCTCTTGCTTTGCTTTGCTCTCTCGCGCCCGCGCAGGTAACCCCGGCCTCCCTCTACCAAGGCCCACACACACCGCTGCTCCACATGGGTCAACATGCCCCCCCCCCACCCCACCCCACCCCCGAGCTCGTCGGCCAAGACAACTCGCGAGTCGCCATGCCCGACCTTCCTACCTCAGCACAACCGCCGCAGTCCATAAGAAAAAAGCAATGCCAACATCATGGCTCGGTAGAGATTCACTCTCCTCCGTCTAGAATGATGTTCGTTTGTCTCATGTTTGCTTTATTAGGACAGCCTATGTTGAGAAGTGCACGAATGAACCCGGTACATATGAATCCACTTTAAAAAACACATTTCTAAAAGCTAAAAAGATTAAAATTCTAAAAAAAATTGCACGGGTACGTCTCCATGTTCACGTGCATAAAGTTTCAAGAAAAAACAACTTTTTATGGCCAGTGCAAAAAAGACAAAAAATTACGTCATGGAACACTATTTAGAAGCACTGAAATTTGTCTTTTTTACGGAGACAAAACAAAAGAACATTTGTTTACAAAACTTTGTGCCACGTACACACATTGCGAACATGTATGCGTGATATTTTCTTTTGAATTTTTTTTACATTTAAAAACGTGCTTAAAATATGTTTTATTAAAAGTGGATGCATATGTCCATGGGTTCAAGGGATGTAGTTAAGAACTACTGCCTCCGTTTCTAAATACAAGACCTTTCAGATTTTAATAGGCTCGTACCGATGTATCTAGACGCATTTTAGAATATTAATATATCCCCTTTTCAAAAGAAAAAGAAAAAATGTTTCTCAATTAGAAATACTATGTTCAGTTGGATTCGAATTTCAAATATTATGTGTAAATTATGTAATGCATGACCATAATGTTTGAATAATATTATGTGATCAAAAATACAAATTGTTTCAAGTGGAAAAGCACCGTACAAAGAGAGATAGAAGGAAGGTAAGCGTTATGTAAGGCTAGATGTTCAAGAAGAGAATAAAAAGTATTATGTGTAAAATTATGTAATGCATGACCATAATGTTTGAATCATTTTATGTGATCAAAAATACAAATTGTTTCAAGTGGAAAAGCACCGTACAAAGAGAGATAGAAAGAAGGTAAGCTTTATGTAAGGATAGATGTTCAAGAAGAGAATAAAAAGTATTTTCCATTAATTCTCTCCATCTAGAACTTTTTTGGTAACCAAATTCAGCTAACTCTATTGGAGATGCTCTTACACTCCACAACGCAATAATCGCTACAAAGTCTTACAAATAACTCAAAAGGAGCTCATAGCCAAATTTTTAGCAATACAACAAAGATACCGAGAAGGAAAGAGAACTAGTGGTCATAATAGTGCTACATAAACAAATTTGTACGTAAAGTACATCAGATGATAAAACAGGGCCAGGGACGGGACGGTGATACTCGAGAGCATTGCATTTACCAACACTAACACATTTTTCAGGCTTTCAGCGCATTCACTATGAACTCCCAATAGGGCGCTACAATACTTCCAAACTGTAGCATAAGATATGTTAAATCTAGGAAAATGGTCACAACACATACCACTAAGACACTAAAAGCAAAGCATGTTCCTTAGTTGCCTAAGTTTTGAGATAATCTGTAATTATAATTTGCAGATCTACCACAAACATTATGTGGTCGTCCACTATTTATGTGGTTTGCTTATTTGTTACATACAGGGCATTGTAAATGTATTGTAGCCTTATGACAAATGCGAATAAAAGTCCAGTAGAAGAGGGTTTCCAACTAGACTTTTATTCGCAAGTTTAAGGTTTTCCAATTTCATACGCAACAAAAGAGACATATTTTAAACCCATTCACAAATGTTGGATCATTTCCAAACGGAGGAAAATGCATGTCATTAGATATATTTTTTAATATGGGACACAAATATTACAAAATAAACAGAAAACTGTTGCATCAAACATTAAAGTTTGTAGTTGATCACCATAATTTTATGTTATGATACTAAATAGTGGGAAAAAGTAAGGCAACAAAGAGTTGCACATAAATAACCTATTTAAATAAATTGTCATCAAACTCACATGCAGATGCAAGTGCAAGTCAAACAAAGTTCAAGTGTACTTTACAACAACTTGGTTTGAGAGCTGAGGCTATTGGAATTGTTGTGGAATTTTGCCCCACTTAAGCATGTTTGAATTTTGTGGCTAGCCATATGATGCACAACCACAATAGTGGCTTGATGTGCTTTCTTAGGACCCATCTTAACTTTTATAAAAATAATTTTCTAGACAAAACGTACCACATAAGTAGGACTTGTTGAATACTAATAGGTAACAACCCCATAGAACACACAAGTGATTTCAGATGTTTGCCAAAACAAGCACTAAACTCATAATGGTAATCTCTATAACAAACTTTTGTGTCTATGCGATCAGCTAGTCCAAGCCAAGTTTTATAAGTACACTAAGGTGCAATTTTCATGCAATATCATGCCATGTCCTACAACTACAAAGATCTAAAAGCACAGCACACATCAAATAGCATTTGTTTAAGAAATTAAGAAAACAGAGACAAGTATAATCAATTTATATATTTAGGCCACAAATCTATGAAAAATTTAAAGCACTTCGTAAGAAAAAATTCAATACATATCTATCCTTACCGCCTTCAGGAAAGCATGCAAGTATGATTGTATGAACATGAAGCCCTCGCATGGAATTTCTTAAACTTGTCACTTTCTGTTTAGCAAACAGACAAAAAAAAAGCATATCATTCAATATTCACATTGGATGCATATCATTCAATATTCACATTGGATGAAACACATCCAGAAAAAGATACTGCCAAGAAAACTTATTGTATGCCAATAGTTGACCATCATATCAAAAAACGTAAAAATGATAACACTAAAGGCGCCTAGTGTCCATAAGTTATCAATGGCGTTCTCCACTCATAGCTATGATAATTAGACCAAGAACACGTCTCGCTATTTTTAAGAACAGGGCAATTATCTACAAATAACTATTCTTGTATTTGTATCAACAATTCTACATATAACCAAGCTAGCTAGCCGAATATACAATGTGTAAGGGTTTCGCTTTTGTTTCCTTTTTAGTCTTTGGGCTGCAATGCCCACAAATGTTAGGTGAGAATCCTTTCAATTAGACCACCCCCAACATGCATTCATGCTAACATCCGGTATCTATTATGCCACATGTCTACTGATTACGGAATTTGCGTGCCAACCAATCAACGAAGTGACATAAGGCTAATTCAACACTTCAATTAATTACGGAATTTGAGTGCCAACCAATCAACGAAGTGACATAAGGCTAATTCAACACTTCAATTAGTAATGTAGCAGGCTCTCCAATAAGTGATTACCAATAGGCAAGTTCCTAATATATCTCACGAATAAAAAATGATGCCCATAGTTAGGATCAGTGTTCCAAATAACAATCAGCAGTGCACAAATAATCACCCCACCATTTAGTGTTTACAAGATAAACAGGGATGCGCACTATTTAAGTACGAGTCAGATAATTATATTTATACTTATATAATGAAAAATAAGCATCTAAAAGATCATTCATCTAAAATCCAAAACCTCAACTCCCAACAATCAGCAATGGAAGCAGCAGAAAGGGGGAGATTGGTTATTCTATGCTTGTTAAATGTTTCAACCTAAGATGTTTCATGCTACAATTTGTGGTGGACAGGGGTTACAAATATTTCTACTAAACAACCCCCTACATCATATTCAATATCTATATAAGCTGTAATTTCTATCAGCCTGGCCTTTAAATGCGATTTCACAAAGGCCTTTATTTGGAGCAGTGCCTATAATCTTAGGGTTCATTTCAATAGAAGGTGATGGCATCTTCTAGGATTTAACATAAGCAAACTGGTGGCAATTTACATACCAGGAGTGCCCTAAAAGATTATAAAATATACCACAAGATTCTTATGTTTCTACAAAATACAGTATTACCTTTTAGCATTTTTGTAACAATTCTATGTGATATTTAGGCTCCAGTAAGAACAACAAAACTCACGTCTACCTAGTGGATATACATGGAAGTCAAGTACGCCCTCCATTTCAAAGTACAAGGCCAACAGTGTTTCAATATCCTTTCAAAATACGAGGCATTCATGTAGAAATGATGACTTCGCATCTATGGCTAGGAAATATTCTCTCATATTTTCAAGACAATAACACCATGGCTAACATGGTCATTTCCTCTACTTCCTAAATCTCATGCTAGACCAGCATGCACCTAACAAAATGAAATGGAGATGGCACATTATTATCAACTATTATCACATGCAAAACTGGAAGGCTGCACGCTCGGAAATAGAAGCATCCTCAGAGTCAGAATACAGGAATTGAATATCCAAAATAGCAACAAAAAGTACCATAAAAGCATGAATAGTCTGCAATACAATATAATAACAGAAGTTTGGGGCTACTAAATATTCCATTCCAAGCATGCAGAACTACCTTAACCCAAATGCATGAACAGGTCTCAGTTGAGTGGTCGCAAATAGATCCAAACAGCACTAGCGACCTGGCGAAGGACGGGGGGCAAAGCAACTAACTGAACTACTGAACTTAGCGTTGCACTTGAGGGGGGAAATGCAACCACCATACCTACCTTGAAATCTCATCGAATGCTGAACTATGTAACAGGAGGTCTAACGCCTATTTCCATGGAAGTTGCTCTTCATGGCTACTTTTTTGTTTAATGACTTGGGGCCTCCAGGATTCCTGAGAAATGGGCAAGAGTTGCAAATCAAGGAAATGTTTCACCTAGGATGTTCTAATTCAAATTAGTGCAAAAATATACTCACATTTTCTGTCGCTTCGCAACATCATGCTTCATTTTCAGAACAATGTCCATTGCATGCTGCTGATGTTCTCTTGTATGCACATGTAAACCAAGGTCCTCTGCACTCCCACAGTTAAACATGCATATCCGGCACCAACCAACATCTCCACTACTGAAGAAACCACCCTGGACAATAGAACAGCAGTTCAGTGATTAATAGGTACTCCTACATCAAGTATATATAGCATATAGTAACTCATAATGCATCAGGAATAAACACAAAAACGAAAATAAACTTATTAATTCAATATCCATAACCCACCGAACTGAAGCGGCCAGATTCTTGTGGAAAACCATGTCGAGAATAGTCATCAAAATTTGGATCATCTGGATGTATGTGTCCTTGGAACCGGTGGCCAGAAGGTTCAATTCCATGCAATTGACCATGCCCAAGGGGTTCAGAACCATGAAGATTTCTTGGAAGAAAAATATCAGCAGGGTGGAAATGTGTATGAGGGAACCCTGGATTGTCAAAATCATGCTGTCTACTCCCTGGAAGGTTGCCAGGGCCTAGCTGGTCCTTACGAAGACCTCCAGGACCAGCTGTCATCCCTTGAACAAATGAACCTGAAAACCATTTGAAGCAGCCATTGAAAAAATGTGAAAAGGATCAAGTAGTCATAAGCTCCTCTTCATTCGTTAAACTCATGAAGACTTTCTGACGATGAAGTTTCAAATCAAGCCTTGAATCATCTTATAAACCTTACCTGGGTTTCTAGGCATTCCATCAACCCTGTGATGGCCAAATTCTGCACCAGGTGACACAAAGTCAGGATGGCCAACAATTGAATGGGGCTTCCTTGATAAATCTTCAGGGAAGCCTATAGGATATGGGCCTGGCTTGTTTGGGAATGGAGGCCTTCCAGGTAATGAATCGAAACCATCAAAAGGCCTTGGGCCTCTCTGAAAACTGTCATCATCAAGATGAGTTGGCCCTGGAAATTGCTTCATATTCTCTTCAATATCTTTAGGGTTGACATTGTATCTGCCAGGATATGGTGGCGCCAACGACCTGAAATGTTCCTGTGAAGAATTGAACCCTTCTTCGTGGAAAGCCCTGGAATTTCCTAGCTGCTCTCCGCCAACACCATTTCTCATTCCTGAACAGAAGGAAGTTTTGGTCAAGATGATTACAATAAAGAAAACTCAAGTGTCCCTAAAATGGAGAACTCAAAAGTGTTTGCATTTGATTCAAGAGAATTACCAACAGGATGTGGTCGGCCAACATTTTCTGGAGCAAAAGGAGGCATAGTTGTGTCATGAAGTCCAGGCAAGGGTCCAGCCATGGACGGTCGAATCATGCCATCATCAGGTCTGGTGGGTGCAGGCCGCGGAAGGTTTGGTGCAAGCGCCCTTGGTGCCATTTCAGATTGATATACACCATATAGTTGTTGCTGCACTGTAGGCCGGACATTTTCAGGAAAACTATGACTAGGTGGCCTCATTTGATTCGTCTGGGCTTGCGTACATGGCACAGGACCAGGATGGAGCATATGCTGAGGAAGCATGGTATCAGGTCCGGATGGACACTGTCGGCCCATGCCTGGGGGCACATAGGAACCCAGCGCTCCCTGGCCTTTCTGTGATGCCTGCTGCAATGATCCTCCTTTCTCAAGATCATTGGATATATTTGAAGCTTCAGACTGTGAATTACTTTCCTGGACACCAGACTCATCCTTTCCTTTGCCTTTGTCTAAACCATCTGCAACACCCAATGCAATGCCAGTTTGTACCGCATTTTTTCTGATATTACTAAAATCATTCTGCTCCCCATTCACATTTTTATCACCCAGCAATTCTGGCTTTATGCCAGAATATTCACCGCCTCCATTTGTATTATCACCTACTTCAGCATTGCCAGTAGCATTAGCTGCACTTTCTGACTTTCCTGATTCTTGGAACTGATGCGGTGTTGCAACATAACTCGTAGACCTGCTAGTCGAGGTTGGAACATGCTGCTGCTGCTGCATATATTGTGGACCATGGGGCTGGAAAGGTTGAGGATGTATCTGTTGTTGTTTTGAGTGCATTCCTTGCTGGTATGATTGACCTGTTTGTGGAGGAACGGGTGTGCTAAGAGGAAATCCTTGTGGTGGTGCCTGCGAAGGGATGCTGGGATGCATTGGTGGCCGCTGAGCCTGATGCCCATGTTGCTGATGTTGTGGGGTATGCTGACTACCTTGAGGAGCCAGCATGGATGGCTGTTGACCTTGCAACGGAAATTGACCCTGAGGAGGGTGTACAAGTGCAGGATGCTGAGGACCAACTAACTGTTGGTGAGATGCATGTACAGGGTGCTGGATTGCAGCACCATGTGGCATCTGATGTGCTGGCTGAGGCTGCGAATATGATTGATGACCTGCTACCCCATGTACTGAAGGGTTCTGAGATTGTGCAACTGGATGAGGCTGATGATAGACATGAGGTTGTGGGTACGATTGCTGCTGCACTTGTGGATGCTGGTGCTGCACCTGAGATTGAAGATGTTGCTGCTGAGGTGGGTACTGCATTTGCGGTTGTTGCTGGGTAACAGCCTGCTGATGATGTGGAGGATGAGGTTGCACATATGGCTGCACCTGGGAGGCTATTGCTTGAGTTGCAGGCATTGCAAATGGCTGATTACCAACTTGGGTATGGGCTATAGGTTGTACATCACCTTGTGGTTGCATCTGTGGAATTTGAGGCGCTGAATGCAATGGTGGATTCTGCTGAGGCTGTGGCTGAACAGCTGGTGCTTGGAGTTGAGGATTCTGGGACTGGTTTGGCACCATGTGTTGGGGCTGTGACGGCTGCAGGAATTGAGGCTGAGCATATGGAGCAGGTTGTACAGGAACTTGAGCAACATTCTGTGGTGCCACTTGTGTTTGAGGTTGCGTGTACTGTTGGTATTGGCCATACTGTTGATACTGCTGGGTGTAGGGATTGTAGCCAGGGTAATGCTGCTGGTAGTACTGGTGGTACTGGAGCTGCTGCTGGTACTGCTCAGCTGTTTGAATTTGTGGTGCAACTGCTTGACCTTGAGTAGCAGAAGTAGGTGCCCCTGCGAAAGGGGCCACAGCAACCGTGCTTGCTGTGGTCACACCAGCTGAACCAGTTACCAGTGCAGAAGCTGTAACAGCTCCAGCTGTAGGAGCTGCTACAGGCGCCACAGAGGAAATTGCAGAAGGATCTTGGGTGACTGCCTGGGTCATTGCAGCTGATGACTGTGTAAGACTACCGTCAGCCTGTTGTGTTTGGGGTTGCACGCCCTGCAAAGACACAAAAAGGTACAAAAATATTAATGCATAAAGAAATAGTCATAGACTTATAGAACAAATCACTTTGAGGCATGATGTACATACAGGACAAAGCTGAGCATGTTCTTGCACTTGACGATGTACAATCTGAGTACCACAACGGTTACAAACAACTGGTGAGTTCCCATAGGCGCAAGCGGTACCATGTGTGTTGCATTCAGACAGATTTCCTTGCCATTGGCAACCACTCTTGTTGTACAGGCATTGTACTGTAACTTTACCAATTGTCTCAGCAAGTGATTTATTTGAATCCACCAGAGGCTGCATATTTGAAAGCAGGTTATAACAAAGAGGGTACTACTTCCAAGTACACTAAACTCACTGTACTGTGCACAAATCACTCCCTTGAGAAGAGGCTATACCTTGGAATCGGCTTCCGTCACTAAGTAACCATCATAAGGGCAGGCTTGTGTGGTTGCTGCTACATAAGCCAAGCAAGGTTTGCAGTAGAGATGTGTGCACTGAGCTTGCAGAGCTTCGTTGGGGTATATGAGTGTCCGACAAACAGGGCAAAAATATTCACCAGGAAGAGTTTGTATATTCAGAATACATTCATTATCGAAACCCATTGTCCGGCCTCACTAACTTCTATCCAGTAAGGGTTCAGATGCCTGTACATATGCTAATTTCATAAGTTATGCATTCAAAATGTATGAGCTAAAACCAGAAATCCAATGAGGACACAAAAATGTCAATTATTCTCTTTTATAAAGGAAGCAAATACAAAATTTCATTCACAAGAAGACAAGTAATCAACACATGGCACCACCACATACACAACATGATAAAAAGAAACAAAATGGTTAGTCAATGATGCACAATGCTGAAGAAATGGCTCATCTTTTTAACAATAGCAAGTCAAATATTAGAAGTCAACGAAATACGAAAGGTGTAGCTGCTTACAGCCATACTGGATCAGGACAAAGAATATACGGGGTATCTAATTGTCACCACTCTCCATGATCAATGCATGATGGACAGCCATAAAAGGCAAGCCACCAAAAGTATTGCATGTGGGTCCATATGCCATCATTATTTTTCAGTTATCAAGTGCGGTAGGTGCTTTGTTCAGAACAAGGCAAAGTTTGCTAATGAACCAAGTTACCAAAGAGTACCCGCAAATCCCTAATGTGCTAGCACGATACAGTAGAGATATACAACACATGCCTATACCATAACGTGCCATAACTAATTAGATAGATGAATATTTCCATGCCCAAGAAACAGACATCTGGTAGATTATCTCTTAGCAGCCAGCAGCCGAAGTAGCTTGACAGCTGACTCAATCTTAAACCATAGTAAGAAATAACAAAGAGAACCTACACTGTCGCATAGTTAAAAAAAAATATTAGGGCCAACTGAACTAAAAAGGTAATGCTACTTCAGTAACAGTAGGTCAGACTCCAAGCGAAGAGTATAGAGGATGTCTAATTCTGTTACCGGCTCTCTATGGCCTGATTAACAGCCATAAGAAGAGTGACACGTACAGTGCAGCGCATGATGCATTAGGCTTATTCTGTTAGCTTTGGAGTTCAGCAGGTGTTATGTTGCCAAATAACCAAGTTACATGACAGTATCCCTAAATCCCTAATGTGCTAGCATGATAAGCAGTTCACATACACCACATGTGTTTCCACTATACAGGGTGGAAAACAGACAGGCATATGGCAGGTAATCAATGTAGCTAGAATTAGCAAAGTACATAGCTAATCTCCACAGACGAAATGCATGATGAAACAAAGATACTGATAATGATCAAACATATTGTTAAAGCTGAAAATTGCCATGCTAACCATGCAAATATTGAAGGACTACATCATTGACATTGAAATTTCATTGGACTTATATAAACAGTAGCGGACACCAGAACATTTTAAACTCTGGGCAAACCACAAATCAAAGTGCTTAGGATGCCACCTTTTTTTCATGAAAATCTCGTGTTGCACAGCTGGCAAAAGCCTGGGCTGGAGAGATGCTTGGACCACCCATGCCTATAAATATAGTCTACACCTACTTTTAAAAAATAAAAAAATAAAGAAAGGTGCGTTTCTCCAGTTTTTTGGTCAGTTCACCCTTTTTCTCAATTGCTGTTTTTTTTCTTCAAGCGCGCAGGCTGATGTCTATTGGGCCTCACCCATTGCCTGGCCCAGCAGTACAGTCAGGCCTCGCTTTCCTATAACTTATCACACCAATTTATATATGTCTACGAATTGAAATAAATAAGCCGCCCCAAGGAGTGGGTTGCTGTCTGTGGGATTAAAAGAAGGGATAAATTTCTTGTGTGGAGGAAGGGAGGAAAAGATTTAAAGAAAGAATAGATCCCGCTATTATGAGCCCTTGAGCACGAAGGGAAAGAATTAGAAGAAAAAAACATATTCGGCAAGAAAGAAAGAAAGAAATTAGAAGAATGGAAAATAAATTCCATTCTCTATGCATGGGCCGATGGGAGAGAGCACCCATTAAATCCTCTTATTAGCAGGAGGTTAAATTAGAAGATTTGCTAGGAAACTAGCCAGAGGAAACTCACGCATGCCTACACGACCAAGGAAGTAAGGAACGACAATAGAAAGGGTTAAATCCTAAATAAGGCAAATCCTGCTGCATGCAAATAGGCTGCCAAGTTGATGTTTAAAGATAAATTAATTTGACTTTTTATGCCTGCTATTTGAGCAATTTGACCGATATATGCATTTCTATTAGAGCTCGGCATGTGTGTCACCGCTGCATGGCACCATTCAGTTGTTGTCATACCGCACTGATGGACATTTAAGTGGACATGTCAAATTCCTCTCCCATTGCAACGCACGGGCATTTGTGCTAGTGACAAATAATAGCACAAACGACACATCGAGTGAATTTGAGTATCACTAGCAACAGACAAATTCTTAGATCTGAAGTTAAACTATTTCCATCTTAAATTAATGAGAGTATTCGAGGCTTACTAATCTGAACAGAAACAACATACTAAATGAATCAAAGTAACAAACAAAATTATAAAGCTGAAACAGCTTACTAACTGTTTACAATAAAGATTGTGGCGGCAGGCAGGTTATCAAGGTTAGGAAGCTAGCCAACTACGTTACCGGGCTGAGCAGAAACGACATGCCAAGAGTCAAAGTAACAACACTAGTGAATTACATTATATGAAAAGCTGGATATTGCTTGGTACCACCAGCCAAAAAAACAATAGTCATGTACCAAATGTCTACGCAAAATACTGGCAGGCAGACATGCCTAAGAATAATGTTGACATTGAGGTATAACACACCCACAAGAGGCAAACAAAGAGGGTGCGGATCAAAAGTAAGTACAAACACCGATCCGCACGTCAACACCGATGCTTTCCAAACTAATTCACAAATGCGAAAGCAACAAAGCAATCTATCAAGCCATCAGCAGCAGTGAAGCCAGTGAACATATACATGAAAAGGACCAAGTATGTATCTACTTCACATAAGGCGGCATCCACTAAGGAGAACTGAAATCCATATCTAGTGTCGGACTTAACAGGGGAAACGGGGTTCCGTTGGACGAATCCCCGATTTGTTTACTTGAATATATATAAAACAGCTAGTATGACTTCGTATTGATTAGGGATCTAATCAAAAGTAGCATTCGTTGAGGAAAATATGCATCAAAATACATGGGCGGATGCACCCGAACGTCTCATCGATCCTTAAAAGGGGATTTGTCTAGTTTGATTCGGCTGTTCCTCACCCGCACAAAAGTACGAACAAGCTAGGGCTTCCTTACCAGCAAACGGAGTCGCGTCCCGACCACGCCAGCCCAGCAGCAGGACAAGGGGTCGGGGAGGGAGATCGCGAGACAAACTAGTTGCCACGCTTCGAGATGGCAGGCGCGCTTTGGTGGCGGTGGTGGTGGTGCTGGAGAAGGAGGAAGAGGGGAGGGGTTTCGGCGGCGACGGACCCCGGGACGGTGCTGTGGGAGGGATTTGGGTGTACAAGGGTTACCTTTGGTTCGCCAAGCCAGCCTCCCCAGAATACGAATATTGGATTTTGCAAGGGTTCTCTATGTAAAAGGTTTTAATAGGGTAGCCCTCGTGGAAAAACTACTACTCCCTGTAAAGAAATATATGTAAGGGTTTATATAAATCAAAGGGAGTACATAATATCCGGTGCGGTTTGGAAGATGAAAATTTATGTATAGTTGTAACGATAGTTATTGAATATAAGTAAAATAATACTTGAATAAAAACATTTCTCATGCATGGTTGAATGTTGTGGTATTCTTTTTCTTGCACGGTTGCATACTAAGGTGGGTCTTATCTCATTTATAATTGTAGATAATGAGGTGACATGATTGCGCATTGACATAAATAAGTTAGTGAGGATGATTCTCTTTAAATACTCCATCCATTTCAAAATAGGATATAGGATACTTTAGTATAAAGTTGGGTCATCTATTTTGAAACGGAGGGAGTATATACTAGGATATAGGATACTCTCATATGATTTTGCATTTAATAAGTCGCTTCACTAATTTTGATGAAACTTAAAATCTCTTGTGTCACGGATGTAGATGACTCTCTAATTTCGATAAAGCTAATGCTCAAAGTGTTGAGTCTTGGGTGTTTGAAGTTGATACTAGATTTCTATTGTGTTGCATCCGATCACAAAGTTAGTATGTAAAATCTAGTATTTTTTTCAGCCCAAATACACACGTGCAGAGAAGGAAAGAAATTTGCACCTTACGTATATCATGACAGAAGTTTTGGCAAACAAGTGTTTGCCCATTAGATAAAAGTGGTTGTTTCTAATTCTTAATTGACTGTGTTATGCAAAAACAGTGGAAGGAAAGGCAGCTTTCTGCTGGCGGCAAAGATCTTCTTAAGTCGGTTGTGCAGGATATACCATCATAGAAATGTTTGTCTTTAAAATTCCTAACAAATTTACAAAGGAATAACAGACGCGATGTTACATTGTTGTGAGGAAACAGTGACAACCTAAAGAGGATCCACCGAGTTGCATGGTGAAAAATGTGTGTGCCAAAGAAAGATGGTCGTATGGGCTTGTTTCAATCTTGCAACGTTTGACAAACAGATGTGTAGACTTGTTGATAATTCTAAATCACTATGTGCATGTGTCTTGCATGCTAAGTGTTACTAAGATATTGATCTTTTGAGGGCTAGTTTAAGGAAACATGTTTCAAATTTCTTATACCTGGCAGAGCGTTATGGCAAGAGTGAATACCCTAAAACATGGCCATATTTAGAGAGTGGGTGATGGAAGTAAAATCAATGCATGACAAAGATTCTTTGATACCTGAGTCACCAGCGAGGAAAGTGATTACCTGTGAGGAGGAACTTGCTATCTAAGGTAAGTGAATTTATTGAGCTCGCGACTAGGCAATAGGATCAAGAACTAGTTCATTAATATTTTTGGCCTATTGATGCGCAATGCATCTTGGCGTTGCCACTGCCGTCGTATGACACGGATGATTTTGTGGCTTGAAACCTCACAAATAATAGAATTTTTATAGTCAAATTGGCATACTATGCAGAACGGTTCCACCAATTGGGTGCAAACTTAACCGTGGTGATGGGATGGGTTCAACAACTAGTAATCCCATATAGGGCAAGATTTCGAGCCTCAAGTGTCCAACCAAAGTTAAAATTTTCTTATGTCATTCTTTACATGGCATTATGCTTCGGAAAACAGACATATGAAGGTATCGGGTCAATGCCCTGCATATAATATGGGTGTCGAAGACATCACATATTTGTTATATCAATACCCAAAGGCAATATTAGCCTGGATCTACATGGGAATTGAAGATGTGATTTAGAAAGCTTGCCAAGAAGACCAGTCAGGTGAAATTGTGTTGTCGTCACTTCTCTTATCACCTGCTAAGCTGAATATAGACGTAGCATTTGACTCGGACTTGTTAAAAGGAGCCGTGGGTGTCGGAACATGTTGTACGCTACGCTAGCCCCAAATAAAAAAATCTACCGCACACCCAAGATCATGCTACTGGAAATAGATCAGATATCGGTTTACCACTAGACACGCAGTCACAACAGTCGAAGTAGAGTTGGTGATGCGTGTAATCGATCTCCCGGGGCGTCTCCTCCTCGTGTCGCCGATCTCCCTCGAACAGCAAAGACCCACGAACGGTACCTCGCGGATCCCTTGAACGGTTCGTTTGAGCACCGCAAGTGCGATGCCTCCAAGGTATCCACACGTGCGAGGTGCAACGTCAGGCAGCGGACTGCTAGGTCCGGTCACACGGCATGGGCGTGGGGAGGTACAACGGAAGCTGTCCAGGGTGGAAAAAGATCAACCCTAGGTGGTGCACCCACTCCCCTTTATATAGACCTCCGAGGTGGGCTCAACACTTCATCCCACTAGGAGTCTAGATCCATTTTCCACTCGGTTCCAATCCAAATGGGCTGCAACCCCTCAAGTGTGCGACCCTATAGGTTCATGTAGGTCGACCAGAACACGTTTCGCACCAGAGTGGTACGGTAATCCTATCTTGGAGATCCTGTTATTAGACCATGGTGAACCTACAAACTATGAAGAAGCTATGATGAGCCCAGATTCCGATAAATGGCTTGAGGCCATGAAGTCTGAGATAGGATCCATGTTTGAGAACAAAGTATGGACTTTGGTGGACTTGCCCGATGATCGGCAAGCCCCATTGAGAATAAATGGATCTTCAAGAAGAAGACATACGCTGATGGTAACGTTACTGTCTACAAAGCTCAACTTGTCACGAAAGGTTTTCGACAAGTTCAAGGAGTTGACTATGATGAGACTTTCTCCCCCGTAGTGATGCTTAAGTTTGTCCGAATCATGTTAGCAATTGCCGCATTTTATAATTATGAAATCTGGCAAATGGATGTCAAAACTGCAATCCTTAATGGATTTCTTAAAAAAGAGTTGTATATGATGCAACCATAAGGTTTTGTCGATCCTAAAGGTGCTAACAAAGTGTGCAAGCTCCAACGATCCGTCTATGGACTAATGCAAGCATCTCGGAGTTGGAATATACGCTTTGATGAGGTGATCAAAGCATATGGTTTTATACAGACTTACGATGAAGCATGTATTTACAAGAAAGTGAGTGGGAGCTCTGTAGCATTTCTGATATTATATGTGGATGACATATTACTGATTGGAAATAATATAGAATTTCTAGATAGCATAAAAGGATACTTTAATAAGTATTTTTCAATGAAAGACCTCGGTGAAGCTGCTTACATATTAGGCATCAAGATCTATAGAGATAGATCAAGATGCTTGATAAGATTTTCAATGAGTACATGCCTTGACAAGATTTTGAAGGAGTTCAAAATGGACCAGTCAAACAAGGAGTTCTAGCCTGTATTGTAAGGTGTGAATTTGAGTAAGACTCAATGCCCGACCATGATAGAAATAGAGAGAGAATGAAAGTGATTCCCTATGCCTCAGCCATAGATTCTATAAAGTATGCCATACTGTGGACCAGACCTATTGTGTACCTTACCATGAGTTTGCAAGGGGGTACAATAGTGCTCCAGGTGTAGATCATTGGACAACAGTCAAAATTATCCTTAGTTACCTAAGAGGACTAAGGAAATATTTCTCGGTTATGGAGGTGATAAAGAGTTCGTCGTAAATGGTTACGTCGATGCAAGCTTTGACACCAATTTGGATGACTCTGAGTCTCAATATGGATACATATTGAAAGTGGGAGCAATTAGCTGGAGTAGCTCCATGCAGAGCATTGTAGACATAGAAATTTGCAAAATACATACGGATCTGAATGTGACAGACCCGTTGACTAAACTTCCCTCACAAGCAAAACATGATCACACCTTAGTACTCTTTGGGTGTTAATCACATGGCGATGTGAACTAGATTATTGACTCTAGTAAACTCTTTGGGTGTTGGTCACATGGCGATGTGAACTATGGGTGTTAATCACATGCCGATGTGAACTAGATTATTGACTCTAGTGCAAGTGGGAGTGTCGGTGTCAAAACCGGCGGATCTCGGGTAGGGGGTCCCGAACTGTGCGTCTAGGCGGATGGTAACAGGAGACAAGGGACACAATGTTTTTACCCAGGTTCGGGCCCTCTCTATGGAGGTAAAACCCTACTCCTGCTTGATTAATATTGATGATATGGGTAGTACAAGAGTAGATCTACCACGAGATCAAAGAGGCTAAACCCTAGAAGCTAGCCTATGGTATGATTGTTGTTCGTCCTACGAACTAAAACCCTCTGGTTTATATAAACACCGGAGAGGGTTAGGGTTACATAGAGTTGGTTACAATGGTAGGAGATCTACATATCCGTATCACCAAGCTTGCCTTCCACGCCAAGGAAAGTCCCATCCGGGCATGGGACGAAGTCTTCCATCTTGTATCTTCACAGTCCAGGAGTCCGGCCAACGATGATAGTTCGGCTATCCGGACACCCCCTAATCCGGGACTCCCTCAGCAGCCCCTGAACCAGGCTTCAATGACGACGAGTCCGGCGCGTAGATTGTCTTCGGCATTGCGAGGCGGGTTCTTCTCCAAATTCCATATACTTGTCGAATAGTGTCCGGCTTTTGATAAATGTTGTGCTCCTTGGCTTCCACGCCCAATAATGGCCATCTTCCATGTGTCGAACGAATGCGAAAAGCCAGGGTATTTTTACACTTTTCCCCCTAGCTGCGCAAATGAGCCGCCTATAAAAAGAGACGAGGATTTAGATCCGAATCACACCATCCCCCCTCCGCAAGCTTTCATCGGAGCGCCTTTGACAAAAAATCCATTCCATCATGGACAGTCGACGCGGCTCCTCCTCTCGCGCTCCCAGCCCCCAGCCTGGGGATTGGGAGAGATACTCAGTCCCGCATAGCAAGCTAGTGACGCTCCAAACCAAGGGATTTCTTCCCCCAGCCTTCATGATTCCAGTTCGAGCCGGACTCGCCACCTATAAGGGCGGAAAGCAAGCGGAGAGCGTCCCCGATCCTTCCAAAGGAGAGCGGGTATGCTTTGTCTCTTATCTGATAAGAGGACTCGGATTTCCAATACATCTGTTTCTCCGGGGGCTCCTGGAGTTCTACGGCCTCTAGCTGCACCACCTTACGCCTGCCTCCATTCTGCACATCGCGGGCTTCGTGGCCCTTTGCAAACTGTTCTTGGGCGTCGAGGCTCATTTTGCGCTGTGGAAGAGATTATTCTGCCTCGTACCCCATTCTCATGAGGGGTCAATATATCAAGTGGGCGGAGCCGAGCTATGGCTCATCGCCGGGACCGGATATCTATCTGGAACCCCGAAGAAGGCGTCCGAAGACTGGCCTTCAGAATGGTTTTATATAGAAGACGCCCCGCTACCGGATCCCGTTCGGATCGGGCTCCCGGAGTTCAGTAATGCTCCCTTGAAGAAACGCCTAAGTTGGCGTCCACGGAGCCCCTAGAGGGAAAATGACAGGGCCGTCCTTTACCTGATGAGCCGAATAAGGTTGCTAGCTCATTCCGGACTGACCATGATCGGTGTCATGGCCACCTGCATTATGCGGGGGGTGCAGCCGCTCTAGTATAGGGGCCACCCCATGTGGGATTTCAACGGGGAGGACGATGCCACCCGTCACGGCCGTACGGGGCCGGGATCAGTCGCCGATCTGGTGAAGATCTTGTCCACGCTGTACAAGGGGGAAGAGGAGGATTTTCTCCGCGTCAGTCCATTGAACGGATTTTCTATGAACAATCCTCAGAGCTGGGTAAGCGGACATTTCCTTTTTTTTGCACATATGATCCGTACTCCCATGGTTAGATATCTCATTTTGTGATTTCGACGCAGGAACTGCGCCAGGCCGTAAAAGATATAAATAGCCCGCCTTCGCAACCCGAGGATCCGGAACGGTTCCTCGATCCGGCCTCCCAAGAGGATCCGGGCATATTGGTGGAGCTGATTGATGGAGTATTTCACCAACTAAGCATCGATAATGTCTTGGTTGCCGTTACGGCCGATTACCCCGGAATACTTCCAGCCTCACAGGTAACTGAGACCGAAGCCCTAGTACTTTGATAATGACCCATCCGTGCTTATTTTTGATCACCGTATATCAATGGTGTTTCGCAGGGGGTGCCTTCGAGGCGGGAGGCCGAGCCCGCGGCGGCTAGCCAACAAGGGGCAGCACGACCACGCAGGCTAAAAAGAAGTGCAGTCCGAATTGAAACGCCGCCGCAACGGTGAGGCGTGCCACCATATTCCCGGGATTGATTCCTGGAAGGTATATTAACGCTGGTGCTCCTTTCAGGAAAAAGAGCGCTCGCCGGACTGTGTCCGGAGAGATGGCCAATCGAGCCTCCGCCAGCCAGGCTCCAACGCCGGGTCCGGAAGCGGAGGTGAACACGAGGCATGCGTCGGATGCTCCTCCGACAGAGGATGCCGACAGATTGTCCGCCACCAACTCCGAGGTGGAGAGTGCCATGAATCACAGGCGCCGCCGGACAGTTCTTCGTGACGCATGTTTCTCCCAAGAGGCATTGAACGCCTTCAATTCGGGAGACGCGCACCTCCGTGCCACTCAAGATGGTCTAGCCAGAGCCACGGAGCAGTATGTAAAGGACATACGGGTGAGGAGATTTGACAGTTATATATGCCAGTAGCCCCCGAGACTTAAAATAGTTAGGAGAACTGATTTAAGGATCATTTGTTATGCAGGATCTTACGGAAAAGAATACTCGGCTGTCTCAGGAGCTTGAAGAGTGCAAGGCCTAGCTTGAGGCCGCACTAACCGCCACAGGGGGAGCCACAGAGACCCCCTCCGGTAATATATACTTCGAAAGATAAGTAGTTTGTGAAGTGCGGCGTGTGTATAAGTCTGACAATAATATTGCAGATGGCGCCGGACTAGATCCGGACAAGCAACAACTCCTGCGCCGGTTAAAGGCCGGCGAGAATGTGCTTACAAGGGTGAGGCAAGAGAAAAATAATCTCCAAGATGCCAACACCCAGCTGGGTGAGGAACTAAAGGATGTTCGAGCCCAGCTGTCTGACTCCGTTAAGGAGAATCGGCGGCTTCGTCGCGGCATTTATAATAAGTGCTTGAGCGAACTTTTGAAAAGAAGAGTTCAGCGAGGAAGTCGACTAACAGAAATATGTCTGTAGGTATGCTCACAGGTCGTCCTGCAGAGGAAATGCCCGGTTCAACGGGTGACCTACTTCCCGAGCTGCTGCAATTGCACGAACGAGTTCGGCAGGTGATGAGAAGCGTCGCCCAGGCCTTGTGGCCATCCATTTCCCTACCCCGAAGGCCTTGGAGAGCTTGCAGAGAGGCTTCAGGGAGCACTACGGCGCTTCCGGCTATGGAAGATATCGACCTACCGTCAAGGTGCCAGGGAGGCCTGGGCCATGGTGAAGACGCGGTACACGAAGGCTCACCCAAACCACATGGCCGAGGTCGGACCTGTGGGGCCCGATGGGAAGGAGATCCCTGTGAGCTTAGTGTACGGCCAAGTAGAGTTGGCCGCCAAGTATTTCCAGCGGGACTGTAAACTAGACAGCCTATTAGATGGTATTGAAGAGGAATACAATCAGTCAATTTGACTATGTAATTTAAAATGACATGGAAATGCCTTCTAGCCGTATTGTAGATCGTTTATCGTAGCGGACCTTTTCGCTTCAACCTCGGGACCCGACAGTCCGGAGTGTGTCCGAATACCCTCGCGGTTATGTAAGAACCGGGGCATGCGTGGAGACCAGGCGTAGGGGTCATGAGTGCTTTATTAGACAAGTGCCCAACTAGTTATGTTATATTACATGGTTAGTAAGAAACATCTTCCAGGGAGAATAGTTCCGTTAGGGGTTCCTTTCCCTGGGAGGCATGCCCTAAAGTGCATGTCCGGACTGTGAAAAAAGCAGAAAAACATCTGGGGGCAGATAAATGAATAAGTAAGAAATCGTCTTTTAGTTCACCGACCGAATATTCCCTTAAGAACGCTAGCTTTCGGCTTCACCCAATTTGAGGTACATGTCCGGCTGACCCGGCGGTAACAATCGCAGAGGTGCTCCCTTTACCACCTAGCCAAACAATCGGGAACGTAGGGGTAAGCACAGGAGCCAGGCAACCCAGCTTGGCCAATACTTAAGTCATATCGATGCATATAATGGTGAATAAAAGGTACATGCGGAAGTGTGACACATATGTTGGGCATAAAGCCCGTATAAATAAGCTTCCGTTAAAGAAGCCCCTAGGTATACTGAGCGTGGATAACGCGTCAAGTGTGTGCGAACAGTGCGCAAACGAGCCTCCAACGGCTTCAGAAAAAAAAGAGGGAGAAGGAGAGAAATAAAAGACAGTTTAAAGTATAAAATATAGACAGAGGAAGGAGACGAACTCAGAGTCCGGCGCTAGGCGTAGAATCTTCGAAGACGGGCTGCGTTCCATGGGTTCGGCTCAAGTCGGTTATCCGATGCGTTCCGCAGACGGTACGCTCCGCCGGTCAGGACTTGGTCGGTGATAAAGGGACCCTCCCATTTGGGCTTGAGTTTGTCCTTTTTCTTGTCCGGCAGGCGTAGAACTAATTTGCCAACATTGTAAGCTTTGGCTCGTACTTCTCTGCTTTGGTATCTTTGAGCCTGCTGTTGATAGAATGTGGAACGGGCTTTTGCCGCGTCGCGCTCCTCCTCCAAGGCGTCCAAATTGTCCTGCCGATCGAGCTCGGCTTCTCTTTCTTCGTACATGCGCACGCGAGGTGAGTCATGAATTATGTCGCAGGGCAAAACTGCCTCTGTGCCATACACCATAAAAAATGGTGTGAATCCGGTAGTGCGATTCGGCGTGGTCCGCAGCCCCCAGAGTACGGAGTCGAGCTCCTCTACCCAGTGCGTATTAGATTCCTTGAGGGACCGCACTAGTCTGGGTTTAATGCCGCTCATGATTAGACCATTTGCTTACTCGACTTGACCGTTAGTTTGAGGGTGATAGACTGAAGTGTAGTCGAGCTTGATGCCCATGTTTTTGCACCAGAGTTTGACCTTGTCGGCCGTGAAGTTCGTGCCATTATCAGTGATGATGCTATGGGGGACGCCGTAACGGTGTACTACCCCTAATATGAAGTCTATCACCGGTCCGGATTCGGCCGTCTTAACAGGCTTTGCCTCTATCCATTTGGTGAATTTATCCACCATGACCAATAGGTATTTTTGCTTGTGGGTTCCTCCTTTAAGGGGTCCAACCATATCAAGCCCCCAGACCGCGAACGACCAGGTGATGGGTATAGTTTTGAGGGCGGTAGGTGGCATGTGGCTTTGATTAGCAAAGAGCTGGCATCCGACGCATCGTTGGACCAAGTCCTGAGCATCTGCCCGGGCCGTCGGCCAATAAAATCATGTACGGAAGGCCTTGCCTACAAGGGCCCGGGCTGCGGCGTGGTGCCCGCCGAGTCCGGCATGAATTTCAGCCAGAAGATTCCGCCCTTCCTCTTCGGAGATACACCTTTGAAGGACTCCAGTTGTGCTTTTCTTATAAAGCTCTCCCTCATGGACCTTATAGGCTTTAGATCGCCGCACTATGCAGCGGGCCTCGTTTTGGTCCTCGGGAAGTTCCTGCCTAGTTAGGTAGGCTAGGAATGGTTCTGTCCACGGGGCAGTGACAACCATTATTGTGTGGGCTGACGGTGTTATTTCGTTGGCAGAACCACCAACTATGTCAGAATGTTCGGTGTGGGGTAGTGTGGCTGGGTCCGGGATGTTATTTCCGGACTCTCCCTCCCATAATACGGATGGCTTGAAAAGCCTCCCTAGGAAGATGTTGGGAGGGATGGCATCGCGCTTTGCGCCAATGCGTGCCAACACGTCTGCTGCCTGGTTGTTCTCCCGGGCTATATGGTGGAATTCGAGCCCCTCAAACCGAGCTGACATTTTTAGGACGGCGTTGCGATAAGCTGCCATTTTCGGATCCTTGGCATCAAAGTCTCCATTTATTTGGGATATTGCGAGGTTTGAATCCCCGCGGACCTCTAGGCGTTGAATGCCCATGGAGACTGCCATCCGGAGACCATGTAGAAGGGCCTCGTATTCAGCTACGTTGTTGGAGTCCATGTACATTATCTGAAGTATGTATCGGACTGTATCTCCAGTTGGGGACGTCAGAACGATGCCAGCCCCCAGGCCAGCCAACATTTTGGAGCCGTCGAAGTGCATAATCCAGTTGGAATATGCGCCGTACTCTTTAGGGAGTTCGGCTTCAGTCCATTCGGTGACGAAGTCGGCCAAAACTTGCGACTTAATAGTTCGTTGTGGCTTGTAGGTCATCTCGAACGGGAGGAGCTCGATGACCCATTTGGCAATCCGGCCCATTGCGTCGCGGTTGTTTATAATGTCATTAAGAGGTACTTTGGAGGCTACTATTATCAAACACTCTTGGAAGTAGTGTCGCAGCTTCCGGGATGCAATGAACACCGCGTATGCTATCTTTTGATAATGCGGGTACCATGACTTGCATGGAGTTAGGACAGTGGACACATAGTAAACTGGTTTTTGGAGAGGGAACTTGTGTCCGTACGTTTCTCGTTCGACAATGAGCACCGCGCTTACAACTTGATGGGTTGCCGTGATGTATAATAGCATTGGTTCGCCCATGTTGGGCGCGGCCAGGACCAGATTTGTTGCCAATATGGCTTTGATTTCTTCGAGTCCGGCCGTGGCGGCATCCGTCCACTCGAAGTGTTCGGTGCACCGTAGGAGGCGATAAAGGGGTAATGCCTTTTCTCCTAAGCGGGAGATAAAGCGGCTTAGAGCCGCCATGCATCCAGTCAATTTTTAGCCAGGGCCGTACGGAGTGATGAATGCCGTTGCGGCTTGGTCTGTCTCTGCCATCTTAATTTGGTGGTAGCCGGAGTATGCGTCGAGGAAGCACAATGAATCGTGTCCTGCGGTAGCGTCGATAATTTGATCGATGCGGGGAAGGGGGAAGGGATCCTTTGGGCAAGCCTTGTTAAGGTCCTTGAAATCGACACACAGGCGCCAGGATTTGTCCTTCTTTGGTACCATTACCAGGTTTGCTAGCCAGTCCGGATGTTTTATATCTCTAATGAATCCGGCCTCCAATAGTTCGGCTAGCTCCTCTCCCATGGCCTGTCTCTTAGGTTCGGAGAAACGCCGAAGAGCTTGTTTGACTGGCTTAAATCCTTTTAGGATATTTAGGCTGTGCTCGCCAGCCGGCGTGGGATTCCTGGCATGTCTGAAGGGTGCCAAGCAAAGATGTCCCAATTTTCGCGTAGGGATTCTCATAGTGCGGCGTCTACATCAGGGTTTAATTGTGCCCCGATGGAGGCCGGTTTTGTAGGGTCCGTTGGATGGACTTGGAATTTGACTATTTCGTCCGCTGGTTTAAAAGAGGTGGACTTGGATCTCTTATCGAGTATCACATTGTCCCTGTTCACCGTGGAGCGCAACGCAGTGAGTTCCTCGGCCGCTAGGGCTTCGGATAGTGCCTCAAGGGCAAGTGCGGCTGTTTTATTTTTGGCGCGGAGTGCTATGTCCGGGTCACTAGCAAGAGTGATGATTCCGTTGGGTCCGGGCATTTTGAGTTTCATGTACCCGTAATGGGGTATAGCTTGAAAAATTGTGAATGCCCTAATAGAGCGTGGTATCCGCTGCTGAACGGGGCCACTTAGAATGTGACCTCCTCGGACCTGTAATTATCCGGCGTGCCGAACACCACATCCAGTGTGATTTTTCCTATACAGCATGCTTCCCGACTGGGGATTATTCCTCTAAAGGTTATGCTGCTTCGCTCAATGCGGCTAAAGTCTATTTCCATTTTTCGAAGGGTTTCCTCGTAAATGAGGTTTAATCCGCTACCGCCATCCATGAGTACCTTGGTAAGGCGAAAGCCATCCACTATTGGACTGAGGACCAATGCGGCTGGTGCTCGGGCTGTTCGGAATTTAGGTTCATCACTGGCGTTAAAGGTAATAGCCGTGTCACTCCATGGATTTATTGTTGCTACCTGGTGGACTTCGGCAAGGTTGCGGAGTGTTCGTTTCCGCATATTATTTGATGCGAAAGTTTCAAAGACTGTTAATACCGTACTAGTATTGTTGGGCTGGTGCTCTGGAGCTAGAAGCTCTTCGCCACTTTTGGCCACCTGGCGTAGTATCCAACATGCTCTAAGGCTATGAGTTGGCGTGGCGCCCTCTGTACTATGAATTTTGCAGGGTCCATTGAGCCATCCCTCCAGTACGGTTCCATGCCCTTTAGGGGTTTTTTGCTTTTTGGTATTTAACCCAGGTGCCTGGTAATGATGCACCCTTTTACTTTGTACTAGGGTTGTGTTCAAGGCCAGATTATCCCAAAATTTGATTACGGTTTTCCAGGCGCTCTCCATCGCACAGTACTTTCGTACTATGGATGCCAAGTCAGCAAATCGTGTAATTTCGCGACGACTTACGGCGATGAGGATTCCTTCGTCCGTGCAATTAATGCAGAATAATGAAACTGCGTCTTCTTCACGACAGTCCTTTATCCTGTCATGACCAGGAGGAATCTGGCCCAGTAATGATGTACTGTTTCAGTGGGCTCTTGCCGGATTTGGGATAGATCTCTTATGTTTGGGTGGGCGGGTGGAGTTAAATTCCGAACTCCGTCCGATCTAAGACTCAGGGGCCAAGAAGTTCCCGAACTTGGAAGCTTGGGTTCTTGGACGTTGTCCGATGAATCTAGTCCGCTGCCTGACTTTAAGTTCAGGGCTTGAGTGGTGTTCTCCCCTCCGCGGGAATCCGGCATGGAAGGGTCAGGAATCCGGACATAGCTAGTCCTTAAGATAGAAGAAGGGTCGCCATATTGTTCCTCTACCACAGCAACGTGGTGGGTAGCCTGGGAGAGTTAATCTCTCTCAGATCGGTTTTAGGCCCAATCTGGTCGTAGTCTGTAGCGACTCCCAGGGCGGCGATGCGATCCAAGAGCTCATTTAAGGAAGAGAGCTCCATCGGATCTAACTGCTCGGTGAGTTCCGAGTTGACGTGAAGATTGCTTTTGATGACCCGAGAAGTCATCGTCGGCACGGCGGCCGAACAGGCGGTCATAAGAAAACCGCCTAGCCGGAGAGTTTGGCCGATGGCCAAAGCTCCTTCAGCAATGGTGCCAAAGACGAGACGAGGCATCCTTCCTGATGGCGACGACACAGAGGAACTCTCAATGAAAGCACCAATGTCGGTGTCAAAACCGGCGGATCTCGGGTAGGGGGTCCCGAACTGTGCGTCTAGGCGGATGGTAACATGAGACAAGGGACACGATGTTTTTACCCAGGTTCGGGCCCTCTTGATGGAGGTAAAACCCTACTCCTGCTTGATTAATATTGATGATATGGGTAGTACAAGAATAGATCTACCACGAGATCAAAGAGGCTAAACCCTAGAAGCTAGCCTATGGTATGATTGTTGTTCGTCCTACGGACTAAAACCCTCCGGTTTATATAGACACCGGAGAGGGTTAGGGTTACACAGAGTCGGTTACAATGGTAGGAGATCTACATATCCGTATCGCCAAGCTTGCCTTCCACGCCAAGGAAAGTCCCATCCGGACACGGGACGAAGTCTTCCATCTTGTATCTTCACAGTCCAGGAGTCCGGCCAACGATGATAGTTCGGCTATCCGGACACCCCCTAATCCGGGACTCCCACAGGGAGACTGATGAAAATATCCCCTAGAGGCAATAATAAAATGATTATTATTATATTTCCTAAATCATGATAAAGGTTTATTATTCATGCTAGAATTGTTTTGAGCGAAAACTTAAATACATGTGTGGATACATAAACAAATACCATGTCCCTAGTGAGCCTCTACTATACTAGCTCGTTGATCAAGATGGTTAAGGTTTCCTAACCATAGACATGAGTTTTCATTTGATAACGGGATCACATCATTAGGAGAATGATGTGATGGACAAGACCCATCCGTTAGCTTAGCATATGATCGTTCAGTTTATTGCTATTGCTTTCTTGATGTCAAATACATATTCCTTCGACTATGAGATTATGCAACTCCCGGATGCCGGAGGAATACCTTGTGTGCTATCAAACGTCACAACATAACTATGTGATCATAAAGATGCTCTACAGGTATCTCCGAAGGTGTTTGTTGAGTTGGCATAGATTGAGATTAGGATTTGTCACTCTATGTATCGGAGAGGTATCTCTGGGCCCTCTCGGTAATACACATCATAAGAAGCCTTGCAAGCAAAGTGACTAAAGAGTTAGTTGCAAGATGATGTATTACAGAACGAGTAAAGAGACTTGCCGGTAACAAGATTGAACTAGGTATGAGGATACCGACAATCGAATCTCGGGCAAGTAACATACCGATGGACAAAGGGAATTATGTATGTTGTCATAAGGTTTGACCGATAAAGATCTTCATATAATATGTAGGAGCTAACATGGACATCCAGGTTCCGCTATTGGTTATTGACCAGAGAGGTGTCTTGGTCATGTCTACATAGTTCTCGAACCCATAGGGTCCGCACGCTTAACGCTCGTTGACGATATATAGTGTTATATGAGTTATATGATTTGGAGACTGAATGTTGTTCGGAATCCCAGATGAGATCACAAACATGGCGAGGAGTCTCGAAATGGCCGAGAGGTAAAGATTGATATATAGGACGATGATATTCAGACACCAGAATAGTTTTGGAGTGCACCGGGTAGTCATCGGGTCACCGAAAGGGCTTCCGGACACCCCTCGTAAGCGTATGGGCTTAATGGGACAAAGGAGGGGACAGACGAGCCCACTAGGGTGCTGGTGCACCTCTCTACATGGCCGGCCGGCCATAGGGGAAGGAAAGGGGAGGGGTGGCCCCTCCTGCCTTTCCCTCCTCATGAGAGAAAGGAAAGGGGAGGGCGCCTCCTCCTCTTGCCTTCCTCCTACACTCATATGTGGAAGGAGGGTGGCTCGGGGAAGTCCCCAAGTAGGATTTGGCCATACTTGGGGCGCCCCTTGGCCTCTCCCCTCTCCCCCACCTATATATATGTGGGAGGGGGTGCCCAGCACAACTACAACAATTGCTTAGCCGTGTGCGGCACCCCCCCTCCACTGTTTACACCCTCGGTCATATTTTCGTAGTGCTTAGGCGAAGCCCAGCATAGATAGCTTCACCATCATCGTCACCACGCCATCGTGCTACCAGAACTCACCCACTACCGCGCCGTCTTGCTAGATCGAGAAGGCGGAGGACATCACTGAGCTGAACGTGTGCTGAACGCGGAGGTGTCGTACGTTCGGTACTCGATCGGTTGGAACCCGAAGAAGTTCGACTACATCAACCGCGTTAACAGACTCTTCCGCTTACAGTCTACGAGGGTACGTAGACACACTCTCCCCTCTCGTTGTTATGCATCTCCATGGATAGATCTTGTGTGTGCATAGAATTTTTTTTGTTTTCCATGCAACGTTTCCCAACAAGAACTTGAAGGGAATATAAATCCTACCTTTAGCCCCTCGTTGGGTTCGACACTCTTATTTATCTAAAAAGCTACAATTGATCCCCTATACTTGTGGGTTATCAAGACCTTTTTCTAGCGCTGTTGCCGGGGAGCAATAGCGTGGGTTGAATATTCTCGTGTGTGCTTGTTTGCTTTATCACTAAGTAGATTTTATTTTCTGTTCTAAGTTGTTCTCTATCTTTAGTTATGGATATGGAACACGAAATACCAAAAAGATAGTTGTACTTGCTACTCATGGAGATGGGGAACCTCTTAAAACCCTCGATGCTCGTTATGTGGAAAATATTAAACACTACTTTGATAATCTTGAGAAAACCCCATTCAACTTGATAATGGGAGACACATTGGATCAACGTGAATACTTTAGTGATTATCGCTTGACTCGCAAAGGGAACTCTTATGGGATCAAATTGATTATTTGCAATGGTATGATTGGAATTTATGCTTGGGATATGATTACACTTGTTGCTCTAGGATGAGGTCTCCACACCTTCCCTTTTCATGTGAATTTAATGATAATGAAACATTGGCTTCTTATGCTAATGGTATATATGATTATTATGATGTGGAACGAATAAAATAATTTGTCGCTTTCAAGGGTGCTTATGAAATTGAATCTTTGTTTGAAAAGTGTGAAAATTGTGATGGTGTTGTTTACAGATCAGAAATTATGCTATACTTAAATATTTCTATGAGAATTATAAATACAATGTCGATATTGATGAATTTATTGATAAAGTCTCCACTGTCCAAGAAGAGACTAATATTTTGCAGGAATTTATGGAAGAAGAAATTGCTGAAATTGTGAGCTCATTATATTGAAAAAAATGATGAGGAGAGCGAAGAACAAAAGGGGAAGAGCGATTAGCTACCCGTGCCCACCTTCTAATGAGAGTAACTCTTCAACTCGTATATTGTTTAATTTTCTTTCGTGCTTACCGAAGGATGAATTCTATGATCCCGTTGATTCATCCGAAATATCCCTTTTTGATGAAATTAATGCTTGCTATGCTTGTGGCCAAGATGCCAATTTGTATTATGCTTATGGAGATGAACTTGCCATAGTTCCTTATGTTAAGAATGAAATTATTACTATTGCACCCTGTAGCAACCAGACCTCAAACAGTCTAGTCTCTGTGCATCAGTGTCATCCCTGGATCGGTAATGCTGACACGCACATTACTCGAGGATTTATAGCAGAGTTTCAATCACACACTTATTACATCAAATGTCTCAAAAGAGAACTTATTACAATAATATGGCTTAAGGCCATCTAAATAAGATAACAACTGAAGGCTTGGAAGATAAGTGAGTCCATCATCACCAACAGCATAACTGAGTGAACGACAACGACCTATCGCACCTTACTCATCGTCTGAAAAGTCTGCAACATGATATGTTGCAGCCTGAAACGGGAAAACACATGGAATATGCTGGCAATGTAACACAAAAAAGCAATGAACAGAATAAATGTTATCACTACATGCATATATGGCTGGTGGAAAGCTCAATGGTTAATGGTTTTGCATAAAGCCATTTTTCCCCTACAACAAAGGAATAAATTTTATTTAACTATCATGGTGGTTGTTAAACATTGAGAAGGTTCCTCCAACTCAATCCCAATTAAACATTATCAATTAACCCAACAAATTAACTTAGAGTGATGAGATCAACATGATAATCCAAGAACCAGATACTCAAGATGTCCATGACCGGGGACACGGCTAACCATGATTAGTTTGTACACTCTGCAGAGGTTTGCGCACTTTCCCCACAAGACTCGATCTCCTCCATTAGATTTCTCGCACTACTTGGTGTTTGAGAAATGGATGACCGAGACACAGTTTTTCAGAAATATTAACTCTTTACTCTGGATGGACAATTACACCTACTTTCCCCTACATCTGCCAGCCCACCACTGAAAGAGGTCATGCAACCTACTCAACTATGTTAGAGCCCATAATAGCTTGTGGTTGCACATGGAAGTTTCTAGCATGAATAATCTTATGATCCCTTTGAGTCTAGATGGCGAACCGTAGGATGATCACACGGGTACACCGGGATATCCTAGGACAACACTGGATTCTCCAGGTGCCTGCAACCAATCCACCCAGATGTGTATTTAAGTAGCCACCTTAAGTTAACCATTAATTAACAACTCTCACATCTATCATGGATACACTCAACCAATCCACGTCTACGAGCATAGCATAGCAATTCTGAGCATAACGTAGAAGTAACTCCCAAGGTTTGATAATAAAAGGGCAATAGGTTCTACCTCATCATATACTTCCCAAACCCACATGTTAATCACATCCTAACCATGCAATGTTTGAGGGTTGTAACTAATGCATAAAAACTGGGTAATAAGGGATATGATCAAAGTGTTACTTGCCTTGCTGACGATCTGCAAATCCTAGAGACTCGTAGTAGCACACTTCGCACTCCGGGAATTCTATCGCAAACAAACAATAGCATACATAAGCACTCCAGCATAGAAGCACATGTAAAACTCAAATAAGAAGATCCAAACAGAAACTTCAACTGAAGAGCTTCGATTTGCAAAAAGAGTCAACTCAAACGGAGCATCGAAACTCAAGATACGAACGAAACAAGATCCATTTACTAATCTGGACTAAAGTCAAATTTTACAGTACCAAAATCATGTTCAAATTGGTTAAACAGAAAGAGGGCTTCGAGACGAAGATTTAGGCGCTGGTTTCATCCAATTTGGACTAACGGTTAAAAAGTTATACTAGATAGAAGATCAAGGGTAGAATCGCGATAAAAAATAATCGCAGATAAATCCCTGGAAAATAAATGAAATGAACAGACTAACGAATGAAAGTTCGCTGTCTGAACCTAACCAACGAACAACGTTCGTTAAAATGAACGAACGGACAAACATCCGCTAAATAAATAAACCGACGAAAAACCGAATCGATATATTAAAAAACAGATCTAGGGTTTCTAAAAAAACCCGACGGTTTTACCTAAACCAAAAAAACTGGGGCGACGAGGTCAACGGCGGCAGCTCGGATTCCGGCGGGCGGCGGCGGGCGGCGGCGCAGCGAGGCGGCGGCGGCAACGGCTTGCGGCGCGGCTCAGCGGCGAGGCGGGCTGCGGCGGCGGGACGGTGGTGGTGCAGGGCGGCAGCGCTCGGGCTTTAAAGGGGCCCGAGGGGTGGTGGCTTGGGGTAGGGGGCGACAGGGCGGCTCGAAGCCAGACTCCGAGAGGAGTCCGCCGTGGGCATGGCGGCGCTCGACGGGGAAGGCGGCGGCGGAGCGGGCCGGCTGGGCCTTCGGCCCAGTGCGGTCTGGGAGACTTTTTTTATAATTTATTAGGATTTTTCTATTTTGGCAGAATTATTTTAAAAAAAGTCTCCCGGACCACACTGGGCCGAAGGCCCAGCCGGCCCGCTCCGCCGCCGCCTTCCCCGTTGAGCGTCGCCGTGCCCACGGCGAACTCCTCTCGGAGTCCGGCTCCGAGCCGCCCCGTCGCCCCTGCCCCAAGCCACCACCCTCCGGGCCCCTTTAAAGACCGAGCGCCACCGCCCCTCGTCCCCCGGTGTATCCGTGTGATCATCCTACGGTTCGCCACCCAGGCTCAAAGGGATCATAGGATTATTCATGCTAGAAACTTCCGTGTGCAGCCACAAGCTATTATGGGCTCTAACATAGTTGAGTAGGTTGCATGACCTCTTTCAGTGGTGGGCTAGCAGATGTAGGGGAAAGTAGGTGTAACTGTCCATCCAAAGTAAAGAGTTAATGTTTCTGAAAAACTATGTCTCGGTCATCCGTTTCTCAAACACAAAGTAGTGTGAGAAATCTAACGGAGGAGATCGAGTCTTGTGGGGAAAGTGCGCAAACCTCTGCAGAGTGTACAAACTAATCATGGTTAGCCGTGTCCCCGGTCATGGACATCTTGAGTATCTGGTTCTTGGATTATCATGTTGATCTCATCACTCTAAGTTAATTTGTTGGGTTAGTTGACACTGTTTAATTGGGATTGAGTTGGAGGAACCTTCTCAATGTTTAACAACCACCATGATAGTTAAATAAAACTTATTCCTTTGTTGTAGGAAAAAATGGCTTTATGCAAAACCATTAACCATAGAGCTTTCCACCAGCCATATATGCATGTAGTGATAGCATTTATTCTGTTCATTGCTCTTTTGTGTTACATTGCCAGCATATTTCATGTGCTGACCCGTTTTGGGCTGCAACATATCATGTTGCAGACTTTTCAGACGACGAGTAAGGTGCGATAGGTCATTGTCGTTCACTCAGCTATGCCGTTGGAGTTGATGGACTCACTTATCTTCCAAGCCTTCTGTTGTTATCTTATTTAGATGGCCTTAAGCCATATTATTGTAATAAGTTCTCTTTTGAGACATTCGATGTAATAAGTGTGTGATTGAAACTCTGTTATAAATCCTCGAGTACTATGCATGTCAGCATTACCGATCCAGGGATGACACTGATGCACAAAGACTAGACTCTTTGAGGTCTGGTCGCTACACACCCACACATGATAGTCCTAATATCTTTTTGAATTCTCCCAATTACACTATATCGGAGAAGTTTGCGCTTATTAAGGATTATATTAATGGGTTGCATTTTACCATTACACATGATGATTTTGATGAATATAATATGCATGTGCTTGCTACTCCTACTTGTAATTATTATGAGAGAGGAACTACATCTCCGCCTCTCTATGTATCCAATACGATAAAATTGCAAGAAACTGCTTATGCTATGTATTAGCCTTTACTTGATGTGCATGAACTGTTCTTTTATGACATGCCGATGCCTAGGAAGCGAGTTAGACTTCGTCATTGCATGTTATATGTTGCTTGGTGCTCACTACTAAATCACAAATCATTGTTAATTAAAATTGGCTTTGATATACCTTGGGATCCGGGTGGATCAATTACTTGAGCACTTTATGCCTAGCTTAATGGCTTTAAATAAAGCGCTAATAGGAGACTACCCAGAAGTTTTAGAGAGTCATTTTATTCTGTTGTGTGCTTTTGTAAAGTATAAAAAAAAGGGGAACCTAAAAACTTTTTCAAAAAGAGAAGCAATTAGAAGATTATGCATTGGAGAAGTGAGGGTCGACCTTGAACACTTTTATTCATGCTCAAGGAAACAATGTAGAATTTTTCATGGAAGTTTCTCACAAAAATAATTATACCATTGTACAAATCCATTGTATTGTAAAAATAATGTGCCAAGATTTACCTTTAGGATGTTTAGATTGATTGTTTGGTGTGTGCGGTGAAAAAACAAAAACTTTTGCTATAGTGCATGAATTTACATTTTTTTACTAGAAAGTCAAAAATTTCTAAAAAAAATACACGGTACTGCTATGCAAATTGTTTATTTTTTCCTAATTTTCAGATTTTTTTGAGTTAGACAAGTATATGTACCATCTGCATCTTTACAGATTGCTGTTATACTTTTGTTATTTTCCTATATTTGAAATCTTGTTGAGCCCTGTTGACTTGGGAACCATAGAATTGTGATATCATAAAGTGGGTAATGTTTGATTATAATTATACAATAATTTTATAGCAGGACATGATGGGATTTGATGTTATACGTACTAACCCTGCTAATAAAAAGTTTGGTTAAGTTTTGTGTGGATGAAGTGTTCAAAGATTGAGGAGGTATCGATATGAGGAGAATAAGGAGAGGCAAGAGTTCAAGCTTGGGGGCCCAAGGCACCCCAAGTAAATATTCAAGAAGACTCAAGCATCTAAGCTTGGGGATGCCCCGGAAGGCATCCCATCTTTTCTCAACAATTATCGGTATGTTTCGATTTTTGTTTTGTTCACAAGATATGCGTAAATTCTTGGAGCGTTGTGTGCTTTTCTTTTTCCTTTTAGTGATGCACCATGCTGGTATGAGATGGTCCTTGGTTGATTTATATAATTCTCTTTGCACTTCACTTATATTTTTGAGTATGGCTTTATAGAATGCTTCATGTACTTCACTTATATCATTTGAAGTTTGGATGTCTGTTTCTCTACATAGGAAAACCGCCATTTGTAGAATGCTCTTTTGCTTCATTTATATTTGCTAGAGCATGGGCAAATCTTTTGTAGAAAGAATTAAACTCTCATGCTTCACTTATATCTATTTAGAGAGTCAACAAGAATTGGTCACTCACATGGTTAGTCACAAAATCCTACATAAAACTTGTAGATCACTGGATATGATATGTTTGATTCCTTGCAATAGTTTTGTGATATAGAGATGGTAATATGTGGGAGGTAAAGAGGAATTTCCTCTCCTCTCCCGCAAAAATGACTACTCCACCACCACCACCAAGCTATGGTGTCCTCTGAACTAGGAGTTCATGGAGGGACTCCTACACTGGGATTTCTCGCCCGGCCTTGCGGTCGCGGCTCAGGTGCGTCGCCGTTTTGGCTCTCATGTCCACTTCTCCCCACTAGATCGACCAAAGAGTTCTTCTTGGTCATGTGTTTCTCTTCGGCATCCTTTCCTCTTACTGAAGAACCGGTGGCCATTGCGCTTCAATGTTGTATTGGAGGAATTCCTTCCGGTCTTAGTGTTCAACATCTTGAAGGGAGATTGATTTTCTGATAAAGAGTGTCATTGATTTTGTGTGTGCCCACATCAAATATATGGGGTGGCTGGCCTACTGGAACATGAGAGGGGACAGATGCAGTTTGTCTATGTGGCTTGGATACCTACCTATACCGCTGGACTATCGATGTGTGGGTGGGGCAGAGACCTAATTATAGAGGTACAATTTCTGGTATATGTGTGGAAGAGTAGAGAGACCTACCTTATGTATCGAGGGAGATCGATCGGCATCCATGCATATGTGTAGGAGAGAATAAGGTTGGGAGAGAGACAGAGCTAGATTGTCGGAGGGGTTGGTGGTGGAGTTGCTTCTCACAAATGGTGGGAGAGGCTTGCTAGACAAGCAGAGGGCACACCTGCAATATCAATAAGAGAGGGGATGCCTGCCTGTATGTGCACGTGCGTGTGAGAGATGGGTCAGGAGGCATGCACGAATGACGAGGGGGACGATATGGTTGTGGTAATCAGACGTAACTACATAGGAAGACCAATCGTCCTTGGTCAGAGAAAGGAGAGACATAACTTGTGAGGTACGTCGACCGATGCATGGGGAAATAGTTAAATTCGACCTAGGTATATGTAGGGAGATCGATCAGTATGTGTTAGAAGCAAATAAGGCCCGGAGAGAAGGATAGAGAGAGGGATGCAGCTAGGAGGTGGTGCGAGAGGCATACTATATCGAGGGGGAGGAGTGTGCGAGTATGATATCAACGAAAAGAGGGGCGGGAGTGAGACATGGACGGTGAGAAGAGAAGAGGGAAAGCTTGTGTTTGTGGTAGGCACACCTGGCTAGAGAGGCATATCGATCGATGTGTGCCGGGAAGAAGGAGCTGGGGGCCTACAAAGACCATGGGTGAACGACCTAAAGTGAAAGGATGAATTTCCGCCATGGAGCTAGAGAATGCCGAGGGAGGGTGAGACGGAGGCGGGCGTGTGCATGCACGAGAGAAAGTTAGCGCTAGCTACAAAGATAAGAGGATTGTGTGGGTGTAAAAGACGAATAGAGATCATAATTCATTGTAAAAAGTGAATTCCGATATTTGAAGAATTTATCATAGTGTTTTAAACCAACGCATGCGTGAATATATAAAATGGTGATACACATGGTGTGGTTATGAATATGTTATACCACATATAATATACTAACAGAGTTGGTGATGATGTTGTGCCTACCATCCTGCAATATAGGCTGTCCGATTTATATCTGATGGCTAGGAAGGAAACTATGGCAATTTTGAAAAAAGATACCCACACCCCTCTCTACATTTGCAAATAAGGCCTTCCCCCGTTCATACTTTTCTCCCACAAGATAAGCTACTCATACAAATGCATCTTGATGTTCCGTGCAACACATGGGCATCTTGCTAGTACTACATATAATATATAGAACATTGATTATAATTTGGGATAATGTGTGGCTTTTGCAGCTCAGGGCTAAATACTTGTCATAATGTAGGGGGCGGGGCACTATACCTTGTGTGATAAACATGGTGTACGTATGGAACATGGTTTAGATCATGAGTATCTAGTTAGTACATCAAATGTACTATTATTTGGAATCAACATTAAGTGTGTTCAAAAATTTGAATTCGAGTTCATATCTATCTCTATAGTAATCATGTGGTGTGTTGTTAAGATAATACACGAATGATGGTTTAAGTTGGCAACAATCATGATTGTAGATTCTTATTCAAATAGAGAAACAAATTCAAATATAGTTCGAATTGCAGCGGTAGTTTAGACATTTGGAATGCACTAAAATGTTGGTATGAGTAGGTTACATGCATTATACAAACATCAAAAAAATTTAATTGGACATAACATGGATTCATACGTAGCTTTGAATAGCATTTGTACGGTAAAACTAGACAAGACTCTCTCTTTGTGTGGTGTGAATAGCTTTATTTTTTTATTTTTTTCATTGAGGGAAGTGCGAATTGATTTGGTACGTAACATATTACACATTAGGCTTGTCCCTAAAATTCAACCCGCGCCTTATTATATCCCGAAAATTCAGATATTGTGCTCCCAAAACGCGCGCCTTAACAACCCGTGCCTTGCTTGTAGCGACTAGGATCCTAATGGACCGAACTCTCCTTCAAGTCCAAATACATCTTGGTGTTGCCTGGGTGAATCGAATAAGGTGAATCACGAGCCTCCTGAAGAATTAACTTCCTGATCTCAGGGTCATTAGGCACATAGATACGATCCTCAAACCATAAAGTTTCGTGCTCATCCTCATGAAAACCTTTAGCCTTTCCTTTACTCGTCCTTTCCTTTATCTTTGAAATCTCCTTGTCCATCTTCTGGGCTTCTTGAATCTTTCCCAGCAAAGTGGACTGAATTTCCAGTGCAGCAACATAACCTCTCAGAACTATCTCCAAGCGAAGCTCTCAGGGATCATCTGCTAACTCCTGGGGTAATCCTCCGGTTATGAGCGTGTTAACATAACTCTTATGGCTCAATGGATTTTCTACGACATTGGCCTTTCCTAGATGATAATGCAATCTCATGTCATAATCCTTTATGAGCTCCAACCATCTCCTCTGCCTGAGGTTTAACTCCTTCTGCGTGAAGATGCATTTCAAACTCTTATGATCCGTGTAAACATTGCAATGGTTACTGATGAGAAAATGTCTCCATGTCTTGAGCGCATGCACTACGGCTGCTAACTCCAAATCATGTGTGGCATAATTCAACTCATGAGGTCGGAGCTGACGTGAGGCATATGAAACAACTCTTCCTTCTTGCATAAGAATGCCTCCATGTCCCTGACGAGAAGCGTCACAATATACTTGGAAATCCTTGCGTATGTTCGGGTGAATCAGCACTGGGGCTGTAACCAAACATTTCTTCAACTCCTGAAAATTGGTCTCACAATCCTTGGTCCATTTAAACTTGGTGTCTTTCTTCAATAACTCCATCATGGGCTTCGCGATCTTGGAAAAATTCTCAATAAATCTCCGATAATACCCTGCGAGTCCAAGAAAACTTCTGATCTCTCCAACTGAGGTGGGTGCCAACCACTCAGTGACAGATGCAACCTTGGTAGGGTCTACTGCTATTCTTTCACCTGATATAACATGTCTGAGAAATCCAACTTCCTTCAACCAAAACTCACATTTGTTGAACTTGGCATACAACTGGTGTTCCTTGAGCTTCTCGAGAACCAAGAGCAAATGTTCCTTGTGCTCTTCTTCATTCTTCGAGTAGACCAATATGTCATCAATGAAAACCACAACGAACTTGTCCAAGAACTCCATGAACACCTTGTTCATCATACTCATGAAATAGGCAGGGGCATTGGTCAAACCAAATGACATAACTGTATACTCATATAGTCCATACCTCGTGGTAAAAGTTGTCTTAGGTATATCTTGCTCTCGGATCTTCAGTTGATGATAGCTTGATCGAAGATCAATCTTGGAGAAAACCTTAGCTCCCTGCAGCTGGTCAAACAAATCATTGATCATCGCAAAGGGTATTTGTTCTTGATTGTCACCTCATTCAGTGCACGATAATCAACAACCATCGTCAAAGATCCATCCTTCTCAACCAGAAGCACTGGGGCTCCCCAAGGTGATGAGCTTGGTCGAATATAACCTTTCTCCAATAACTCCTTAATCTGTTTCTTAATTTCCTCCAGATCATTGGCGGGCACCCGATACGGTCTCTTTGATATTGGTCCGGTGCCTGTAACAACTCGATCAGAAACTCAATGTCTCGGTCTGGTGACATGCGTGGTAATTCCTCTGGAAATACATCGGGGTAATCCTTCACAACTGGTACTTCCTCCTAAACAATTCCCGAAACGGAATTCACCTGAGTCCTCCTTGGCGCATGCCTAGACACATACTTGATCCGTTTTCCCTCTAGGGTGGTGAGGAGAATAGACTTGCTGGCACAATCGATGTTTCCCTCAAACTTGGATGACCAATCCATGCCTAGGATCACATTCAATCCTTGTGACTCCAGGACGATAAGGTCGGTGGGGAAAACGTGTCTACCTATGGTTATTGGCAACTGATAACATCCCCAGCTAGCCATATACTCTGCTCCTGGGGAACTCACTAACATAGGTGACTTAAGGGCTACTATTGGCAACTTAAACTTGTCCACAAATCCCCTTGATATGAATGAATGAGATGCACTAGTGTCAAAAAGAACAAGGGCTGTAAATGCATTAATCAAAAACTTACTGACAACTGCGTTGGGCTGCTCCTCAATCTCCTCCACACTGATGTGGTTCACCTGACCACTGGTGAAAGGGTTGGGCTTCTTTCCAGAACTTCCATTGCCATTTCCATTCTTTGCTTCAGAACATTCAGTGGCGTAGTGTCTGGTCTTCCCGCACTTGAAACAAGTAATGTGACTCAGATCCTTCTTGGCGGGTGTCGCGGGGTTGGAACGACTCTGACTGTTGCTTCCTCCATTCCCATTACCATTCCTAGGGCCACTGTGGTTGTGTGAACTTCCTCCATTGTGCGAATGTCCTCCATGGTTGTGATGAGTGTGTCCTCCCGAGCATGGGGAATAGCGAGGCTTCTGCCGAGCTCCAGAATTGTAGTTCCCCTGTCCATACTTCCTCTTGCGGTTATCTATCTGTTGTTGCTTGCCTTCAATCATAAGGGCCCTGTCTACCAGATCCTGTTAGTTGTTGACGGTTGCCACCATCAACTGCATACTCAGCTCATCATTGAGTCCCTCAAGAAACTTCTCCTACTTCACGGCATCTATGGCCACATCATCTGGGGCATAGCATGCTAACTTGCTGAATTCATCCACATACTGTCCCACTATACGACTTCCTTGGCGTAAGTTGTGGAGCTCACGCTTCTTCAAACTCATGGCTCCAGCTGAAACATGTGCGGTGTGGAAGGCATGCTGAAACTGATCCCATGTAACTGTAGCTATGGGGTAAGTGGTGGTGAAGTTCTCCCACCAAGAGGCTACGGGTCCATCAAGCTTACGTGTGGCAAAACGCACTCTCTCCGCATTCGTGCATCCAGCAGTGGTAAGCTCCCTCCCAATCTTGCGGAGCCAATCATCGGCAAGAATCAACTCAGTGCTGCTAGAGAACACCGGCGGGTTCAACCTTAGAATACGGGTTAGGTTGTCAACAGGGGGTGGTGGCGGTGGATTCTTGTTGTTGTTGTTGTTGCCTTGGTTCTGGATATCATCTGCATCAAGGCATTCTGTTGTAGGATCAACTGGATGAGCTCCGGCGGGAAAGTGAATCCAGGGTCGCGTCTTGGAGGCATTTGATGGGTTTAGAGGGGGTGAGAAGACATAATAGAATAAGGTCTATGAGAGATTTCACTACCCATATGCATATGAGGCAAATACATTCAATTCACACCACTCAACATCAAACGAGATTCACACAAACGATCTAAACTACGATTACAAATCAATCGATTCTAACTACTTGGAAGAATACTAATAGTAATAGGGTGGTCGTCTAGAAATTTTGATCGGTGGAAGACCCCATAATATCAGCTCCAGCTTCGTCTTCATAATCATCATCACTGTCATCATCATCATTGTTTATTTCAGTGTCATCCAATATGATGTAGTCCTCTGAACGAATATCCACTTTAGGTTCTTGCTATTCCTAGCTTCTTCTTCAGATCTTCATGCTTCTCCAGTAGCACAACAATTTCCTCTTCATAAGCATTGTGTTGACTTGAGTTCCTCTTCTAGCTTGATATTCCTCTTTATCACCTTCTTGGTCTTCTTCATGATAGCGCACATTTGATTCTCATATCGGCGAATGTGTTGACCCATCTCCTGAATGTATGCTGCAATAGATCCATCCTTCCTGGTACGAATCATCTCCCATTGCTCGTTTAGGCATCCACATATCGGATAGACGGTGTCTTCAAGATCCTTGTGGTACACCTCACAAATATGTCCAAAAGTGATGTGAGCTGCCATGCTCTTTCCTAAGCTCCAAGTTGGTGCATCCAAGGTAAACTTGATGGGTTCGGTTGTTGGTGCAAACGTCCTCCCAGGTACACAAACTTTGATCCTCCAGCGCTCCTCTTCAGGTAAAGTAGCAGTGAAGGTTCCAGTGAAGCTTGGTAGTCCGATGTTCAGGTACTTCGTGACTTCCTTCAAGTGGCGTCCGAAAGGGGTGTCGTCATCCGGCTGAGTGAACTTGTTCCTCGGGTCTGACATCTATAGAGTAGAAACAGAGGAGAATTAGAAATGAGTAGAGAAGAGAATCTAGTGGCTTTTCCTAGTGGCCGCGTCCTAGAGCCCGCGTGTGCTCTAATACCATCTTGTAGCGACCACGATCCCAATGGAAGTCTCTGTGCTTAAGTGTCATCCCTGGATCGGTATGCTGACACACACAGTACTCGAGGAATTATAACAGAGTTCAATCACACACTTATTACATCTTGTCCTCATAAAGATTATTTATTACACAAATACTATGGTTGAAGGCCATCTAAATAAAGTAGCTGTGGAAGCTTCGAAGATAAATGAGTCCATCAAACTCCAACGGCATAGCTGAGTGCATGACAACGACCTATCGCACCTTATTCTTTGTTAGAAAAGTCTACAACATGAGACGTTGCAGCCGTGTAGGTCATCACATGGAATATGCTGGCAGAGTTACATGGTAGGGCAAATGAATGAAAGAAACTATATCTACATGCATATTTGGCTAGTGGAGGCTCTAAGATTAATGTTTTTGCATAAAGCTAATTTTTCCCTACAACAAAGGAATAAATTTTATTTACTACAAGGTTATACCAATATTGAGAAGGTTCCTCCAACTCAAATCCCAAGTATCATCGTTAAACCCAATACATTAATTAAGGAGTGATGAGATCAACATAAATATCCACTTCTAGATACTCAAATTGTCCATAACCGGGGACACGACTAACCATGATTAGTTTATACACTCTACAGAGGTTGCGCACTTTTCCCCACAAGACTCGACTGCATCCATGGTCGGAAGATCGAGACATAGTCTTTTTGAAGCATTAACTCTCTACTCTGGGTAGGATGGTACACCTACTTTCCGCTACATCTGCTAGTCCACCTCTTCAAGAGCTCACACAACTTACTCAACTATGCTAGAGCCCATAATGGCTTGTGGTTGCACACAGAAGTTTCTAGTCATGAAATATCATATGATCCCTTTGAGCCTGGGTGGCGAACCAAGGGAAAATCACATGGGTACTCCGGGATTCCCATGGGCAAACACTGGTTTCTCTAGGTGCCCCAACCAATCCACCCAGATGTGTATTAAAGTTGCCACCTTAGTGTTGTCCAAAATTATTATCTCTCACAACTTTCATGAATATCACGAACAAATCCTCGTCTACGAGCATCACTAAGCAATATAAGAGCATAACGTATATTCCTAGGGTGATCAAAGGTAATAGGTTCCTACCTCATAAACTACAACCAAACCACACGTTCCAATCCAACTCATGCAAATCTTTGAGGGGCAAAACTAATGCATAGTAAAAACTAGGTATTGAAAAGTATGATCAAAGTGTAACTTGCCTTGACGATGATCAGAAAACTCTAGAGATTCGTAGTAACAAGCTTCGCACTCCGGAAAATCTAACGTGGACAAACAATAGCATACATAAGCACTCAAGCAAACGATGCACAGAGAAAACGAAGAAAAGATCCAAAGAAAACTAAAAACAAGCAAATAATAATCTAAATAGAAAAAAAAATTAACAACATTATATCTATGTGGATTAGATCTTAACAGTAGGTACATGTGATTAGCTATGATTTGCAAAAAGAATCAACTCAAATAGAGCTACGAAACTCAAGATACGATCGAAACAAGATCAAAATCAAAACTGAACTAAACTCAAATTTTAAATTATCAAAACATGTTCAAGTTGGTTTACTGGATAGATGAGACCGCTCTGAAGATTTTGGCATTGGTTTCGTTGAATTTGGACAAACGAGCAAAAAGTTACGAGGGTTTAAAGATCAGGGGCTAAACTGCGAAGAAAATATTCGCAGATAGGTCCCTGCCGAAAACTAAAATTAAAAGAAAAACTACAGAACGAACGTTCGCTACCGAAACTAATCTAATGAATTTGTTCTCTACAGAAACTAAATGATCGAATGTTTGCTAAATAAACTAACTAAAACAATAAACCGGATCTAAAAAGAAAAACCGAAAAATTAACGGATCGGACCGGGGACAGTTTATACCAGTTCATAGCGGTTCATCGGCGATGATGACAACTCGACGACGGCGAGGCGAACGGCGGCGGCGATCGCTGGCTCGGGCGGGGACAGTGTCGTTGGGCTCCGGCGATGGCGGCGTGGCGCGAAAGTGCGGCGGCGGCGCGGTGGTAGTGGCGTGCGGCGGCGGCGCTCGAGGTGAGAGGAGAGGGGGTCAGGGTGGCAGTATTTAAGGAGGGGAGGGGGTGCGGCCGGCTTGTGGAGTGGGCAAACCGAGGTGGCGGCGGCCTTGTGCCCTGGTCGGACACGGCGAGCGGCGTCGTCACTCGGGACTCTATCTCGGGCGGTTCGGGCAGGCGGTGGCTGCTGGACCGCGGCCTGGCGCTAGCTGGGCCGGCCCGGTCCGGTTGCGATTTTTTTTAAAACAATTTTTCATAGAGACAAAACACTAAAAAAATATAAATAAAATCCTTAAAAATACCAGAAAAATTCACATAGTAATATGGCCTGATTAGTGACCTAGTGAACATTTTTCTGGGCCTAAATGCCTAAACTAAAAACAAACATTATAGTACTAATTACTCTGCTAACTAATAAATAAACTAGCGAATAAAATCAAATAAACTCTGCAAAAATTCAAAATTCAATTTCCAATATTTCTTTACTGATTTTGAAGAAGTCATTTTATCTTCTCTCTTTATTTTAAAATAATTGGAAAATAATTTTGAAAACAATTTGATCCAATATACCAATTTTGATAAATCAAAATTGGATTTTTGTGAAACCTTCAACTCTCTCAAATTGGTCCTTGAGTTGCTTAAGGTCTCTTGGATCAGAATGCAACTAAAACAAAGCAACAAAAATGCGTAAATCATGGATGCATATGAATGATCTATGAATAACATCCAAATTGAAAATTGGGATGTTACATTGCTATCCCGAAATTACAATGCGCGCGAAAACTCCCTCCAGCTGCCAAATCCCGACACACGAATTCCCCCTTTTAACCCTGAGGCGAAAGGGCCGCTAGTTAAAATCGGTGGGGGTACTTTTGTAATACACCCTACATTTTGGACAAGCGCGTCCCTAAGTCATGGTTCCCCCTCCCATCGCCTCCTTTTCGCTATTCGAAATCCCAGGCCGCCATAACCTCTCTGCTCCAGCCGCAAAACCCCACCCTCCTCTGTCCGCCACCTCACCGCTGCCCAGCCGGAGCCTCTTCCCCGACGATGTTGTCCACCGCAACAGCTCGATGTCACTCATCCACCTTCCCGGATGAGGATCCGTCATCCCGCCGGTTCAGCCGCCCCGTCCTCCACCTCCAAGGAGTTGCTCCGACGATCGCCTCGTCTATCGCGGCTGCTCCATCCCCACGACGACGCCTTAACCTGCTCCACCGGAACCGCGACATCCTCATCGACTCCTCAGACAAAGCCAAGGCCTACTCAGCGCCAACAAAGAGGTTGTACATTCATCACATCACACCTTCTCCTTAACTTGACCCCCCGGTGCCGATGGTGCTCCATCCCACACCCCCATGGCGCGGCTACCTCGAAGTCGGCGCCATGGGCGACATCTCCATGGCGGCTCTCCCCCAGCGTGAGGCCCCTTCGGCGGCGGCGTCCATACCTGCCCGATCTACTGCTGCTGCTCTAGCTCTCGCTCGCTCGCTCGTGCTGCTGCTGCTCCGGCTCTCGCTCGCTCGCTCGTGCTGCTGCTGCTCCGGCGCTTGCTCGCGCTGCTGCTGCTGCTCTGGCCCTCGCTTGCTCGCTCACATTGCTGCTGCTGCTCCGGCCCTCGCTTGCTCGCTCACACTGCTGCTGCTGCTCTGGCCCTTGCTTGCTCGCGTTGCTGCTTTGCTCTCCCCCTCGCTCGTGCTGCTGCTCTGCTCTTGCTCTCGCTCGTGCTGCTAATGCTGGTACATGGGCTACTGCAGCTACACGAGTTGCTGCTCTGGCTCTAGTTCGCGCTGCTCCTCCAGGCGTTGCTGCTTTGGCTGCTATCTGCTATTGTGTTCCCTGTCGATAGCCTGCTGATTTACATCATTGTTTCTCTACTACTAGTGCTCGAGCGGCCTAACTACATGTGAAGTGCCTCTCTGCTACCAGTGCGTTCAATTTCGATAGTAACATTTAGATTCCACGGTAAATTTCAGCTTCGATAGTTAAGTCCAGAGTCAACAATTTTTACCTCATCTGTTGTAGTCACGTGTTTTTTGGTGATGTAAATTTTACATCTATCACTTTTTGGTAATGTATTTTACATCATCTATTGGAGATGCTGTTAGAATCCCACTTGAGATTAACAATGTCTGTCTTGTACTGCTTCAGCCTCGACATCTTACGGCTCGCTGCAGCTACTCCAACAACGAAACTATCCATCACAACAGATGAGTGCCCTGGACGCCGTCTACAAATTCCTCAGTCTTTCCTCCACACCTCCGACAACCACCTCTGCCTCAACTTCTTCGGCGACCAACCCAATGATGCCGAGGTCGACACGGCTACGGCAAAGAGGTTGTGCACTTGTCGTATCACTTATTACTCTACATTCATGTCCATCCATTAAGGCTATTTTGGTTCAAAGGAAAAACTGAAGGAAAAACATAGCAATAGGAAATTTTCCTATGGCACTCTACTATTCAATTATTCATGCATTTTGTTGAAAGGAATGGAGCAAAACATCCACCTGGACCTACTTTTCAAAATACTATGCATCAAAACAAGACCAAGTGCATTAGTGGCAGAATAGCATTCTAACTGTACACGCTTTCATATGGTTTCACTTTAATTTGGCCATGTTTCTTTGCATTCCTCTGCTCTTCCAATTCCTGTGAACCAAACACCCAAGTTGACAGAAATCTTATGTTTACAAATGCTCTGTTTCCCACGTGCACTCCTATCCTATTCCGGTGTTTTTCCTATCCCTGCATTTTTAGAATCATGCAAGTGAAAGGAGCCCTTACAAAATTACTTCAATTACACGTAGGTGTCGAAGAAAACTTTGTGTGGTTTGTCCTGCTCCTTCCGCGACGTCGTCCACCTCACCTGAGCTGAAGCATCTACCAAACCAGACATCATGACTCCTGACCATCTTTCGCCGCCTCAGATGTCCTTCCCTGTCGTCGGCACCCACCGCAACGACATCACCATCATCGACTCAGCAGATGAACCTGAGGAGTACACGGGTCCATAAGAGAGGTCGCACTCTTTTGTTTCTGCTTATATTATGTATTGCTTAATATTACCTGCTAATTTATCATCATGTTCACCTCTTAGACTCCAAGTCAGGTCCAAATTAATGTTCAGACTTGAGTTTTAAAATTAGTTGTGGGGCACATATCGAGGCAGCAATGAATAGTATCTCTGTCTATTATCTAGCACATATCGAGGCAGCAATGAATAGTATATATGCTTATGTTGTTCATCTTGGGTGGGAAAGAAATAGTAAAGTAATCATCATCTGTCTTTTTATTAAATTAAAGATATCATCGGCCTGCTATCATTATTTTTGGATCCATCCACTGGTTGTTACCATCACTCTAGATTTCTGCATGCTCTCCTTACATAACCTCACTATATTTTTCTCATATGCTTGTCAGATATTTTACACAGTCATGATGAACATGTAGAGAAAAAGAGAAGAGTTTTGCGCGGCAATACAATGTCATGCATACATCGCTCCATGGTGGGTTCAATGGAAAACCCTCCCCCCTCCCCAGATTGTAATCCAGAGGAAGATATCTATTCTGAGGCGGATTCAGACGCAGCTGACCACTCCTATTTACCCCCAAGGTGTTTGATCTGACTTGGCATGATGATATTAGTCATATCATGCATATGTTGCCTTGTAGTGCCTACTTTTGACATCATATATGTCATCTGCTTAGTTTAGACATGTTCTGTAATGCCACATGTTTAGTTTCTATATCATATATGGGAATTATGCAGTCTCATCTCTTTTAGCCAGCCATAATATATGTGAAATAATATGCAATGCCATCCTGTTTAACCATGCATCATATATTTGAATGATACCTTGCCCATTCTTTTCTTCATTACATTTCCATTTGTCGACAATATTTGTACATTAAACTACTCTTCCTGTGAATCAACCATTTGAGTGGGTGATGGAAAAATCTGGAGTGAAAAGAAGGTCTTCAGAGCAGACCGTGCTACCTGTCGAAGCAGATCTCTTGTTGGGTCCCGATAGCTCCTCGGAGATGGATTCAGAGACGGATGACCAGTCCTATTCCCCCACCGAGGTGTATCCTCTAACTTGGCACGGTTATACTGCTCATATCATGCATATGGTGTCTTGCATTGCATAGGTTAGACATCATATACACAATATTCAACACCATGTTCTTAGTTCAGACATCATATATGTGAATGCCCTCTGCTTAGCATATAAATCACATATGTGAATTAAACCATGCGATCCTGATTACTTAGATAACATGTATGTGAATTATGTCATGCGAACCTGTTTACTAAAGACATCATATAATTATCTCATGCCATCCTGTTTAGTTAGTCATCATATCTTTGAATTATGTCATGCTATGCTATCCAGTTTAGATAGACATCATATATGTGAAATTATGTCATGCTATCCTTTTTAGTTAAACAATATACATGTCAACTATTTCATGCCCTCTTTTTTCTACACTATCTATTGCATCTGTCTCTCATACAATGTCTGTACATTCAACTATGTTTCCTGTTTAGGAGCCATTTGAATTGGAGCGGGTGATGGCAGTATCTAGCGGAGTAAAAACACGGTCTTCAAATAAAACAGTGCTACCTCTTGGTGGATATAGCACCCCGGTTGTACATGCATGAGAACCAGCCCTACCACACATAACCCAGACTCTCGTAGATTGTACCCCTACTGCAATGGACAGAGAACCAACTTCACCCAATCTAACCCCAACCCCAACAGATAGTAACCTAGTTCCTATTGACACAGCACCATCTCTAGCACAGAGCTACCAAACAAGAGCAGTTAGTAAGGCAGCTCCAGTGCCCAAAGCGCCAGTACTACCATGGCGAACCCCAACTCCACCAGTTAGTACACCTATTCCTGTGGAGGAAGCACAACCAACCATTCGTAGTTTAGCATGTATCGCATTTGATGTTGTTAAATCCTATGTGTGTATCTTCCCATCATGGAAATATTATACCGAAGATGAAGGAAAATGCCAGTTGCAGGTGTTTGTCCAGGAGTTATGTGTAAGTAATGTTATTCATGGACATTACTTTGCTTTGTCCCATACATTCTACCTCCATGATGGTTATAATACATCAAACTTTCCCATTTTTCTCTATAGAGAAGGACTGATTTGGAAACTCAGGATGAGGTAACCTGTGCTAATACCTCTGCTATCTTCAAGAATGCTTGGTGGCAGTATCAGAATTACCTGAAGAAAATGTACTTTAGTGGCAAAGAAACTCATCAAATTCCCTTACGTTCTCCTAAGACACATTTATTGGACGATGACTGGGAACGCCTTGTTCTATACTGGTCCCGAACCAAGAATGTGGTAAGGTCTATGAGCTCATTTTTTATTTTAAGTACTATATGCCTGCATCTTACTGTACTCTGTTCATGTAGAACAAGTGCTTAAACCTGAAGAACAACTGTTCTCAGTTAAGATTCCATTGCTATTGTGCTTACTGCTTTGCTCTCCTATCACTGCATTTACTCATACAAACTTATTTTTAAATTGAAGGATCCAATCAAAAGTCCAATGGCACAACAGGTATGTTTACGCATGTTTCTTTAACAGGTTTGCTCTTATAAATAGCTCTGTTGATTTCAATTTCAATTGTGTATACAGTTGACTTCTCATATCATGCACATTACTCGCATCATAACAGAGCCAATAGTGTTGTTGTACATGTAGACCCATGGTACCCATCTGAAATCTTGTTGTGTCGTGTAGTTTCCCATGCTTTCTATTCTTTCAGTGCTGCTTTGTCTTGAACTGATATGATTTGAACCATTTCTCTATTTTGATTTGGCTAGACAATGCAGTAACCATAGGACATAGATATATGTTTGTTTGATGCTTTTATTATGTACTACTTGTCAATAGAAGACTTGGTAGTTTAATCTTGTCCACCTTATTAATAATCTGGTTCACCGAAATGAGTTTCATATACTAGTACATGCTAAACCTGTTATGTGTCTGCTTGTTTCTTCTTTTAGAATGCTGCCAGAATATTGGGGGAGAGTGGATTATTAGGCAATGGTAAAGTAAGTAATGCAGATAAGGTTCAGGATAGTGAGACATCCTTGTTGGTCCCCAACAAAGCTGATAAAACAGCTAAGGAATACTATCTTGAAGATAGTGAGACAACCCTAAAGTCCTGTCTTGGTTTAGTGTTCGAGTTACTGGCCACTAGTGCTGGCACAAGCTATTCAAACTCACTGTCTGAATCAGTTCGGTTTGTTGACTCTCAACTACAAGCTGAAAGACATCAATTAGCTGTGCTGCGACAAGAAGCCGAAGGACCACGGAAGTCCCTGATGACCCACAAGTATAGGGGATCTATCGTAGTCCTTTCGATAAGTAAGAGTGTCGAACCCAACGAGGAGCAGAACGAAATGACAAGCGGTTTTTAGTAAGGTTTTCTCTGCAAGCACTGAAATTGTAGGTAACAGATAGTTTTGTGATAAGATAAATTGTATTGAGTAACAAGCAATGAAAGTAAATAAAGTGCAGCAAGGTTTTGTAGCAAACGACAAGCCTGGACAATTTCTTATAATGAGAAAAGCGCTCCCGAGGACACATGGGAATTATGGTCAAGCTAGTTTTCATCACGCTCATATGATTCGCGTTCGGTACTTTGATAATTTGATATGTGGGTGGACCGGTGCTTGGGTACTGCCGTTACTTGGACAAGCATCCCACTTATGATTAACCCCTATTGCAAGCATCCGCAACTACAAAAGAAGTATTAAGGTAAACCTAACCACAACATTAGACATATGGATCCAAATCAGCCCCTTACGAAGCAACGCATAAACAAGGGTTTAAGCTTGTGTCACTCTAGCAACCCATCATCTACTTATTACTTCCCAATGCCTTCCTCTAGGCCCAAATAATGGTGAAGTGTCATGTAGTCGACATTCACATAACACCACTAGAGGAAAGACAACATACATCTCATCAAAATATCGAACGAATACCAAATTCACATGACTACTAATAGCAAGACTTCACCCATGTCCTCAGGAACAAACGTAACTACTCACAAAGCATATTCATGTTCATAATCAGAGGAGTAATAGTATGCATTAAGGATCTGAACATATGATCTTCCACCAAGTAAACCAATTAGCATCAACTACAAGGAGTAATCAACACTACTAGCAACCCACAAGTACCAATTTGTGGTTTTGATACAAGATTGGATACAAGAGATGAACTAGGGTTTTGAGAGGAGATGGTGCTGGTGAAGATGTTGGTGGAGATTGACCCCCTCCCAATGAGAGGATCGTTGGTGATGACGATGGTGATGATTTCCCCCTCCCGGGGAAGTTTCCCCGGCAGAACAGCTCTGCCGGAGCTCAAGATTGGTTCCGCCAAGGTTCCGCCTCGTGGCGGCGGAGTTTCATCCCGTAAGCTTTCCTCTGATTTTTTCCTGGGTAAAAGCCTTCATATAGCAGAAGATGGGCACCGGAGGGCCACCAGGGGGCCCAGGAGACAGGGGGCGCGCCCAGTAGGGGTGGGCGCGCCCCCACCCTCCTGGCCTGGGTGTGGGCCCCCTCTGGTAGTTTCTTCGCTCAATAATTCTTATTAATTCCAAAAATAACTTCCGTGGAGTTTCAAGATTTTTGGAGCTGTGCAGAATAGGTATCCAATATTTGCTCCTTTTCCAGCCAGAATTCCAGCTGCCGGCATTCCCCCTCTTCATGGTAAACCTTGTAAAATAAGAGAGAATAGCCATAAGTATTGAGATATAATGTGTAATAACAGCCCATAATGCAATAAATATTGATATAAAAGCATGATGCAAAATGGACATATCAACTCCCCCAAGCTTAGACCTCGCTTGTCCTCAAGCGGAAGCCGAAATTGAAAAATATGTCCACATGTTTAGAGATAGAGGTGTTGATAAAAATAAAATACGGACACAAGGGCATCATGATCATTCTTATAATAGCAACATATATATTTTGCCGTATGATTTCTCATTCTCAAGTAACGATCAGTTCACAATGTCAAGTATGGTTTAGAAACTTCATTGGGAACTAACAAACTATAATCTCGATCATTGAAGCAATTGCAATTAATCATAACATCAGAAAGAGTCAAGAATAGAGCTTTTCAGCAAGTCCACATACTCAACTATCAAGTAGTCTTCTACAATTGCTAACACTCATGCTATACTTGTGGTTATGGAGTTTCAACCGAACACTGAGAAAGATAGGGGCTTATTGTGTTGCCTCCCAAGGTATTCACCTTTAGGTGATGTCAACAATAATAATTCATGCGAACTTACATCCAATTGGATATATGTATCAAGATCTTTCAAAGACGAGGAGCTTGCCAAAGGATAAAATGGAAAAGGGAAAGGTGAAGATCACCTTGACTCAAGCATAAAGTAAAAACATAAAGTAAAAGATAGGCCCTTCGCAGAGGGAAGCAGAGGTTGTCATGTGCTTTTAGGGTTGGATGCAAAAAATCTTAATGCAAAAGAACATCACTTTATATTGCCACTTGTATGTGGACCTTTATTATGCAGTCTGTCGCTTTTATTGCTTCCACAACAAGATCGTATAAAGCTTATTTTCTTTGCACTAGTAAGTCATACATATTTAGAGAGCAATTTTTATTGCCCGCAGCATGACAACTTACTTGAAGGATCTTACTGAATCCATAGGTAGGTATGGTGGACTCTCATGGCAAAAACTGGGTTTAAGGATATTTGGAAGCACAAGTAGTATCTCTACTTGGTGCAAGGAATTTGGCTAGCATGAGGGGGAAAGGCAAGCTCAACATCTTCGGAAGGTTAATGACAATATACTTTAACTGAGATGTGAGAAAACATAAACCATTACGTTGTCTTCCTTTTCCAACATCAACTCTTTTAGCATGTCATACTTAATGAGTGCTTCACAATCATAAAAGATATCCAAGATAGTATATTTGTATGTGAAACCTCTCTTTCCTTATTACTTCCTATTAATTGCAACGATGACCAAAACTACGTTTGTCAACTCTCAACAACCTTTATGACTCATACTTTCTATGTGTGAAGTCATTACTATCCATAAGATCAATATGAACTCTTTTATTCTTTTTATTCTTTCTACTTTCTCAAGATCATAGCAAAAGCAAAGCCCTTGACTCAACACTAATCTTTATTATAGATAGCTCACGGACTCGATTACATAAAGAGATCACAAAGCAAAACTCAAAACTACTTTATACTCAAACTTCAATCTACTAGATCAAGATACTACTAAAAGGATTGAACTAAATAAAACAGTAAAGATAGGAGTGTGATGGTGATAGGATACCGGGGCACCTTCCCCAAGCTTGGCAGTTGCCAAGGGGAGTGCCCATACCCATGTGATTATGTCTCCTTCTTTATAGTTGGTGTTGTGATTATGTCTCCTTCCTCAAGATTCGATTCTCCTCCTTGAGCTTATTGACTTGTTGTTTGAGGTCCATGATTTCTTTGCGGAGCTTGCCCATAACGGCTAAAGCTCCCTTTACCCAAGGATGTTGCATAGCTTCTGGAGAACAAGTGACGCTCTTTTTCATATTTTCATAAGAAAGAAATTTAACATTGAAAGGGATGACCGAATTTGGAATAGCCGAGCTATGTAGTTCCCCCATCATGAATCCTGCTTGGAGACGAGAGGTAACTTCTTGATCTTCCTCCATGGCATCTATCCTTTTCAAGTCAGCCTCCATCTCATCCTCCGTTCATGGTCCAAAGTGATAAGCATCGCTATTTGCTCCTGGACCTGGTGTCGGGTGAGACACCCGACTCTCCCCGACTGACTCTTGAGAAGACATCTTGCTCTTAAACTACAACAAGAACAACTCGAAACAAAAATAGAGGATATTTGCATGATACGGTGGTCAAAGCCTTCGGGAGATTATATAATGAATTTTTATCGACCGAAATACGTAACGTGCAAGAAAACGGAGTCCGGGAGGCACACGAGGTGGCCACGAGACAAGGGGCGCGCCCAGGAAGGGTGGGCGCGCCCTCCACCCTCGTGGAGGCCTCGTGTCCTTCCCGGACTACTTCTTTCTTTCCAAAATTCTTAAATATTCCAAAACTGATAAAAAATGCCATTAGAACTGTTTTGGAGTCGGTTTACTTACCGTACCACATACCTATTCCTTTTTGGAGTCTGGAACATTCTGGAAAGTGTCCCTTATGTATTCCTCTGGGGTTACGGTTTCAATAATATTAGTTTCAACATTGATAGGATTACTTGAGATGTAATGTTTAATTCTTTGACCGTTCACCACCCTCGGACTTGTGCCTTCGAAGTTGTTGATTTTTATGGCACCAGAATGATAGAACTCCTCGATAATGTAAGGACCTTCCCATTTGGAGAGAAGTTTTCCTGCAAAAAATCTTCAATGAGAGTTGAATAATAACACATAATCACCTACGTTAAACTCACACTTTTGTATCCTTTTATCATGCCAGCGTTTGACTTTTTCTTTGAATAGCTTGGCATTCTCATAGGCTTGGGTTCTCCATTCGTCAAGTGAGCTAATATCAAATAACCTCTTCTCACCGGCAAGTTTGAAGTCATAGTTGAGCTCTTTAATAGCCCAATATGCTTTATGTTCAAGTTCTAGAGGTAAGTGACATGCTTTTCCATAAACCATCTTATATGGAGACATACCCATAGGATTTTTATATGCAGTTCTATAGGCCCATAATGCATCATCAAGTTTCTTGGACCAATTCTTTCTAGATCTATTGACAGTCTTTTGCAAAATTAATTTGAGCTCTCTATTGCTCAATTCTACTTGACCACTAGACTGCGGGTGATAAGGAGATGCGATTCTATGATTAACATCATACTTAGAAAGCATCTTACGGAAAGCACCATGAATAAAATGTGAACCACCATCAGTCATAAGATATCTAGGGACTCCAAACCTCGGAAAAATAACTTCTTTAAGCATTTTAATAGAAGTGTTATGATCAGCACTACTAGTTGGGATAGCTTCTACCCACTTAGTAACGTAATCAACAACAACTAAAAAATGTGTGTAACCATTAGAGGCAGGAAAAGGTCCCATATAATCAAAGCCCCAAACATCAAACGGTTCAATAACAAGAGAATAATTCATAGGCATTTCTTGACGTCTACTAATATTACCAATTCTTTGACATTCATCACAAGATAAGACAAACTTACGAGCATCTTCGAAGTGAGTAGGCCAATAAAAACCGGATTGCAATACCTTATGTGCAGTTCTATCTCCAGCGTGGTGTCCTCCATATGATTCAGAGTGACACTTGCGTAGGATCTGTTCCGGTTCATGCTCAGGTACACAACATCTAATAACACCATCTACTCCTTCTTTATAAAGGTGTGGGTCATCCCAGAAGTAATGTCTTAAATCGTAAAAGAACTTTTTCTTTTGCTGGTATGTGAAACTAGGTGGTATAAATTTAGCAACAATGTAATTAGCATAATCAGCATACCAAGGAGTAGTACGAGAAGCAGTAATGACCACTAATTGTTCATCAAGAAAGCTATTATCAATAGGCAGTGGGTCATCAAGAACATTCTCTAACCTAGACAAGTTGTCTGCAATGGGGTTCTCAGCTCCCTTTCTATCAATAATATGCAAATCAAATTCTTGGAGCAAGAGAACCCATCTAATAAGTCTAGGCTTAGCATCTTTCTTTTCCATAAGATATTTAATAGCAGCATGATCAGTGTGAATAGTAACTTTGGAATCAACAATATAAGGTCTAAACTTATCACATGCAAACACAACTGCTAAGAACTCTTTTTCGGCAGTAGTATAATTTCTCTAGGCAGTATCAAGAGTTTTACTAGCATACTGGATAACATTCAATTTCTTATCAACTCTTTGCCCTAGAACAGCACCTACATCATAATCACTAGCATCACACATAATTTCAAAGGGTAAATTCCAATCAGGTGGGTGAACAATAGGTGCAGTGATCAATGCTTTCTTAAGTATTTCAAATGCTTCTACACAATCATCATCAAAGACAAAAGGAATATCTTTTTGCAATAAATTAGTCAGAGGCCTAGAGATTTTAGAAAAGTCCTTAATGAACATCCTATAAAAACCAGCATGACCAAGGAAACTTCTTATACCTTTTATGTCCTTGGGACATGGCATCTTTTCAATAGCATCAACTTTAGCTTTATCAACTTCAATACCTCTCTCAGAAATCTTATGCCCCAAAACAATGCCTTCATTAACCATAAAGTGGCACTTTTCCCAATTCAAGAGAAGGCTAGTGTCTTCGCATCTCTACAAAATTCGATCAAGGTTGCTCAAGCAATCATCAAAAGAGGACCCATAAACGGAGAAATCATCCATGAATACCTCACAAATCTTTTCACAAAAGTCAGAGAATATAGCCATCATACATCTTTGAAAGGTAGCAGGTGCATTACATAAACCAAAAGGCATACATCTATAAGCAAAAGTACCGAAAGGGCAAGTAAAAGTAGTTTTTGATTGATCCTTCGCTGACACAGGTATCTGAGAGAAACTAGAATAACCATCTAGAAAGCAGAAATGTGTGTGTTTGGATAGTCTTTCTAGCATTTGATCAATAAAAGGTAAAGGGTAATAATCTTTCTTAGTAGCTTTATTTAATTTACGGAAATCAATTACCATCCTATAACCTGTAATAATTCTTTGCGGGATCAATTCATCTTTATCATTAGGAACAATAGTAATACCTCCCTTTTTAGGAACACAATGGACCGGGCTTACCCAATCACTATCAGCAACAGGATAAATTATACCTGCCTCAAGGAGCTTTAGTATCTCCTTTATTACCACTTCTTTTATCTTAGGATTCAATCGTTGTTGAGGATCTCTGTGACGCCCCCGATTCAATCATACACTAATCATGCACGCAAACGTGTACGATCAAGATCAGGGACTCACGGGAAGATATCACAACACAACTCTAAAAACATAAATAAGTCATACAAGCATCATATTACAAGCCAGGGGCCTCGAGGGCTCGAATACAAGTGCTTGATCATAGACGAGTCAGCGGAAGCAAAAATACCTGAGAACAGACATAAGTTAAACAAGTTGCCATAAGATGGCTAGCACAAACTGGGATACAGATCGAAAGAGGCGCAGGCCTCCTGCCTGGGATCCTCCTAACTACTCCTGGTCGTCGTCAGCGGTATGCACGTAGGAGTAGGCACCTCCAGTGTAGTAGTCGTTGTCGATGGTGGCGTCTGGCTCCTGTGCTCCAACATCTGGTTGCGACATCCGAGAAGAAGAGGAAAACGGCGGAAAAGAGGGAGCAAAGCAACCGTGAGTACTCATCCAAAGTACTCGCAAGCAAGGAGCTACACTACATATGCATGGGTATATGTGTAAGGAGGCCATATCAGTGGACTGAACTGTAGAATGCCAGAATAAGAGGGGTATAGCTAGTCCTATCGAAGACTACGCTTCTGGCAGCCTCCGTCTTGCAGCATGTAGAAGAGAGTAGATTGAAGTCCTCCAAGTAGCATCGCATAGCATAATCCTACCCGGCGAGCCTCCCCTCGTCGCCCTGTGGAAAAGTGATCACTGGGTTGTCTGTGGAACTTGTCTGGGTGTGTTTTATTAAGTATCCGGTTCTAGTTGTCATAAGGTCAAGGTACAACTTCGATTCGTCCTTTTACCGAGAGACACGGTTATTCTAATAGATAAACTTCCCTGCAGGGGTGCACCACATAACCCAACACGCTCGATCCCATTTGGCCGGACACACTTCCCTGGGTCATGCCCGGCCTCGGAAGATCAACATGTCGCAGCCCCACCTAGGCACAACAGAGAGGTCAGCAGGCCGGTCTAAATCCTATGCGCGCAGGGGTCTGGGCCCATCGCCCATTGCACACCTGCATGTTGCGAGGGCGGCCGAAAGCAGACCTAGCCTCCCTAATACAAGAGCAGGCGTTCCAGTCCAATACGGCGCGCGCCGCTCCATCGCTGACGTCAAGAAGGCTTCTGCTGATACCACGACATGGAGTGCCCATAACTGTTCCCGCGTAGTTGGCTAGTGCGTATAGGCCAGTGGCCAGACTCAGATCAAATACCAAGGTCTCGTTAAGTGTGTTATTATGAAGTAATCGCGGACGCCGACCAGGGCCAGGCCCACCTCTCGCCTAGGTGGTCTCAACCTGCCCTGTCGCTCCGCCACATAGTAACAGTCAGGGGCCATCAGGAACCCAGACCCACCTCTACCGGGATGGAGCCACCTGTCCTTTCAGCCCCTACCTCGGAATCACTTGCGGGTACTCAACGAGCCAACCCGACTTTAGTCACCATTTGTATAGTATGTATATATGTATAGTATATACCCGTGATCACCTCCGAAGTGATCACGGCCCGATAGTATAGCAAGGTAGACTGACAAGAATGTAGGGCCACTCATGATAAACTAGCATCCTATACTAAGCATTTAGGATTGCGGGTAAGGTACCAATGACCGTAGCAACAATGACAAGCTATGCAACAGAATAGGAGTAACCGAACAGTAACATGCTACACTACTCTAATGCAAGCAGTATAGAGAAGAATAGGCGATATCTGGTTATCAGGGGGGGGGGGGCTTGCCTCGTTGCTCTGGCAAGAAGGAGTGGTCGTCAACTCCGTAGTCGTACTGGATAGCAGCGGCGTCGGTCTCATAGTCTACCGGAGAGAAGAGGGGGAAGAAACAATAAATATAGTGCAAACATAAGCAGAACGATGTAAGACATGACAATGAGCGGTGCTAGGTGGGACCTAACGCGGTAGGAGGTGATACCGACGAAGGGGGAAAACATCTGGGAAAGTATCCTTGTGTTCCGCGTTTTCGGACAGGTGAATCGGAGGGGGGAAAGTTGCGTGTTTGCTATGCTAGGGATGTGTGGCAGACGAACAAGCTGTGTATTCGAATTCGTCTCGTTGTTCTAAGCAACTTTCATGTACAAAGTATTTTCATCCGAGTTATGGATTATTTTATATTAATTTTTAAAGATTTAATTCATTTTTAGAATTAACACAATTAATTTAATTAGGAAATGCCATTATGACATCAGCATGTCATCAGGGTGATGTCAGCAGTCAACAGTCAGTTGACTTGGTCAAACTGACGCGTGGGTCCATTCTGTCATTGAGTGATATCTAATTAACAGTTACTTAGTTTAATTAGCAGGTTAAGTAAATTTAACTAGTCAACTAATCAGGATTTAATTAACTTAATTAATTAACTAATTAATTAATATTTTTTTTATTTATTTTTAGTTCCTTTTTTTATATCTTTTTTTTACGTTCCAGGGGCTGGGCCCCACATGTCATAGGGCCAGGGTCCATTAGCGGGCACACGGTTAGCGAGCGTTGGGCGCTGCGGGCGCCCGACCCAGAGGAGGGCCGAGTGGGCGCAGATGGGCGCCGGTGTAGGGGGCCGGTGTCCTGGGGCCAGCGGTGAGGGGCTGGGCGCGGTTGGTGCGTGGCCGCAGGAGGCCAAGGCCAGGCGCGGTGCGGCCATGGGCGTAGGCGGGCACGGCGGGATCAGGCAACGGGGGGCAGCCTGTAGGGTGCGCGCGGAGTAGGGGGGCGGCCTGGTGCGCGTGCATAGGCACGCCGGGCGGGGCGAGGTTGCGGTGAGCGCGAGCACTGGGCCAGACAAACACGACGACGGGTGCGTGGGTGCGTCACGCACACGGTGAGGCCATGAGTGGGGAGAGAAGAAGAGGCCGAGGGCCTCACCGCGGGTCCGTAGGGCAACGACAGTGGGTGTCGATGAGGGGGACGGGGACAATGTTCCGGCGCGGCAGTCCAGCGAGGTGGTGATGAGGAGGCGCGACGCTTGGCGATCCGGCGACGGGCGCGGGGAAGACGATGTCGGGCAGCACCGGGCAGCGAGGCGTGGTCGTCGGGGCGCAACGGGGAGGCGTTCGACGAGCGATGAGGTGGGCTCTGGCAGACGGTGTCGTGGTGGTGGCGACGGGGTCGAGCGATTAGGGCGGGTCGCTCCCCTTCCCGATCCAGATCTGGATCAAGGGGGGAGGAGAGAGCGATGTGGGGGTGGGGAAGTAGGGTGCGGGGTAGGTTAGGGTTTCGTGTCCAGGGGGGATTAAGGGAGTGGGGTGTGGGGCGGTTGGGCCGGCCCATTCGGGCGGCGGAGGCCAGCTGGGCCACTTGGCCCAGCGGGGGGTGGGGGGTCTGTTGTTTTACTTTTGTTTTGTTTTCCTTTCATTTTTTTCTTTTTTATTTATTTTCCTTTATGTTTTAATTCACTTTAAAATATTTAGGCATTAAAAAATTGTTTTCTTCACAATAATTACCTATGTAATATTTGGCACTAACCGAACATTTTAGTTTTAGTGTTTGAAAAATTCTGATGTTTGATAATAATTCAAATTTGAATTCGAAACATTTTGAGTTGACTCGAGATTAGCGACAGTAACAGAGGTCACATGGCATCATTAGTTTGGGTTTACTGTAGCATAATTATCCGGGCGTTACAAATCTCCTCCACTACAAGAAATCTTGTCCCGAGATTTAAGAGGTAGAGAAGGGGGGAAGGCCTAGTTATGAAATTCTAACGAGTCTTCTCAGTCTTGGTTGCTCTTCTCGAAGAGGTCGATCCATAACGTTGATGTCTTCATACCTCGGATTCAGGTCATCATGATGAAGTCGTGATCCTTTCTTCGGAGTTTTCATTGTACATATGAAGGACAAGGGGTAACTTCAGAAAAATGGACCTCCGAAAGGTGAACTACCTGGTTGATAACATCGGGGATGGTGGCGAAAAGTAACTCCCGAATGGAAACTTAAGACAATATCTAGAGCAAAGTAAGTAGGTACCATGAGAAGTTTCGAGCGGGTAGGCAATCGTTCGATGCCTGCTACAGGGCGTGAAAGGGGTTCAAAGCAACGAGGATAAGCATTGTGTCTGATACCAGAATTGATGAGCTCCCGGAAGGTGGCTCGTGAATTACATACGAGGCCACGCGCGAGGTACAACCTTGGGAACAGGGGGTGTACAGGAGAGTCAAGTTTCGATCCTGTGGAACTTGTGGGTTATGGGCCCACCATGTGGGTTAAAGTAGGAAGGGCGGTGACATCTTGCACGGTCATGATAGCAAGGCATGTCAGAGGGTAGCCGGTCAGTTATGTTGACTGCATCATTGGTACCAAGGGCGAGGGACGAAGAGAACCATTTTCCTGCTCGTTGAACGAGGCGGACCAATAGGCAAAGTTCTCGTCCATCGGTGGTTACCGGAATGCTATCGACAAATGCAACAGGGTCTTACTGACACGGTTGTACACCAAGGTGTTTACAAAAGCAGAAGAACATTACTGCTTAGATCATATGGATCATAAGGAAGGTTAAACAAATTAATGGAAAGGAAAATGTGTTTAAACACATATTTCAAGGGTATATCCTTCCCAAGGACAAGTAGAGCATGATATCCATGACATGATATAATGTAGAAAACCCTTTAGGTAAGGGGAGAGAAATTTTATGACATTACCCATGCAACGGTGTTTGGATAATTGAGAAAGAAACATTTAGCATTGGGCTTCAAATGTTCTTGTTGAAAATCGGAGTACCATAGACATGCTTTGAGATAGCATTGACATGGTCATCAGGTGAAGATCAAACTTTGGAAACACAAAGGATTCATCGGAAACAACTTATAGGAAAGTCTTACAATTTCCTCATGGAAGAATGGATAGCCTTGCTGAAAAGGATTCTATAACAATAGGGCCTCAGGCCAGGTGTGCTAGGCATGACATCACCTTACCGGGTCATATAAAGACCAATTTTATAACTCTTGGAAATATGTCCCAACCATCATATCTGACAGAGATTCAGATCTGATTGGTGTCAAAATCCTCAGATTCGGGATGCCTGAGAAGAAAAGGTACAACACAAATTGACGAGATGACATTGTAAAATTCTCGGGAAATGAACTATGGAAGCGAGTTCCAAAACAAGAGTTCATCAGTAAACCAAGGAGAGGATGAGGGGGTGGCTGATGGACTCAGCGACAATTCCTCAAGATATCCAAAAAGATGGATTTCCACAATCATGTGAACAAGGAGATAACATTTGTCAGATCAAATGATATTAATTATGTATGCCTGAGGAAAACATACGCAAGTAAACATTGGTTGAAAGGTGCACCTGAAAGATGGGCTTAGGTAGCATGATCAATGTTAGAAGGGTGATCCGATATCCAATACACAAAGAATGTGACTATCGTTCATTAACTTACAAGCAATAGGGTTACTAGAATTTTTGAATTGTTCACATCACAGTCTATTTGTCGGTATTCCGGTTAGAAATAACACAGGGACTAAGGAATAAAGGGAGATGGAAAGAAGTATTACTTGTATCAAGAATTTTTAAGAGGTGGCAAAATTCTCACGACATTCTTGACATAAAAGATAGTAATACTCCAAGGTAAATAAGAACAAATGCTGGATAGCAAGGAACTCAAGGTATAACACAAAACACAGACAAGTTTGTGTTGAACAGAAGGCAATAAAGTGGTCGATGATAATACAAATCATCGAGGGAAAGGATGGTATTTCTCATCATGAATTCTTGATACCCAGGAAGAGCTCAGAATACTGATGATGATCACGACACAATTGTCGAGAGATTTCATGAAGATGTAATTGACCGATGATGACATCAAGTCAAAGGAATGATGAAGTGAAAGGTTATTGGAACCATGAGTACGACACAAACTCAAAATCAAGCTTGCTGTTCAAGGCGAAATGATATGACGAGGAAAATCAACGTAAGCTTAGCTCATCGTCGAAAGTGGTGCTCCGGGAATAAGGACCAGGTAGCGTAGTTAAAAGTTGCACGATAATGATATAGCCGACCAGGCTATGAATGACTTGAGGGATTAATAAACTCATAAACAACAAAGATTACTTAGAGTTATTGAATCGGAGTGCGGAATTGATTCATTTATCGGTGTCTTTGAGTGTTTAATAACTCAGAGCCCATGAAAAATTGTAATCAGTGAGAATGTAGTACTTGATGAAGAACTCATAAGAAGTTATGTTGTTCCAAGATAATATCAAGATACCAGGGGGTAATACTCGAGGACAGATCAAAGTAGAGGTTGGACTAGGGTATTGCTCTGCAGAAGACAAGTGCTTAAACTTGCACGAGAAATGGTATTTAAAGGAGAACAAGGTTGGAACCACGATTGCAAAAGGCCAGATCCCAGATGTATGATGAACTTATACCAAGGGAATAACTAATTTAAGAGAAGCATTTAATGATAAGATCTACATCTTGTCCATGGGCATGAACACAAAGTTCAAGGTCGACTCCCACTTCCTCAATGCATAACCTTCCATTCACTGCTCTATTAAAATTAAGTGAAGATGAAGAACTACCTCGTGAATTACCAGAGGAGTATGACCCGTGAAATCTTTCGGGTTCACACAGATTAAGGAAGGCATAGGTTCAACCCATCAAGGCATCTTAGAAACATATACCGCAAGCTTCAAGAGTAATTATCACCAGTTCGAGAGTCGAGCATGGTTGGCCAAATTAGAGAATAGGATTTATCAATGGTATTATGTGTCAGGGAAAGAACTTCTTGAGGTTTTTGTATATGAAGGACACTGTCGGATGATAATTCAACAAAGAATCAGATGGTCCATAACGGAGCTGATGTGAGCATTGGCACACAACCAGAGGAAGAAACAATGCAAAGGCATTGGATCATCGAAACAACTGCCTAATTCAAAGCCCAACTGCAAAGGAACTATGATTTCCAATTCTGGATCAAAAGCAAACACTCTGATTAAGGGTGGATAAGTTGAGTAGGTTTTGGGGTATAATCGATGGCCATTTGATTGGTCGAGATCCAACTCCAGTTCAAAATGACGTCTAAGCCAGAAGGATGAATCATAGGATCCGATTCAGGATTGCGAGCATTCACAACTTATTGAATCAATGGACTCAAAATGATAGTGACAAAGGATACTAAATGAATATTGCTGGTCTTAAGGAACGCGGCCAAATTGCAAGCACACAATTGCACAGCAATCGCGAGCAGAGAATTACCGAAAGATTAGACAACATCTCAATGTATCTTGTGAATAACATGAACAATGAGGGAAGAACAAATACTCGATAAGTGTGAGGAATTATCCGTAGGGGGTATTTATTTGGCAAAGAACCGCAAGGCAATAAGCTCAAGGATTCTCAAAAAGTTGGAGAAATAATTCGTTGCATCTTGTAATAACAAGATCAACTCGGAAACATTGTATGTACGACGAGTATACGTGGTTATCCATAGGGGTTTATCGATGAAAGGGAATTACAAAAGCGACGCCATAAAGTCTCGAGAGAACATCAAAGAGTATCTTCGGAATCCTTCGGTGCACCAAGTAATCATCTGGAGTGAGGGGCTCTCCGGGAGGAAGTAGTTACGAGAACCTAGAGTCAGAGTTAGTAAAATAATTTTCAACCCAAATAGAAGAGAGGTCAGAGTCCCAGAGTATAGACGAGGAATAAAAGATCCTACTACCACCCAATGGCGACGTGGGCCGGTAAGCCACACAGTCATGTTAGTAAAAGTTTTGTAGTGACTAGACTCGACTTCGGCCAAGGAGTGTGGAAGGGGGATTCCTACAGGCAGTCGGCTCTGATACCAACTTGTGACGCCCCCGATTCAATCATACACTAATCATGCACGCAAACGTGTACGATCAAGATCAGGGACTCACGGGAAGATATCACGATACAACTCTAAAAACATAAATAAGTCATACAAGCATCATATTACAAGCCAGGGGCCTCGAGGGCTCGAATAGAAGTGCTCGATCATAGACGAGTCAGCGGAAGCAACAATATATGAGAACAAACATAAGTTAAACAAGTTGCCATAAGATGGCTAGCACAAACTAGGATACAGATCGAAAGAGGCGCAGGCCTCCTGCCTGGGATCCTCCTAACTACTCCTGGTCGTCGTCAGCAGCATGCACGTAGTAGTAGGCACCTCCAGTGTAGTAGTCGTCGTCGATGGTGGCATCTGGCTCCTGGGCTCCAACGTCTGGTTGCGACATCCGAGAAGAAGAGGAAAACGGGGGAAAAGAGGGAGCAAAGAAACCGTGAGTACTCATCCAAAGTACTCGCAAGCAAGGAGCTACACTACATATGCATGGGTATATGTGTAAGGAGGCCATATCACTGGACTGAACTGTAGAATGCCAGAATAAGAGGGGGATAGCTAGTCCTATCAAAGACTACGCTTCTGGCAGCCTCCGTCTTGCAGCATGTAGAAGAGAGTAGATTGAAGTCCTCCAAGTAGCATCGCATAGCATAATCCTACCCGGCGATCCTCCCCTCCTCGCCCTATGGAAAAGCGATCACCGGGTTGTCTGCGGAACTTGTCTGGGTGTGTTTTATTAAGTATCCGGTTCTAGTTGTCATAAGGTCAAGGTACAAGTCCGGGTGGTCCTTTTACCGAGGGACACGACTATTCGAATAGATAAACTTCCCTGCAGGGGTGCACCACATAACCCAACACGCTTGATCCCATTTGGTCGGACACACTTTCCTGGGTCATGCCCGACCTCGGAAGATCAACACGTCGTAGCCCCACCTAGGCACAATAGAGAGGTCAGCACGCCGGTCTAAATCCAATGCGCGCAGGGGTCTGGGCCCATCGCCAATTGCACACCTGCACGTTGCGAGGGCGGCCGAAATCAGACCTAGCCTCCCTAATACAAGAGCAGGCGTTCCAGTCCAATCCGGCGCACGCCGCTCCGTCGCTGATGTCAAGAAGGCTTCGGCTGATACCACGACGTCGAGTGCCCATAACTGTTACCGCGTAGTTGGTTAGTGCGTATAGGCCAGTGGCCAGACTCAGATCAAATACCAAGGTCTTGTTAAGCGTGTTATTATGAAGTAACCGCGGACGCCGACCAGGGCCAGGCCCACCTCTCGCCTAGGTGGTCTCAACCTGCCCTGTCGCTCCACCACATAGTAAAAGTCGGGGGCCATCGGGAACCCAGGCCCACCTCTACCGGGATGGAGCCACCTGTCCTTTCAGCCCCCACCTCGGAATCACTTGCGGGTACTCAACGAGCCAACCCGACTTTAGTCACCATCTGTATAGTATGTATATATGTATAGTATATACTCGTGATAACCTCCCAAGTGATCACGACCCGATAGTATAGCAAGGCAGACTGACAAGAATGTAGGGCCACTCATGATAAACTAGCATCCTATACTAAGCATTTAGGATTGCGGGTAAGGTATCAATGATGGTAGCAACAATGACAGGCTATGCAACAGAATATGAGTAACCGAATAGTAACATGCTACACTACTCTAATGCAAGCAGTATAGAGAAGAATAGGCAATATCTGGTGATCAGGGGGGCGGGGGCTTGCCTGGTTGCTCTGGCAAGAAGGAGTGGTCGTCAACTCCGTAGTCGTACTGGATAGCAGCGACGTCGGTCTCATAGTCTACCGGAGAGAAGAGGAGGAAGAAACAATAAATATAGTGCAAACATAAGCAGAACGATGTAAGACATGACAATGAGCGGTGCTAGGTGGGCCCTAACGCGGTAGGAGGTGATACCGGCAAAGGGGGGAAACGTCTGGGAAAGTATCCCCGGTATTTCGCGTTTTCGGACAGGTGAATCGGAGGGGGGAAAGTTGCGTGTTTGCTATGCTAGGGATGTGTGGCGGACGAACGGGCTGTGTACCCGAATTCATCTCGTTGTTCTGAGCAACTTTCATGTACAAAGTATTTTCATCCGAGTTATGGATTATTTTATATTAATTTTTAAATATTTAATTCATTTTTAGAATTAACATAACTAATTTAATTAGGAAATGCCATTATGACGTCAGCATGTCATCAGGGTGATGTCAGCAGTCAACAGTCATTTGACTTGGTCAAACGGACGCGTGGGTCCATTCTGTCATTGAGTGATATCTAATTAACAGTCACTTAGTTTAATTAGCAGGTTAAGTAAATTTAACTAGTCTACTAATCAGGATTTAATTGACTTAATTAATTAATATTTTTTATTTATTTTTAGTTCCTTTTTTATATCTTTTTTTTACGTTCCAGGGGCTGGGCCCCACATGTCATAGGGCCAGGGTCCCTTAGCGGGCACACGGTTAGCGGGCGTTGGGCGCTACGGGCGCCCGACCGAGAGGAGGGCCGAGCGAGTGCAGATGGGCGCCGGTGCAGGGGGCCGGTGGCCTGGGGCTAGCGGTGAGGGGCTGGGCACGGTCGGCGCGTGGTCGCAGGAGGCCAAGGCCAGGCGCGGCGCGACCATGGGCGTAGGCGAGCACGACGGGATCTGGCAACGAGGGGCAGCCTGCAGGGTGCGCGCGGCGTAGGGGGGCGGCCTGGTGCGCGTCCATAGGCACGCCGGGCGGGGCGAGGTCACGGTGAGTGCGAGCACTGGGCCATGCGAACACGACGACGGGTGCGCGGGTGCGTCGCGCACACGGTGAGGCCATGAGTGGGGAGAGAAGAAGAGGCCAAGGGCCTCACCGCGGGTCCGTAGGGCAATGGCAGTGGGTGTCGAGGAGGGGGACAGGGATGACGTTCCGGCGCGGCAGTCCAGTGAGGTGGTGATGAGGAAGCACGACGCTTGGCGATCCGGCGACGGGCGCCAGGAAGACGACGTCGGGCAGCGCTGGGCGGCGAGGCGTGGTCGTCGGGGCGCAGCGGGGAGGCGTTCGACGAGCGGTGAGGTGGGCTCCGGCAGACGGTGTCGTGGTGGTGGCGACGGGGTCGAGCGATTGGGGCGGGTCGTTCCCCTTCCCGATCCAGATCTGGATCGGGGGGAGGAGAGAGCGATGTGGGGGGGAAGTGGGGTGCGGGGTAGGTTAGGGTTTCGTGTCTAGGGGGATTAAGGGAGTGGGGTGTGGGGCGGTTGGGCCAGCCTGTTCGGGCGGCGGAGGCCAGCTGGGCCACTTGGCCCAGCAGGGGGGGGGGGTTCTGTTGTTTTAATTTTGTTTTGTTTTCCTTTCATTTTTTTCCTTTTTATTTATTTTCCTTTATGTTTTAATTAACTTTAAAATATTTAGGCATTAAAAAATGTTTTCTTCACAATAATTACCTATGTAATATTTGGCACTAACCGAACATTTTAGTTTTAGTGTTTGAAAAATTCTGATGTTTGATAATAATTCAAATTTGAATTCGAAACATTTTGAGTTAACTCGAGATTAGCGACAGTAACAGAGGTGACGTGGCATCATTAGTTTGGGTTTACTGTAGCATAATTATCCGGGCGTTACAATCTCTAACTGGTTTGGCATCGTCCTCTAAATTAATTTTGTGTTGGCATAACGTGGGACTAATGCCCTTGAGATCATCCAGAGTATATCCAATAGCAGCACGGTGCTTCTTTAGAGTTTTCAATAATCTTTCTTCTTCTTGCTCTGAAAGGTTAGCACTAATAATAACAGGATATATTTTCTTTTCATCAAGATAAGCATACTTAAGATTATCAGGTAATGGTTTGAGTTCAAACACGGGATCACTCTTGGGTGGAGGGGGATCCCCTAGAAGTTCAACGGGTAGGTTGTGTTTCAGAATAGGTTCCTATTGAAGGAACACTTCATCTATTTCCCTTCTTTCCTTCATAAACATATCATTTTCATGGTCTAGCAAATATTTTTCTAACGGATCAGTAGGAGGCACGACAATAGAAGCAAGACCAATAATCTCATCCTTACTAGGTGATTCTCTATCACGAGGTTGTCTATGAAACTTGGCAAAATTAAACTCATGAGACATATCCTCTAAGCCAATTGTAACAGTGTCCTTTTCACAATCAATCCTAGCATTAACAGTATTCAAGAAGGGCCTACCAAAAATAATGGGACAAAAGTCATCTTGTGGGGAACTAAGAACAAGAAAACCAGCAGGATATTTAACCTTCCCACACAAGACTTCAACATCTCTAACAATCCCAACTGGTGAAGTAGTATCTCTATTGGCAAGCTTGATAGTAACATCAATACCTTCCAATTTAGCGGGTGCAATATCATGCACAATTTCTTTATACAAGTCATAGGGTATTGCACTAGCACTAGCACCCATATCACATAAACCATGATAACAATGATCTCCTATTTTAATAGAAATAACAGGCATGCCTATGACAGGTCTATGTATCTTAGCATCTGGTCTAACAATATTAGCAGTCTCACCACAGAAATAAATAACATGCCCATCTAAATCATCACCCAAGAGATCTTTAACCATAGCAATACTAGGTTCAACTTTGATTTGCTCAGGAGGTGTATAAATCCTAGTATTACTCTTACGAACAACAGTCAAAGTTTTAGCATGATCCTTTATCCTAACAGGAAAAGGAGGTTTCTCAACATAAGTAGTAGGAACAACAAGATCACTATAAGTGACGGTCTTTTCTTCAACTGTAATAGGTGCAACTACTTTTATTTCAACGGGAGGATTATATTTAAACCACTTCTCCTTAGGTAGATCAACATGAGTAGCAAAAGATTCACAAAAAGAAGCTACTATCTAAGATTCAAGTCCATACTTAGCGCTAAATCCACGAAAAGCATCTGTATCCATAAAAGATTTAACACAATCAAACTTAGGTGTCATACCTGACTCCTTACCATCGTCGGAACCCCAATCTTCAGAGTTGCGTTTAATTCTTTCCAATAAATCCCATTTGAATTCAATAGTCTTCAGCATATAAGAACCAGCACAGGAAGTATCGAGCATGTTGCGATCGTTGGGAGAAAGACGAGCATAATTTTTTTGAATAATCATTTCTTTGGAGAGCTCATGACTGGGGCATGAATATAACATTGACTTAAGACTCCCCCAAGCTTGAGCGATGCTTTCTCCTTCACGAGGCCAGAAATTATATATGTAATTATGATCATGACATACAAGATGCATAGGATAGAACTTCCGGTGAAATTCCAACTTCAATCGTTTATAATTCCAAGATCCCGTATCGTCACATAGCCTATACCATGTCAATGCATCTCCCTTCAAAGATAAAGGGAAGACCTTCCTTTTGATAACGTCATCGGGAATACCCGCAAGCTTAAATAATCCACAAACTTCATCCACAAAGATAAGGTGTAAATCAGGATGCAATGTTCCATCTCCTGCAGATGGATTAGCTAGCAGTTTCTCTATCATACCCGAAGGAATCTCAAAGTAGATATTTTCAGTAGGTTCAGTAGGTTGAGGAGCAACTCTTTGCTCTTCTGGTCGGGGTGAAGATACCCCTAACAAGCCCCTCAAAGGATTAGTTTCCATAGTAACAAGTGACAGAAAATTTCACCACACTATATAAATGTTTCCTTACCAAGTTCCACTCACCAAAGCGCTTCACTCCCCGACAACGGCGCCAGAAAAGAGTCTTGATGACCCACAAGTATAGGGGATCTATCGTAGTCCTTTTGATAAGTAAGAGTGTCGAACCCAACGAGGAGCAGAAGGAAATGACAAGCGGTTTTCAGTAAGGTTTTCTCTGCAAGCACTGAAATTGTAGGTAACTGATAGTTTTGTGATAAGATAAATTGTAACGAGTAACAAGCAATGAAAGAAATAAAGTGCAGCAAGGTGGCCCAATCCTTTTTTTAGCAAAGGACAAGCCTGGACAACTTCTTATAATGAGAAAAGCGCTCCCGAGGATTCATGGGAATTATCGTCAAGCTAGTTTTCATCACGCTCATATGATTCGCGTTTGGTACTTTGATAATTTGATATGTGGGTGGACCGGTGCTTGGGTACTGCCCTTACTTGGACAAGCATCCCACTTATGATTAACCCCTATTGCAAGCATCCACAACTACAAAAGAAGTATTAAGGTAAACCTAACCACACCATTAGACATATGGATCCAAATCAGCCCCTTACGAAGCAACGCATAAACTAGGGTTTAAGATTGTGTCACTCTAGCAACCCACCATCTACTTATTACTTCCAAATGCCTTCCTCTAGGCCCAAATAATGGCGAAGTGTCATGTAGTCGACGTTCACATAACACCACTAGAGGAAAGACAACATACATCTCATCAAAATATCGAACGAATACCAAATTCACATGACTACTAATAGCAAGACTTCACCCATGTCCTCAGGAACAAACGTAACTACTCACAAAGCATATTCATGTTCATAATCAGAGGAGTAATAATATGCATTAAGGATCTGAACATATGATCTTCCACCAAGTAAACCAATTAGCATCAACTACAAGGAGTAGTCAACACTACTAGCAACCCACAGGTACCAATTTGTGGGTTTGATACAAGATTAGATACAAGAGATGAACTAGGGTTTTGAGAGGAGATGGTGCTGGTGAAGATGTTGGTGGAGATTGACCCCCTCCCGATGAGAGGATCGTTGGTGATGACATGGTGATGGTTTCCCCCTCCCGGAGGGAAGTTTCCCCGGCAGAACAGCTCTGCCGGAGCTCTAGATTGGTTCCGCCAAGGTTCCGCCTCGTGGCGACGGAGTTTCGTCCCGTAAGCTTTCCTCTGATTTTTTCCAGTGTAAAAGCCTTCATATAGCAGAAGATGGGCACCGGAGGGCCACCAGGGGGCCCAGGAGACAGGGGGCGCGCCCAGTAGGGGTGGGCGCGCCCCCCACCCTCCTGGCCTGGGTGTGGGCCCCCTCTGGTAGTTTCTTCGCTCAATAATTCTTATTAATTCCAAAAATAACTTCCGTGGAGTTTCAAGATTTTTGGAGCTGTGCAGAATAGGTTTCCAATATTTGCTCCTTTTCCAGCCAGAATTCCAGCTGCCGGCATTCCCCCTCTTCATGGTAAACCTTGTAAAATAAGAGAGAATAGCCATAAGTATTGAGATATAATGTGTAATAACAGCCCATAATGCAATAAATATTGATATAAAAGCATGATGCAAAATGGACGTATCAGTCCCTCGAGCATTCAGATGCATACTTTCTGGTGCAACAACAAGCGTTGGAGGATTTTAGCGCCAAACAGGACAAAGCTAATAAGCTTGCTAAGCTTATTGCCAGCATGGTGGATACCCAAGATAACATTTCTTGAGCTCTTCTGAAGTTGTTTCAGTTATGGACTTGTTTTGTTGCCGCATTTTTTTATTTGCACTACTGGGAAATTTAGACGACCAGTGTATGTAATATGCTGCTTTGTTCCCTATATTTGCACTGGTGGCAAACTTTGATGCCAAGTGGATGTAATATGTGTAATAGCCGTAATAGCCTAGCGTTAGTTGCTTGCTTATTTATTTCCTTATTGTCTTGTTTAGTTGTTTTCTTGTAGTCACTGCAGTTCTTTTTCCGCTTTTTTCTAGTGGCCACAATAACCTATTTTTATAACTAGTCCACAATAACCATGGCAACACACAGACTGTTGTAACCATGGTCCTGCTACCGTCCACGGGCTGTACGATCCATGGGCCTTCTACGGGCCGTAGGATCCATGGGCTTTCTATGCCCCGTAGGATCCATGGACCTTCTACGGGCCGTCTAATCTATGGGCCTTGTACGGGCCATATCATCATTTCGCCAAACATGGGCCATACTATTTGTGGACCAATAACGGTCCGCAAAATGGGCCATAAACATGCTAGAGTGGAAATCGTACGTTTTATGGCCTGACCATAATGGGACGTTAATAGGCCGTATTTGATGATGCTGTGAAAACAACCCAACATATTAACATGCCACAAACGGGCCAACTGTAACCACGGGCTGAATTTGGCCCACAAGCAGAAAAGGCCAATAACAGGCCGTAAGTAACCGAATGCTGGAAATGAGCCCAAGACTAAATGGGCCCTGAGAAGGCCCAAAGGTAACACGGGCTGGAAACAGCCCAATGGAATAATGGGCTGCTAATGGGTATAAAGCGATACACTGTTCATTATGGGCTGGTTTCACCACAGACCGTTAATGGGCCAAGAGTTACAAAGGGACTCATATGGGTCAAAAGACGTCATGGGCCATACATGGGCCGGAAGTTACAACGGGCTGGAATCATATTGGACGGCCTAGATGACGCTACTGGGCCTAATTCCGGTAGGCCGTGATGGGTCGTGAGTTAGCGGACTGTAAATGGGCTATATGCCAGCAGGCCGTTAACAGGCTTTCCGTGGGCCGGACCGCTACCTTTTGACCAAGTCAAACGGGCCAGCCTTTTCACTGGAATGGGCCTCTGTTGGGCCGTGCCATGTGTCGACGTATCATAGGCGCCTTCCATCCAATGAGTGGATGACATCTGTCCCAATGGTGAGCCGACATGTGCTTCCTCCACCCAATGAGAAATTTACACATGGAAAATCCCCATTGGTCGTGGCTGTTAGCGGGTTATCGGATCCAAAACCGAACCCGATAGCTTCACGATGGCCCATTACGGTGGATGCCATGAGTCGGTCACCCTTGATAAAAGCACTTCTATGACGCACGATTTTTTGTCATGGAAGTGGACACTTCCGTGATGATAATTTTGGTAATGTCATGGAACACTTCTACGACGGCACATGTATGACTATCTTGATTCTGTCATAAAATCGTCATGGATGTACATGCATGACAAAAAATGTGACCTACTGTGATAAACGTGTATCATCATGGAAGTGTTTTTTTGTAGTGCTATCACTTTGGGACTATTTTCATGTGTTGCTTTTGATAAGCTCAAACAAATATAAGTGAAGATCATGAGCATAATATTTCATTCTCTCAAAATAATCTAAGTGAAGCAAGAGAGAATTTCTTGAAAATTTTACTAACTCCCAAATAAATCTAAGTGAAGCATGAGAGCATTTCTTCAAAAATAACAAAGCACACCGTGCTAAAAAAGATATAAGTGAAGTACTAGAGCAAATCCATGGCTTTAAAAATTTAAGTGAAGCATAGGAGCAAGCATAGCATAATTTTTGGCTCTCTCAAAAAGGTGTGTCCAGCAAGGATTCAATACTTAAAACACAAAGCAAAACAAGCAAAGACTCATATCATACAAGACTCTCCAAGCAAAACTCATAATATGTGACGAATAAACATATAGTTCCAAGTAAAATATCGATGGTTGTTAGAAGAAAGCGGGGATGCCACTCGGGGGCATCCCCAAGCTTACTTGCTTGCTACTTCTTGAATATTATCTTGGGGTGCCTCGGGCATCCCCAAGCTTAGCCTTTTGCTAATCCTTATTCCTTCATCCATCGTAAGATCACCCAAAACTTGAAAACTTCAATCACAAAACTCAACAAAACCTTCGTGAGATCCGTTAGTATAAGAAAGTAAACCAACACTATAAGTACTATTGCAAACCTATACATATTTTATTTTTGCATTATATCTACTGTATTCCAAACTTTTCTATGGCAAAAACTCATCAAAGAAAACTATAGAATCATCAAAACAAGCACACAACACAAAGAAAACAAAATCTGTCAAAAACAGAACAGTCTGTAGCAGTCTGACTACTCCGAATACTTCTGTAACTCCAAAAATTCTGAAAAATTAGGACGACGTGAATAATTTGTTTATTAATCTTCTGCAAAAAGAATCAACTCAAAATCACTCTTCTTTTAAAATACAAAAATAATTTCGTGACTGCAAAATTTATGTTTTTCAGCAAGATCAAATCAACTTTCACCCAAATCATCCCAAAGGCCTTGCTTGGCACAAACACTAATTTAAACCACAATAACACGTCTAATCAGAGGTATAATTGGGTAATTTATTGAAAACAACAAGAAAACCAAAAAGCAAAAAAGATACAAGTTGGGTTGCCTCCCAACAAGCGTTATCGTTTTACGCCCCTAGCTAGGCATAACGTGTAGGATCTAAGTTTTGTCATCTTTGGTTCTAGATCCATATGATTCCCTCATGATTGATTCATATGGTGGCCTAATTCTTGTTCTAGGGAAGTGTTCCATACCCTTCCTTAGTGGAAATTGAAATTTAATATTGCTTTCTTTCATATCAATCATGGCACCAATAGTACGTAAAAATGGTCTACCAAGAATAATTGGACAAGACGGATTGCAATCAGTATCAAGAACAATAAATCTGTGGGCACATAATTCCTATTTGCAATAATAGGAACATCATTAATTCTTCCCATAGGCTTTTTAGTAGTAGAATCTGCCAAGTGCCAATTTAAAGAGCATTCTTCATATCGGTAAGACCAAGCACATCACATAAAGATTTCGGAATTGTAGAAACACTAGCACCCAAGTCACATAAAGCAAAACACTCATAATTTTTAATCTTGCTTTGATAGTAGGTTCCCACTCATCATGCAATTTTCTAGGCATTGAAACTTCTAATTCCAATTTTTCTTCAAAAGCTTTCATCATAGCATCAACAATATGTTTAGTAAAAGCTTTCTTTTGCTCATAAGCTTGGGGTGAATTTATCATGGATTGCAACAAAGAAATATAATCAACCAAAAAGCAACTATCATAATTAAATTCTTTGTAATCCAAAATAGTGGGCACATCACTGGTTAAACTCTTGACCTCTTCAAACCCACTTTTATCAATTTTCTCAACAAGATTTTCACCCTCCGAATCATAGGGATACCTTCTAACTAAAGTTGACTCTTCTCCAGTCCCTTTTTAATCAATCTTAATTTTACTAAACAAAGAATCAATAGAAGAAACACCAATCATTTTAAGATCTTCATCACTTTTATGAAAGTAATCACTAGAAAACGCTCTCTCTAAAAATTCTCTTTTATCTCTAAGCATAGCGGTTCTTTTCTTACTTCCATCCATAGGAACATAAAGAGCTTTAATTGATTCTTCAACTTTAGGCACAAAAATTTTCATCTTGAGATTTTCTACATCATGAGAAATTCTATCAATACTTCTAGACAAATCATCAACCTTATTCAACTTTTCTTTTATCGAAGTATTGAAAGCTTTTTGAGTATTGATAAATTCTTTAATATTATTCTCAAGATCAGGGTGTTTCTATTATTATTATAAGTTGGATTACCATAGGAATTACCATAATTATTAGAGGAATTACTAGGAAAAGGCCTAGGATTAAAATTACCTCTATAAGCATTGTTATTGAAATTGTTTTGCGAGATAAAATTCACATCTATGGCATCACTATTTTTCTCAAACAAAGTAGATAAATGCACATCATTAAAATCTATAGGAGCAATTTTATTAGCAACGAACTTCATAAGAGGATCAACTTTTTCACTCAAAGAATTTATTTCTTCTACCGAATTGACTTTTTTACTAGTGGGAGCTCTTTTGGTATGCCATTGTGAGTAATTTGCCATAATATTGTCTAGCAATTTAGTATCTTCACCCAAAGTAATTTCCATAAAAGTACCCCCCGCGGTGGAATCTAAAAGATTACGAGAAACAAAATTCAACCCCGCATAAATTTTTTGTATGATCATCCAAAGATTTAGCCCATGAGTTGGGCAATTTCTTAGCATCAATTTCATCTTTTCCCAAGATTCTGCAACATGCTCATGTTCACGTTGCTTGAAATTCATGATCTGGGTTCTAAGGGAAATAATTTTTGCGCACGGAAAATAATTAGTAATAAACGCATCCTTGCAGTTGTTCCAAGAATCGATTTATTGCGAGGCAAAGAAGTAAACCAAAATTTTGCACGATCTCACAAAGAAAACGGAAAAAATTTCAACTTCACAACATCATTGTCCACATCTTTTTTTGCATATCGCATAATTCCATGAATGTGTTAAGATGGGACGCGGCATCCTCATTAGGAGTACCGACAAATTGATCTTTCATAACAAGATTCAGGAAAGCAGTATTAATATCACAAGACTCCACACTAGTGGCGGCAGGAGCAACCGGTGTGCTAATAAAATCATTGTTGTTGGTATTTGAGAAATCACACAACTAGATGTTCTCTTGAGTCATGATGACTTCACAACAAGATTGCACTCAAAGAACAGATCTGACAAGAAAAAGGCGAACGAAAAAGGGCGAATAAAACAACAAATTTTTGTGAGTGGGGGAGAGTAAAACGAGAGGCAAATGGCAAATAATGTAAATTACGAGGAGATGAGATTTGTGATTATGAACCTGGTTGATGTTGAAGATCCTCCCCAACAACAGCGCCATAAATTCCTTTTGATGTCTGTTAGAACTACGTCGGTATTTCCCGAAAGAGGAAGGGCGATGTAGTATAGCGATAGTAGGTATTTCCCTCAGTGATGAGACCAAGGTTATCGAACCAGTAGGAAAACCTCCTAACACCACGTAAACAACCCCTGCACACAAATAACAAATACTCACAACCTGACATGTTAAAGGGGTTGTCAATCCCTTTCGGGTATGATGCCTCAAGATAGGCAAATAACGTGAGATAAAAGTGGTAGATAGGATAAATAGATTGCAGAACAAATAAATTGCACCAAGGTATTTTTGTATTTCTGGTTTAATAGATCTAAAAATAAAAGCAAAGGGAAATAGATCGCAAAGGCAAATATGATGAAACGAGACCCGGGGGACGTAGGTTTCACTAGTGGCTTCTCTCAAGAAAAATAGCAAACGATGGGTGTAAGTGCATCTAGGGTCCCTTAGTGATTTTGGTGTATTGAAGACTTATAGGTTAAGGGTCTAATGTGTTTATGAGTGTACACAGGTCTATAAGTCTATGAGGAGTTTGATATTTACAGAGAAAGTCGACCCCTAAAAATGAATATCTTCGACTAAAGATTTTGGTATTTCTGAAGACTTTCATGAAGACTTTGAAAGTGAAGAAATTGGAGTATCCGTGAAGACTTTATATACATGCGAGGAATATGAAGCTTGAAGACTTTTGTTTTCATAGTTTTGTTTTTCTCCTTCTTGAGTCATAGGAAACACCGTACTGTTAAAGGGGGTCGAGGAAATACTAAGGAAAAATTTCCATGTGATGCTCAACTCAAAATCCTACACCTACCAATCCCTTCGAGTGAAGCCATTGGAAATCTCATACAGTTCAGTCAATTTCTTTAGAGACAGAGACGAAGTTCTTCTGGTCACTGAGAAATTTGCTCTGACTGAAGAGTTAGGAATTCGCCAGTGCGGATTGCCTACACAGTGAGGAACATGATAGCCCTGTGGAATTTGAGAGTCAAATTTCCGACCGTTGCTGTGCTACGCGCCAGCTCTCCTAAAATATCTTATCCACATAACGGTCATATCATTGAAGGACATTTATGTCTTATCATGTCGGGCTGCTCCCTAGGCTATAAATAGCCGCCCCCTACAACCACTAGCTGGTTGGCTGCTCCGAGAGAAACTACACTTGTCATTTGAGAGCAACCCATCCTCCGAGGACTTTGAGCGAAAATCATCGAGTGAGGAAAATCCCAAACCCCAAACACCTACAAACCCAAAGTGATTGAGCATCACTGAAGAGATTGATCCTGCGTGGATCCGACGCTTGTTACCTTTGAAGACTGTGCTTCTTCCAGATGGTTAGGCGTCATGGTCTAGAGCATCCAAGAGGAATTGTGGATCGCCGAGTGACCGAAGTCTATGAAGGTTTGGAAGTCGCCTGAAGACTTACCACGAGTGATTGGACGAGGTCTGTGTGACCTTATTTCAAGGAGAATATGGTGAGGACTTGGTGTCCTGAGCTGCATGCTCAGTGACTGGGTGTCCGGGACTATGTGTCCTCGAGTTTAAATACTCAGCCGCTCCAACCAGATGTACAACTGAGACAACAATTGGAACTGGTCTACCAAATCATTGTCTTCACCAACCTTACTGGTTCTATTTCCTCAACTCTTTCATTTCCTCATTACTGTGTTGAGTGTTTGTTCATATCTGTGTTTGAAGACTTTGACTGAAGACTTTCTCAATTTCCTCAGTTCAATTTCTTCAGTCTGTTTGTCTTCATCTTGTGTTATCCTGTGTTTACACTTTCTGTACTCTGTGTTTGTCTTCATTTCATCATGATGACCATGTGTGTATTCTGTCATGCTTACTTCTGAGTACTTATTCTGCTGCAAGTAGTTCTTCACTAAGGAATTTCCTCACCGGCAAATTCCTGAGTGAAGAATTCATAAAAAATCGCCTATTCACCCCCCTCTAGTTGATATAACGCACTTTCAATTGGTATCAGAGCAAGGTACTCCCTTGTTCTGTGTGATTTTGGTTTAACCACCTGGAGTTCTAGTTATGTCGACTGCAGGATCGAGGAACGTTACCTGCCCCATCGTCGACGGTCATGAGTATCCTCGGTGGAAGGCCATGATGAAAAAGCGACTCATGGCTATGGACAGCGAACTGTGGACCGTCACCGAGATCGGTCTTACTGATCTATGCAAGATGGCTGAGCCTGATGACATTCGCAAGTACACACTGCTTAACCTCACAGCGAAGGATGTCATCTGCTCTAGTCTATCCCAAAATCAGTTCAGGAACGTCATGCATCTCAATCACGCGAAGCTAATCTGGGACCGTCTCTCTGAGGTCTATGAAGGTCATCAGACTCGTCATGATCCTTGGTTTGAGGATTACAAGGAATCTCTCAATGCGATGACATTCGAACCAGAATCATCATCGTCTAACCCCTGCCTTATGGCAAACGGTGCTGAGGTAACCGAATCATACCTATCCGAATCTAGTGATGATGAATCTGGCGATGAATTTGGACCTAGCTATGTCAAACTTGCTTCCCTTGCCACTAAACAACAAAGAGCCGTGGAAAAAGTTCATTACATGCTAAATAAGAGCAATGATATGTTGGGTGAAGAAATGGATCAGTCAAAAGCCTTAGCTGAAAGTCTTCAGGGACTCCATTCCAAGTTTGACGGCCTTCAAGGTCATCATAACACTCTCTTATCTGATCATGAGAAGCTTTCTCTTGAACTTCTTCAAAGAAAGCAAGATCTTGAGAAGCTAAGAGTGTGTTATGAAGATCTTCAGAAGGAGCGCGATTCATTACTTGCTCAACAAATCAGTGCTACTCAGGAAGAATTTGATCCTCCATGCTTAAAGTGCATTGAACATGAATCTGCTAATTCTTCACCTGAATGTTCAAATGCTTCAAATGTTACAAATTCTTCACCTGCCTCTGCTATCACTAATTCCTCATCTGAGGACATTGCTAGTATCACTGACGATGCAGGGCTGAAGGAATTGTATATGACAGGCATGTACAAAAGTCTCAAAGGGCATCAGACTCTTTGTGATGTGCTTAAAAAGCAGATCCTCCACAGAAACCCTAGGAAAGAGGGTATTGCCTTTGAGAGGAAACTCAATGCTGATGGAACATATTGGAAGCCTGAGTAGTACCCCAAAACCTCATGGGTTGCTGCAAAGGGACCTCCAGTTGATCCAGCTAACTTATCTGGCTTTACGTGTGAATCTCCTCATTCTTCTGATGAGTCATTTGACTCCAACTATAAACTGTTCAAAAATCAGAATGGTGAAGTATTTGCTAGATATGTTGGCACTAACTGCAGGAACGGTTCCCCTATGAAGAAAATCTGGGTTCCCAAAAGTTATGTTGAAAGTCTTCAGGTGAATGTCCTCATGACACCACCAGTGAAGAATAGGAACCCCAGATCAAACTCTTCATATGGACCAAATTCTTCATATGGATCCAAGTCCTCATACGGACCAAATTACTCACGTGGATCAAATTCCTCAAAAGGATCAAAATCCTCATATGAACATCATCGTGCTAACAACTCTGTTTCACAGGGTAGAGCTAAGGGCTATGAATATGTGCATTATTCTTCAAATCATTATGTTCACAAGTCCTCGAAGAATTTCTCTGCTTATTCATATGCTTACCCTAACCCCTCTTATGTGAAACAAAGTGGATTGGCGTCCATGCCACCTTTCTCATATGGTGCTCGCAGAGTGATGAATTCTTTGCCACCCCTCCAGATGTGGGTGGTGAAGAAAAAGAACTAATCTCTTATGCAGGGTCAGGTCTCCAGTCGTTCTCAAAACGGCTGAAGAATTTGCTGAAGACCTGAACAGTGCCTGAAAGGATGCAGGCGAATCATGATGAAATGAACTTTCATTTCACCCGTCCTCATAGTGATTATCTGATCAAATTACTTGATGAAATTGAACTGATGATACTGATGTCATATTCTTCACCGATGAAGTATATGAGTTTGTAAGCTGCACTAATTCATCTGCAGGATGATCAACCCAAAGCAAATGAGTGGGTCCTCGATAGTGGATGTACAAATCACATGACCGGTGACAAGAATCTATTGATGGATGATCCCTTAACTCTGTCACATCTGAAGCATATCATCTTCGATGACAAAGGCAAAAGTCAGGTATTGGGTCTAGGTAAGGTTGCAATCTCTAAGGATCGACACATGGACAAAGTCATGCTTGTCGAGTCCTTGGGATACAACCTCATGTCTGTCTCAATGCTTTGTGATCTTGATATGGTTGTTGTCTTTGGCAAGTATCGTTGTGTTGTGATCATGGAAGCTGACAATTCCAAAGTCTTCGAAGGCTTTAGGAGAGGAGACTTGTACATTGTTGATTTCTCTACAGGACCACAACCTGCCGTGTGCTTACTTGCAAAAGCTTCAAAAGGCTGGCTATGGCATCGATGACTTGGTCACGCAGGCATGAGGAATTTGCGCACGCTTGCGAAGAAGAAGCATGTCATTGGCATTGAGAATGTCAAATTCCTCAAGGATCACTTGTGTGGTGCCTGTGAAGCTGGGAAGATGACTAAGGCCAAGCATCCAGCGAAGACTATCATGACCACCACTCGACCATTTGAATTGCTTCACATGGATCTCTTCGGTCCTAATCATTATTCTGCTATGACTAATGATGCATCTCTATATGGCTTTGTTATTGTTGATGATTACTCTCGTTACACATGGGTACACATTGTTACTTACAAACATGAAGTGCAAGAAGTCTTCAAACGATTTTCCTCGAGGGCTTCAACCAACTTCGGTGTGAAGATCAAGCACATCAGGAGTGACAATGGAACTGAGTTCAAGAATTCCGGTCTTAATGACTATCTTGATGAACTTGGTATTACTCATGAGTTATCTGCTCCTTATACTCCTCAGCAAAATGGCGTCATGGAGCGCAAGAACAGAACTCTTGTTGAGATGGCTCGCACTATGCTTGATGAATACAAAACGCCTCATCGTTTTTGGATTGATGCAATTGATACCGCGTGCCACATCATCAACAGAAGTATTTCTTCACAAATTCTTCAAGAAGACTGCCTATGAACTCCTCACTGACAAGAAACCCAATGTGAGTTATTTCAAAGTCTTCGGTGCTAAATGTTGGATTAGAGATCCTCATCACAATGCTAAATTTGCACCGAAAGCACATGAAGGTTTTATGCTTGGTTACGGAAAGGACTCGCACACCTACAGAGTCTTCAACATCACTCTTCACAAGATTGTTGAAACTGTAGATGTGCGGTTCGATGAAACTAATGGCTTGCAAAGAGAGCACCTACCTTCTGTGATAGATGAACCAGCACCTGAGGATTCTGTCAAGTTCAAGGCTACTAAGGATGTCATTCCTACCGAAGAATCTACTGAAGAATTCATTCTAGAATGCGAAGATCGTCGAGCTGATGTACCTGAGGAAAATGCTGAAGAAAAGGCTGATCAAATTCCTCAATGACAACCAGCTCATCCTCGCGTTGCAAAAGAAGTGCAAGTTGAAAAGATCATCGATGACATTGAAGCACCAGGTCCTCTCACACGCTCAAAAGCTTCACATTTATCTAACTTTTGTGGGCACTATGCTTTTGTCTCTATCACAGAGCCCACTAAGGTAGATGAAGCATTTCTGGAGCCTGAGTGGATTCAGGCCATGCAAGAAGAATTACATTAGTTCGAGCTTAATAATGTCTGGGAACTGGTCAAACGTCCAGATCCTCGCAAGCATAATATCATCGGCACAAAGTGGATCTACCGCAACAAGCAAGATGAAAATGGCCTTGTGGTGAGGAATAAGGCATGACTCTCAAGGCTACACACAGGTTGAAGGAATTGATTTCGATGAAACTTTTGCACCTGTTGCTAGACTTGAGGCTATTCGCATATTACTTGCTTATGCTAACCATCATAATATTATCTTACAACAAATGGATGTGAAAAGTGTATTCCTCAATGGTAAGTTTGAGGAAGAAGTATATGTTGCTCAACCCCCAGGTTTTGAAGATCCAAAGAATCCTGACAAAATCTTCAGACTCAACAAGGCCCTCTATGGCCTCAAGCAGGCCCCTCGGGCGTGGTATGATACTTTGAAGGAATTCTTCGTGAAGAATGGCTTCACACCCGGTTCACTCGACCCTACTCTCTTTACTAAATCTTATGATGGTGAATTGTTTGTGTGCCAAATATACGTTGATGGTATTATCTTTGGCTGTACTGACCAACGTTATAGTGATGAATTTGCCTATATGATGAGTGAAGAATATCAAATGTCTATGATGAGAGAGTTGAAATTCTTTTTAGGTCTTCAAATTCATCAACAAAACAATGGCATATTCATATCTCAGGAGAAATACCTCAAGGAAGTTCTGAGGAAATTCGGCATGCAAGATTGCAAAGGAGTCAAAATTCCTATGCCCACAAATGGCCATCTATGCACTGATGAAAATGGTATTGACTTCGATCACAAGGTATACCGCTCCATGATTGGTTCTTTATTGTACTTATGTGCATCTAGGCCAGATATAATCCTTAGTGTTTGCATGTGTGCCCGATTTCAAGCTACACCGAAGGAATCACACCATAAGGCTGTGAAACATATTCTTCGATATCTAGCTCACACACCAACACTAGGATTATGGTACCCCAAGGGCCCTACTTTTGATCTCATTGGATGTTCTGACTCTGACTATGCTGGTGATCGTGTGGACCGCAAGTCAACATTTGGTACTTGTCATTTCCTCGGACGATCTTTGGTCTGTTGGTCCTCGAAGAAACAGAACTGCATATCACTGTCTACTGCTGAAGCTCAGTACATTACTGCTGGTTCTTGCTGTGCTCAATTGCTGTGGATGAAGCAAACTCTCAAGGACTATGACATCAACATGAAGAATGTGCCTCTCTACTGTGACAATGAGAGTGCCATCAAGATTGCTCACAACCCAGTTCAGCACTCGAAGACAAAGCACATTCAGATTCGTCATCATTTTCTTCGTGATCATGTGTTGAAGGGCGACATTTATATTGAGCATGTGAAGACTGAAGAACAGCTAGCCGATATCTTCACAAAGCCCTTGGATGAGAAGAGATTTAGCAAGTTGTGGTGTGAGCTAAATATCTTAGAGTCTTCGAATGTTCTTTGAAAAGGACACACATCCTAACACTTATGCAAAATTGATGACTTAGATGTGCAACACATGAAGAAACATTTTTCTTCAATCAATGAAGAATAACACTCTAAGTGTGAAGAAATTAATGAAGAATTTGATTCTCAGAACCCTACGACAATTGTACGCGGTGTCTGAAATCATCATTCTTATACGGTGGGTCACGCCACCACAAAAGTTGAAAATCTTCAATTTGAGTTTTTCCTCAGTTTTGAAATTCCTCAGTTTTTCAAATTCTTCAACTTTACAAAATCTTCATTGTTTCCGTCTGTTTTCTTCATTGGCTACACACACACACACACACACACACACACACACACACACACACACACACACACACACACACACACACACATGGGTTTATGTCCTCTACAACATTCACTTATGGCTATTTCTTCAAGTTGCTTTTTCTGCTAAGTGAATGTGATCGGACCCTTCCCCCTCTATGCTATACTCAACCCAATCTATTCACAAATTCTTCATGTGCGTTCTATTTGAAACTCGTTCAAAATCTTCACTGTGTCCTGTCAGCTGAAGGAATTGCGAATGGAACTTTAAAACTAATGTTATCCAAAATTTTCGGTTTTGCCGCTAAAAAAGTTTCGAATTTCACTCAATTTCACACAATCAATCAAATCTATCTATTTATTATAACATTCCAAAATTTAGAATTTTGGGATGTTACACTTGTTATCCTTAATAGCAACGATACATACATATCGTTTCCCTTTCTGTCACTGGGATCAAGCACCGTAAGATCGAACCCATCACAAAGCACCTCTTCCTATTGCAGATAAATAGATCAAGTTATCCAAACAAAACCCAAATATTGGAGAAGAAATACGAGGCTATAATCAATCATGCATATAAGAGATCAAAGAAGATTCAAATAACTTTCATGGATAAAAACATAGATCTGATCATAAACTCAAAGTTCATCGGATCCCAACAAACACACCGCAAAAGACCTACATCATATGGATCTCCAAGAGACCATTGTATTGATAATCAAGAGAGAGAGAGGAAGCCATCTAGCTACTAACTACGGACCCGTAGGTCTACAAAGAACTACTCACGCATCATCGGAGAGGCACCAATGGACATGATGAACCCCTCCGAGATGGTGTCTAGATTGGATGTGGTGTTTCTGGACTCTGCGACGGCTGGAATTGATTTTCGTCGACTCCCCCCGGGTTTCTGGAATAATGGGGTATTTATAGAGCAAAGAGATGGTGTGGGAGGCCAACGATGAGGGCACAACCCACTAGGGCGCGCCTGGATCCCCAGGCGTGCCCTGGTGGGTTGTGCTCCCCTCGGAGCTCCCCTCAGGTGCGTTCATGGCCCACTGGATGTCTTCTGGACCAAAAAAATCCACAAAAAGTTTTGCTGCATTTGGACTCCGTTTGGTATTGATTTCCTGCAATGTAAAAAACATGCAGAAAACATCAACTGGCATTAAGCACTATGTCAATAGGTTAGTACCAAAAAATGATATAAAATGACTATAAAATTATTGCAAAAGATCCAAGAATGATAATATAATAGCATGGAACAATAAAAAATTATAGATATGCTGGAGACGTATCAGCCTGCCGTCAATTCATTATGACACAATTATTACACATCATGTAAAATTTGAAGGCTACCGGTTCAAGCTGTATTCATGGCTATCTTTCCCGGATTTCATTCTCCAGCATATTATGGACTATAGGTGTTTTGGCTATTCGGATAAACACATTGCCACCATATGGAAATTAGCCAGTGTCCTCGAATGGAATATATTTACAGGCGATCAAATCTATGTGCTTCTTGCAATGATACGGGACATTTGGCTAACTCCTACCCTGGTATGTATTGTACATCTTGTTGGGTTAGACCATGCACATGTACTACTATGAACTCCCCTGAGATAGTCATTTCTAAGAATTCTACTTTGGAGGGTCAGCAGCAAAGCCCACTTTCCTACATTTGTGGCACTACAGCCCACCTCACTTTTTGCTGCCCTGCGGCCTCCTGGTGTCGTTCTTGCTCTTTCTCGGGCCATACTAGTAGACAATGCTCTACTACGAAGGTGGTCTGCTATAGTTGGAGGCCTAAAGGGGGATGGGCTATGGAAATCAATGACCCTACCAACCCAGTTAATAATTTGGGTAAAAATAGTCGTGATGATCATTCAACTCCACCTTATTCTGCCGCTATTAAGGAATTGTTTGGACTAATAACAACCACTGATCCTGATCTACCCTGTCAAGGGAATATACCTTCAATTATCAATAACTTACCCCTGGGTGATGGTCTAATCGCGGGTCAACAAAAATTCCATTCAACTCATACATGGACACTAAATCATCATTCTAATCTCACCTCAGCAATTACTACGCTTACCAAACCTGGCCTTGAAACCCAGTAGAAGACTAGGGCCATTTGATGCAACATTTGCAGTCTCAGTGGACACATGGCTTCATCGTGCTCTAATCTAAAGCAAGGCCGGAACTGGTACTAGGTCCCAAAGTCACTCCCAAGGGATGCCAATATGCATTCCGCCTCGCCATCTGCATCCTCCCCTGCTCCTCTATAGAGAGCTCCAACAATGGCCAACTTTCCCATCAATGTGATCCCCTACCTCCTGCCGGGCATGATCGTCGAGTTAGGACCGCATGACCGCAAGGTGCACGATGATATGGTGATTGGCCCAGTTCCTCCACTACGCCATGACTTCCTCACCATCGGCAAAGCAAACAGGGTCATCCCCTTCCACCGCAAGGCCGAGCTTCGCCACATCAGTTTTCTCCATGAATCTAAGTTCTTCCCAACTGAGGTTGGTGACCACCCATTTGGAGTTGGTATCTTTGGATTTGTGGACATGGTTACTAGAGATGTTGTAGTTGGCACCACATTTGAGATTGATGAGGATGAGTTTGATGAGCATGTTATTATCTCCTTTGTTCCTCATGATCCTGCTTTGAATATGCATGTCACTTCTTTTCGACCTAAAGTTTGGCTAATATATATTGGTTTCCCATACGATTACTAGACTCACCATTACATGAATAAATCTGTTGATAAGTTTGGACAACTTGTTGAGTGTCATAATCCTCGTGGAGATCAGAGACTCGTTCTGATTAAGGTTATAGTGATCCATCCTAAGCACGTCCCTAAAAGTTTGGTAATGTGTCAGCTTGGGGGACCGAGACACTACTGGACTATTGTTGTCACTATCCTACACAACAATGATTGGAACACACACATCCCGGATGTCCCCCCGGCCGGTGAAGACCCACCGCTAGAAGATGGTATTCCTCAGCCCCTTCACAGTGACAATATGACTGCTGAACAGATCTACCAGATGCAACTCCACAACTGGATTGCACATAACATAGCTGCCAATGGGAATGGGAATGCTGCAAATGAACATGCAGATGACGATAACAGTGAAGATGTTTAGTTTCAGCCTCAGTGGGGGCCTGACCTCCTTCACCACCTCACTCTCCACCTGTTGTGTGTAATTTTCAAGCATGGCTTGCAGGAGAAGGACTTCAGGCCTATCATGGAATCCACCTGCTAATAATCTGCATGATAGCCCAGCTGCGGCCTGGAATGACTCAATCTCCATATTCAGCAGTTCTAACTCTAGTGCAACTCTGTCAGATGGCTATGCATTGGTTCCTCTAAATATCTTAAACCAGCTCCTCACTGCTAATGGTTCTGCCATTGGTGGTTCAGCTACAGGTACCTCTAGTTCCGCTGCTCCTGTTCATAGTCCCAGTACTCACACATAGGAGGCAACTATCATGGAGGTGTCTCTCTATCTCTGTCCAATGCTGGTCTGCAACTTGCCATGTCTACTTAAGAGGAAGCATATGCCTCTCTGCTCCTGAATGATTGCATCCCAATGTTGGGACTAAACACTTATCTCATGGCTGCTATCATGCCCATTATGGCTTCATATGGCCCCTGGAGCTCAGGTTTCGGTCTGCATGATGTCTCTGTGCAGTTCACTGTTAATATTGGGGAAGTAAATGGGCAGTTCTCTATCCCGGCAGCGACCAAAACTGTCCAACACATGGCAGGCTCAAACTCTTGTACTGAACTAATCCCTGGCAGCACATCTTGGCCCTGTCTATTGGAGATGGACCACCCCCGACACCCACTGATCAATACATTGCACCAGTGGCCCCTAGCTCTAGTGTGGTTATCACAGAGATTGATGAAGAATCTTCTATGACAGCATCTAACAACACTGTGCTGAACTTACCAGTCATTGCTCCCCCTATTGTTTCTGATGCAGGTAGCTCTATGAGTTTGAGCAAAACCACGACTAGACAAGGCAAGGCTAAAGCCCCTACCTCTGTGGTGGAAGTCCATAGGAGCAACTGTTTGAATAAGTATATTGGATCCAAAGTACCTTTGATCTCTGAAGGTAAGACTAAACCCTCCAAAGTCAAGCTTAGAATTCTCCCTAGTGCTGCTGCTCCCCAGGGCTCCTCTGCAACTCTTGGCGGTCAGACTAATGACCAGATCCCACCACCTACTCCTGTCCAAGTGCTGCAGCATATTGGAGTTACCAAATGTGCCATTCCGCCCGAAGAACTCACCACTGAAGCTCTGACGGCTGACGCAGAGGGTGGCCCTTCCAACGCTTGAATCTTACTTCTTTACTCTATCTGCGCCGCTGATGCGGCTTGAACTACGTCAGTATTTCCCCAAAGAGGAAGGGATGATGCAGCACAACTACGGTAGGTATTCCCCTCAGTTATGAAACCAAGGTATCAATACAGTAGGAGAACCAAGCAACACTATGTAAACGGTACCTACACACAAAGAACAAATACTTGCAACCCAACACTTATGATGGGTTGCCAATCCCTCTTACGGGTAACGACATAGGAAATTGTCAAGTTGACGGGATAAAATTGTGATAGATTGGATAAATAGATCTTGAGTAAACGTGAAATAAAATATGCAAATAAAATATGTAGCAAAGTATTTTTGGATTTTTGGAATAATAGATCTGAAAATAAAAGCAAATAAAAATAGATCTCAAAGCAAATATGATAATGAATAGATCGGGGGGCGTAGATTTCACTAGTGGCTTCTCTCAAGAAATAGCACACGATGGGTAAATGAATTACTGTAGGGCAACTGATAGAACCTCAAATAATTATGACGATATCTAAGGCAATGATCAATATATAGGTATCATGTCCAAGATTAGTAGACTGACTCCTGCTTGCATCTACTACTATTACTCCACACATCGACCGCTATCCAGCATGCATCTAGTGTATTAAGTTCATGGAGAAATGGAGTAATGCAATAAGAATGATGACATGATGTAGACAAGATCTATTCATGTAAGAATAGACCCCACTTGTTATCCTTAATGGCAATGATCAATACGTGTCGTGCTGCCCCTTCTGTCACTAGGAAAGAACACCGCACGATCGAACCCATCACAAAGTACCTCTTCCCATGGCAACAAAAATTGATCTAGTAGGCCTAACTAAACCAAAGTTTCAAAGAAGAAATACGAGGTATAAATAATCATGCATATAAGAGATCAAAACTCAAATAACTTTCATGGATAAATAGATCTGATCATAAACTCAAAGTTCATCGGATCCCAACAAACACACTGCAAAAATAGTTACATCAAATAGATCTCCAAGAGACCATTGTATTGAGAATCAAAAGAGAGAGAGGAAGCCATCTAGCCACTGCCTATGGACCCATAGGTCTACAATGAACTATTCACGCATCATCGGAGAGGCACCAATGAGGATGATGAACCCCTCCGTGATGGTGTCTAGATTGGATCTCGTGGTTCTGGAACTTGCGGCGACTGGAATTGTGTTTTGTAGACTCCTCTAGGGTTTCTGGAATATTTGGGTATTTATAGGGCGAAGAGGAGGTGCGGGAGGCCACCGAGGTGGGCACAACCCACTAGGGCGCGCCTAGGCTCCCAGGTGCACCCAGGTGGGTTCTGCCCCCCTTGGGGCACCCCTCTGGTACTTCTTTGGCCCATGTTGTTTCTTCTCATCCAGAAGAATTCTCCAAAAAGTTTTGTTGCATGTGGACTCCATTAGGTATTGATTTTCCGCGATTTAAAAAACAAGCAAAAAATAGCAACTAGCATTGGGCACTATGTCAATAGGTTAGTCCCAAAAAAGATATAAAGTTGCTATAAAATGATTGTAAAATATCCAAAAATGATAATATAACAACATGGAACAATAAAAACTTATAGATACGTTGGAGAGGTATCAGCATCCCCAAGCTTAATTCCTGCTCGTCCTCGAGGAGGTAAATGATAAAACCAGAATTTTTGATGTGGAATGCTGCTTAACATGTTCATCACATTTATTTTCTTTATAGCATGGACATATGGACTTTTATATGATTCAAAGTAATAGTCTAGTTTTGACATGAAGACTTTAATACTCAAGCATATCAACAGGCAACCATGTCTTTCAAAATATCAACACTAAAGCAAGTTATCCCTAGCCCATCATGCTCAATCATTGATCCATTCATGAAACACACTCACATATTAGCTACATCCAATGCTCAAGTACAATCATAGTGCCCCTTAGTTGGTGCTTTATAAGAGAAGATGGAGACTCGAGTAAAAATAGAAATTGCACAATGTAAATAGAAAGGCCCTTCGCAGAGGGAAGTAGGGATATTTAGAGGTGCGAGAGCTGAACGCAAAAATTGAGAGACATTTTTTTTTGAGAGGCATACTTTTCCCGTCAACGAAAATGACCGAGTAATTCCCAACACTTTCCATGCTATATATATCATAGGGGGTTCCCAAATAGAAAATAAAGTTTATTCCTTTTTCCACCATTCTTTCACATTCCACGGCTAGCCCTATCCACGGGTGTCGTCCATACCGACACATTCCAAGCAATTTATTATTTGACAACATAAAGTAAATTTCTTTTTCATTTTGGCACTGGGCATCCCTAATACCTTTGCCACACTCTCGTGCAATGACAAGTGAATAAACACTCATCTTGCGAATAACACATATAGCATGGAAAATATTGGCCACCCCCTGTCGCTTCATGAGCGGTACGAGCACACAAAAAGGAAATTTATTTTGAAAATTAGAGATTTCACATACAAATTTGCTTTGAACGGCACGGGGATACCGTATATAGGTAGGTACAGTAGACTCATATGGCAAAATTGGGTTTAAGGATTTTGGATGCACGAGTAGTACTTCTACTTAGTACAAGTGGAGGCTAGCAAATAGATTGAGAAGCATCCAACCAAGAAACGAAAAATCACATGAGCAACCATTAAGCATAACTAACACCAAATAATACACCACAAGTAGGACGTAATTTCATTGCATAACTATTGACTTTTGTGCTTGCATAGGGAATCACAAACATTAACACCAATATTCTTACTAAAGCATAATTACTCACCAACATGACTCACATATCACTATCATCATATCTCAAAACTATTACAAAGAATCAAGTTTATTTTGTCCAATGATCTTCATGAAAGTTTTGATTATACCCCCCTTGAATATTTATCACTTTGGGACTAGTTTCATATGTTGCTTTTGACAAGCTCAAATAAATTTAAGTGAAGAACATGAGCATATTTCTTTTCCTTCTCTCAAATAATATAAGTGAAGCATGAGAGAATTTCAAAATTTTATAACTCTCAAATAAATCTAAGTGAATCATGAGAGCATTTCTTCAAAAATAATAAAGCACACCGTGCTCAAAAAGATATAAGTGAAGCACTAGAGCAATTCCATAGTTCAAAAAATTTAAGTGAAGCACATAAAGCAATTCTAACAAATCATATCATAATTTTGGCTCTCTCAAATAGATGTGTTCAACAAGGATAGATGACACAAACTAAAAATAAAAACAAGCAAAGACTCATATAATACAAGATGCTCCAAGCAAAACTCATGATATGTGATGAATAAAGATATAGCTCCAAGTGAAATACGATGGTCGTTAGAAGAAAGAGGGGATGCCACTCGGGGCATCCCCAAGCTTAGTTGCCAATTCCTCTTTGGATAATAACTTGGGGTACCATGGCGCATCCCCAGGCTTAGGCTCTTCTTACTCCTTATTCCTTCATCCATCATGATCTCACCCAAAACTTGAAAACTTCAATCACACAAAACTCAACAAAACCTTCGTGAGATCCGTTAGTATAACAAAGCAAATCACCACTCTAAGTACTATTGCAAACCCATTCATATTTTATTTTTGCATTATACCTACTGTATTCCAACTTTACCATGGCTTATACCCTCTAATACAAACCATAGATTCATCAAAATAAGCACACAACACAAATAAAACAGAATCTATCAAAAACAGAACAGTCTATAGCAATCTGAAAACTTCGTATACTTCTATAACTCCAAACATTCTGAAAAATTAGGAAAATGTAGGCAATTTGTCTATCAATCTTGTGTAAAAAGTATAGAATTTTATCACGCTTCTGTGATTTATTAAAATTATTTTACTGGGTGCACAAGTTTTTGTTTTTCAACAAGATCCAATCAACTACCGCCCAACATGATCCCAAAGGCTTTACTTGGCACAAACACTAAGTAAAACATGAAAAACACAATCATAACAGTAGCATAATTGTGAAAAAACTCAAGAATAGAAATATAAAGGCAAAAATAAATTTTATTCATTGGGTTGCCTCCCAACAAGCGCTATCGTTTTATGCCCCTAGCTAGGCATAATGCATAGATTCAAGTATTGTCATCCTTGGTTTTAGATCCATACGATGCCCTCATGATTGATTCATATGGTGGCTTAATTCTTGTTCTTGGGAAGTGTTACATATCCTTTCTTAGTGGAAATTGAAATTTAATATTCCCTTCTTTCATATCAATCACGTCACCTATAGTGAGTAAAAATGGTCTACCAAGTATGATAGGACAAGAACAATAAAATCTATGGGCACATAATTCCTATTTGCAAGAATAAGAACATCATTAATTCCTCCCATAGGCTTTTTAATAGTAGAATCTGCAAGTGAAAATTAAGAGAACATTCTTCAATATCGGTAAGACCAAGAACACCGCCTAAAGCTTTCAGAATTGTGGAAACACCAGCACCCAAATCACATAAAGCAAAGCACTCATAATTTTTAATCTTGACTTTGATAGTAGGTTCCCATTCATCATGTAATTTTCTAGGAATTGAAATCTCTAATTCCAACTTTTCTTCTAAAGCTTTCATCATGGCATCTATGATATGTTTAGTAAAAGATTTATTTTGCTCATAATCATGGGATGAATTTATCATGGATTGCAACAAAGAAATACAATCAATCAAAGAACAAATATCATAATTAAAGTCTTTGTAATCCAAAAGAGTGGGCACATCACTAGTTAAAGTTTTGACCTCTCCAAACCCACTTTTATCAATTTTCTCAACAAGATTTTCACCCTTCGAATTATCCGGTCACCTTCTAACTAAAGTTGACTCTTCTCCAGTCCCTTTTTCATCAATCTTAATTTTACTAAACAAGGAATCAATAGAAGAAACATCAATCATTTTCAGATGTTCATCTTTTTTATGAAAGCAATCACTAGAAAATGCTCTTTCTAAAAATTCTCTTTTAGCTCTAAGCATAGCAGTTCTTTTATTACTTTCGTCCATAGAAACATATAAAGCTTTAATTGATTCATCAACCTTAGGTACAACAATTTTCAACTTGAGATTTTCTACTTCGTGAGAAATTCTGTCAATGCTTATAGACATATCATCAATCTTATTCAATTTTTCTTCTATCGTAGTATTGAATTTTTTTGAGCATTGATGAATTCTTTAATATTATTCTCAATATCAACGGTGTTCCTATTATTATTATAATAAGGTTTACCATAGGAATTACCATAATTGTTAGAGGAACTTCGAGGGAAAGGCCTAGGATTAAAATTACCTCTATAAGCATTGTTATTAAAATTGTTTCGCGAGAAAAAAATTCACATCTACGGGATCACTATTTTGCTCAATCAAAGTAGACAAAGGCATATCATTAAGATCAATAGGAGCACTTTTATTAGCAACCAATTTCATAATACCATCAACTTTTTTACTCAACGTACTAATTTCTTCAACCGAATTAACTTTCTTACTAGTAGGTGCTCTTTCGGTATGCCATTGTGAATAATTAGCCATAATATTATCAAGCAATTTAGTAGCTTCACCCAAATTAATTTCCATAAAAGTACCACCCGCGGCGGAATCTAAAATATTTCTAGAAACAAAATTCAATCCCGCATAATTTTTTTGTATGATCATCCATAGATTTAAACCATGAGTAGGATAATTTCTTAGCATCAATTTCATTCTCTCCCAAGATTGCGCAACATGTTCATTCTCAAGTTGCTTAAAATTCATGATTTGTGTCCTAAGGGAAATAGTTTTCACGGGTGGAAAATACTTAGTAATAAAAGCATCTTTGCACTTATCCCAAGAATCAATACTATTGCGAGGCAAAGAAGAAAACTGAATTTTTGCACGATCTCACAAAGAAAATGGAAATAATTTCAACTTCGCAGTATCATTTTCCACATCTTTTTCTTTTGCATATCACATAATTCTATGAATGTGTTTAGATGGGACGCAACATCCTCATTAAGAGTACCGGAAAATTGATCTTTTATAACAAGATTCAACAAAGCGGCGTTGATATCACAAGACTCCACACTAGTGGCGAGAGGAGCAATCAGAGTGCTAATAAAATAATTATTATCGGTATTGAAAAAATCACACAACTTGGTATTTTCTTGAGACAACGCGACTACGCATACAAGATTGCACAAAAAAATAGATTTAACAAGAAAATGGCGAACAAAAAAGAGGGTGAATAAAATGGTAAATTTTTGTGAAGTGGGGGAGATGAACACGAGAGGCAAATGTCAAATAATCTAAATTTCAAGGAGATGAGATTTGTGATTAGGAACCTGATAGATGTTGATGATGTCTCCCCGGCAACAGCGCCCGAAATCGAGTTGTCAGGAGACCTGACTTGATTGTCCCCGGCAACGGCGCTAGAAATTCCTTTTGATGCGGCTTGAACTACGTTGGTATTTCCCCAAAGAGGAAGGGATGATGCAGCACAGATACGACAGGTATTTCCCTCAGTTATGAAACCAAGGTATCAATCCAGTAGGAGAACGAAGCAAGACTATGTAAATGGTACCTGCACACAAAGAACAAATACTTGCACCCCGACGCTTATGAGGGGTTCTCGATCCCTCTTACGGGTAACCACGTAGGAAATTGTCAAGTTGACAGGATAAAATTGTGATAGATTGGATAAATAGATCTCGAATAAACGCGAAATAAAAGATGCAAATAAAATATGCAGCAAAGTATTTTTGGGTTTTTGGAATAATAGATCTGAAAATAAAAGCAAACAAAATAGATCTCAAAGCAAATATGATAAAGAATAGACCCGGGGCCCGTAGATTTCACTAGTGGCTTCTCTCAAGAAATAGCACAAGGTGGGTAAACGAATTACTGTTAGGCAATTGATAGAACCTCAAATAATTATGGCGATATCTAAGGCAATGATCAATATATAGGCATCACGTCAAAAATTAGTAGACCGACTCCTGCCTGCATGTACTACTATTACTCCACACGTCGATCACTATCCAGCATGCATTGTTGTGGGAAACCACAACCACCTATGGGACCAAGATGGCCCATGCTGGTTCGGGAGCGGGGAGTCGTGTTGCACAAAGAGCAGACGAACGTGAGGCAGCACGACAGAGGTCAGCGGGCAGTTTTACCCAGGTTCAGGCCGTTGCGAGGCGTATAACTCTACTTCCTGCTTTGGTGGATTGATGGTGGAAATGTGGTGGTGGAGCATAGTACACTTACCTGACAAGGGTTGCCTCAGGGCAACAACGACTATGTGCGTGTGGGGGTGCGAGTTATCCAACCCTCTAACCTCTCGGACCCCTTCTACCATTGCAATGGGCCATCTTTTATAGGTTAAGGGGTCACCATAGTGGCAAACCAGTCATTAGACATTGATAAGATAGCAAATAGTACTATCATACCTAACTCTGCAGGCTGACAGGGCGCATTTAATGCACCGCTTAACGTCACGTTGTTGGTCGCCCGGCAAGGCTTTGTCGGATTTTTGGTTCCGCAAACCCTTGAGAGGTTCGAACTCTAGGGTGCGTGCGGAGATCTCAACCTACCAGCCTGCCTACTCGCGATCCTCATGGCCTCGCGCGTCGAGCTCAAAGGGACAGAGAGATACAGTATTTTATCCTGGTTCAGGGCACCTTGTGGTGTAATGCCCTACTCCAGCTTTATGGTGGATTGCCTCGTGGGGCTGAGGATGAACTGGTACAGTGGATGAACAACCTCGGGAGGTGAGGTGTTCTTGAGCTCAAGTGAGCTGGTGAGATGGTGAGGGAGGAATAGATTCGCCGCCCTCTATGGTGGTGGCTAAGTCCTATTTATAGTGGCCTTGGTCCTCTTCCCAAATGTTGGCGGGAGGGGATCCCACAACGGCCGGATTAGAAGGGAGACAACAAGTCTATCCTATCTTGACTAAAGTTGTCTTTGCCTAGAAAAGCCTCTGGTTGTGAAGTTGCGATGGGCTCGGCGATGACCTCCGTCCTGCCATTCTGGCGGTCTTGGTCTTGTTGCACCAGAATGGAAACCTTTGGCTGATTCCTAGGGACTCCACGCCTGCTGCTTGCCTCCTTCCCACCAAAGAGGAAACTGGTACTCTGCACCCACTAGCGCCCGCCTAGCCTTGGTCGTCATGGCTCATGTTAGCTGAGCCTCATGAGGTGCACCTTGCATGGAAATCTCCGCTTCTCGGGAGCCAGCCTGAGGAGGCCGATCCCCTTGGAGGTCTTGGTGTCGCCCGCCTCGCGAGGCTTGGCCCCTCGCAAGGGTATGGTGTTGTTGATGCTGAAGCTGGGCCATACCAGGCTGTCGATGGAGCCATGCAGTGGGCCGCTGGCAGGCAAGTCTAGGTACCCCCATATCTAGAACACCCACAGTAGCCCCCGGACCCAAGGCGCGCTCGGACTTGGCTTCTAGGCGAAGCCAAAGGGCAAGTGTGGAGCGCCGCGGGCCCTAACCGCTTGCCGCCTTGGACAACACGTGGCGATTGATGGGACATAGGCGTCTCCACTTCCCTATGCTGCCTTGAAATCCGTTCGACTTGACGAGTCGATGCTGCATGCAGAAGATCATCATTGCGCGAGGTCGTGGAGGCCGGCGGTTGGCCTCCCTCTGGTTATAAATGAGGGGAGGGGCAGGGTCCCTCCCGCTCATCTCTTCCTTCGTCTTCTCGCTGCTCATCCCTTCTCCTTCTCCATCTTGCTGTAGCATCCATGGCGCCGACGAGGAGGTTCTCGGCTGCTCAGAAGGAAAAGCTCCCAAGGAGGGGCCAGCTTCTCCACCACCCAAGAGGGGTCGCAGTCGTCCCCGCAAGCATGCTACAACCCTGGCGGCGGCCCCCAGGGGGCGCGGGCGCGCATCCTCGAGGGCCGGTGTCTCCCTTGGCGTCCGTGGTGGTGCTTCTTCTCGTGGTGAGGGACACCGGCCCTGGGGCAGCCCCCACGATGAGGGGACTCGCGTTGTGGTTGCTCGCCCTCCTCGGCCGCTCTTCTCCTTCCTGGACGTGCTCCTAGAGTTTGTGGTGTGGTCGGAGAGGCCCTCCGGCACCTCGCTCCGGTTTCCGTGCTTCTTCTCCGACGAGCTATCATCCTCGGGGCTCGACGGCCTCTGGCTGCAGGCCGACAACTGCTGTAGCAGGGCCTCTTGTGTGGGGACCGAGCTCGCAGCCACGGGCAGCGTGGTCCTATCCCGCGACTGGCAGGTGTTCGCCCATGCATGAGGCCTGAGCGGGAGGTGCACCCTCCACTTCAAGTATGATGGCCTGGCGACCCTCTTCGTGAGGGTGTTCAGGGAGGACGGCCGCGTGGGGTGCTGCCCAGAAGACGTCAACGACGATGAGCTTGGCCTTGACGTCGACCGCGCCGGTAGTGGGGCTGAGCTTGGCCTTGACGACGTCCACTCCTCCTCCCGCAACGGTAGCTCTTCCTCGAGCGAGAGCTCGAGCAGCGGCGGCTACGATCAACCTCTCCGCCACCAAGCTTGGATCAAGGGAGGCAGCAGATCATCTCGCTGCCATGTCCCGGTGAAGCAGGAGGAGAGCCCGGCCTGAGCTCGGGGCCGCTGAACTTGGACTCAAGGCCTGCCGCAGCCCTGCGGGCTGCTTTTGTTTGACCTTTCCTTTCTTCTGCAATTTGAAAAAAGTAGGGTGCCCCGCTGGGGTGTGTAATGAACTACGGCAGTTATGCCCCTTTTATGCTATGCTTATTATCTTAATGTTGTGCCATGATGTCTGTATTCTGGGTAGGCAAGGGTAGGACAACTTAGCTTGACATGTTTGTGGTAGCTTCCCACCTCACGAGGGTGAGATCCTTCGCATCTGGCGAAGCCCCCATTCCTGGTGACTCGGGAGGCGTTCAAAGCCTCGGGAGGCGTTGTAGATCTGCCACAGAGCTGTTTAGAGAAGAAAACCTATCGAGCACCTCATTCCTCCTTGCGCGAGCCCCCTGCTATAGGTTAGCTGCGGCTTAATGCACCGCTTCATGCTGTCCGAGGGGCACGTACATGAGGGATTGCTGGTGCCTATGAGCTTGATTGAGGGCTCCTCGCAAGGATAAAGCCGAAGCACTGGGGCAACGGGGTTCGGCGAGGTGTGCTCGTGCGAGGGCGGGCCCGTGCGCACAGACCTACCTAGCCCCCATGCGCTAGGCATGCGAGGAAGAGCGACGGGCAATTGCCGCCCTTTCCTGGCCCAGTCTAAGAACGAGCAAACGAGAGGAGAGAAAATCCAACTTGGCGAACCAAAGGATGAAAGCACCAACTCCATTAAAGATTACTAAAAGATTGTGAAGCAACTTCAGAAAGCAAATGAACAGTCACGTCCGGCACCTAGTCTAGTCTTCTCACCAGCGTGGAGCTAAGTGCTACCACTAGGACGTGGGAGGGAGCCCCCGTGAGGCCCCAAGGCGGCTCTCGGGAGACTCCAAGGCGTGTACAGCCCCACTCATTATTGCATGAGAGTGTCACGGGCGGAGACCTTCACAGGCTGGAGCCTTGCTTCATGGGTAGAACTTTCGGAGGTGCTGGATGTTCCAGGCGTTCTGGATGGGGACCCCGTCCTGTGTCTCCAGGCGTGCGGCGCCAGGACTGGAGACACAGGCAATCCTAAACGGGCCCTCCCACATGGGAGAGAGCTTGTGGAGCCCCTCCCTAGAGAGCACCCGCCTCTGGACGAGGTCGCCCACCTCCAACATCCTGGAGCGGATGCTGCAGCAGTGGTACTACTACAGCGCCTGCTGGTACCTTGTTGCTCGGAGCGAGGCATGACGGCGGAATTCCTCCCCCAACACGAGATCCATCCCCCGCGTGGCGTCCTGACGTGCCTCGTCGAACGCTAGGACCCATGTGGAGCGATGCTTGACCTCGTGTGGGAGAACCGCTTCAGCTCCATAGACGAGGAAGAATGGCATTTCGCCCGTCAGCTTGGTCTCGGTGGTGCGGATGGACTGCAACACGGGCTAGAGCTCGTCAAGCCAGCCCCTACCACATGCCTCGAGCTTCTTCTTGGAGGTCCTTGCCTTGATGCCCCTCAAGACTTCTGTGTTGGCGCGCTCAGCTTGCCCGTTGCTCCCGGGGTGTGCCACTGAGGTGTAGCATATCAGTGTTCCATGGTTAGCACAATATGTTTTGAAAAGGTTGCCAGTGAACTACGAGCCGTTGTCGGTGATGATGCGGTTAGGGACCCCAAACCGGCTCATGAGGCCTTTGATGTACGTGACGGCTGACGCAGCTGGGATAGTGCGGACGGCTTCTTCCTCTGCGCACTTGGTGAACTTGTCGATGGCGACGTAGAGGTAGCGGTAGCCTCCTGGCGCTCGGGGAAATGGCCCCAAGATGTCCAGCCGCCAGACAGCGAACGGCCATGTGAGCGGGATAGTCTGGAGGCCTTGCACGGGCTGGTGGATCTGCTTGGCATGGAACTGGCATGCTTCGCAGGAGCGCACCAGCTCAGTGGCGTCATTGAGTGCCGTGGGCCAATAGAACCCACTTCGAAACGCCTTGCCCACAAGGGTGTGTGACGAGGAGTCGTGTCCGCAGTCCCCACCATGTATGTCTGCCAGTAGCTTGATCCCCTGCTCCTTGGAGATGCATCATGAAGAAACATCATTGGGCCTTTTGCGGTACAACTCACCGTATCAGATGCAGTACGCTGTGGCCTACCGAGCCACGCGCTCGGCGTCCTCCTCCGCCTCCGGCAGGGTCCCCTGAAGAAGGTACATCTTGAACTCCTCAGTCCAGCACCCCTCCTGAGGTTCGAGTGGAGGAGTAGGCGGACCCCTGAGGATGGGCCACATGCCGGGGCGCCTGTTGCTGGTGCTTGGGGTAGGTCCTCCTGAGGTCGTGCTGGTGCTGCGGTGGGGGGAGCCGCCGATGGCTTGAAGAGCCGCTCTTCGAACACTCCTGGCTCCTGAGGTAGTCGGCTAGACGCCCTTTTGGCCATGTCGTCCGCCTCCTTGTTCATACCTCGTGGCACATGCTGCAATTCCAAGCCGAAAAACTGTTTCTCCATTTTGCGTACCTCTTCCAGGTATGCCTCCATGTGCTCATCCTTGGGTGTGTACTCTTTGTTGGAGAAGTTGATGAGGAGTTGGGAATCACCCCTGATGGTGAGGCGCTTCACCTCCAGTCCCGCCGCGGCCCTGAGGCCGGTGAGCAAGCCTTCATACTCTGCGATGTTGTTGGAGACCTTTTCGCCCTGCTAGAAACAGAGTTGTACAGCGTAGTAGAGCTTGTCCTTGGCGGGTGAGATGAGGACGGCTCCAGCCCCCGCGCCTTACCGTGAGAACGCGCCGTCAAAGTACATGATCCACCTGTCCGGCGCCTCGTCTCCAGGCAAGAGGGAGTGATCCTCGTATATTCCGCGGTCAGGGATGTCAGTCCATTCTACCATGAAATCTGCGAGGGCCGCGCCTATGATGACCCTGGTGGTGCTGAACTCGAGCTGGAACGCCCGGAGCTCGATGTTCCACTCTGCAACCTGCCCAACGGTGTTAGGGCTCCGGAGCACCCTCTCCAGTGGGTAGGCTGAAACGACCTTGATGCTGCGGCCTTGGAAGTAGTGGCGCAGCTTTCGGGAGGCGACAGGGAGTGCGAGCAAGAGCTTTTGGAGCATGGGGTAGCGCGCCCGTGCCTCCCGTAGCACCATGCTGATGAAGTAGACTGGGTGCTCGATGAGGGAGGAGGTGTTGGTGAGGTCTTGTGTCTCTTGAGGATGCTGGCCTTCGGGGGTCACATCACCTGCCGTGCCGACTGCGGCTTCGCGAGCCTCAACCTCAGGAGCCCCTCCGGCCGAAGGGTCGGTTTGAGCCTCGGGAGGTATGTTGGCCATTAAGTCAGCCGAGGCCTCAGTTGCACCATCCTAAGGCAGCTACACTTTGCTTGGTGACCGGGCGCCCTACTACGGGTCCTTGATCGGGCGATCTTCTCTTAGAGCCACTAGAGCGGCACTGACGGAGTGAGGGATGGCAGCCAAATAGAGCACCAGGGTCTCAAGAGGGCGCGGGACCACCATCAGCGTTGGGTTGGTCAGGTATATCTCGAGGTCTTGAAAGGCCGCATCAGCTTCAAGGGTCCACTTGAAGGGCCCCTTCTTTTTCATTAGCTTGAAGAACGGGAGGATGCGTTCCCCCAGCTTGGGGATGAAGCGCCACAGCGAGGTCACGTAGCCTGCCAGCTTCTGCATCTCCTTGAGCGTCTGCAGAGGGCTCATGTCTTCTATGGCCTTGACCTTCTCCGGATTGGCCTCGATTCCTCTGTGCGATAGTAGGAAACCCAGCAGCTTGCTAGAGGGAACCCCAAACACGCACTTCTCGGGATTGAGCCGCAGGTCCACCTTGCGCATGCTGGCAAACGTTTCCTTCAGATCCTCAATCAGGGTCTTCGCCTCCTGAGACTTCACCACTATGTCATCAACACAAGCCTCAGCGTTCCTCCTGAGCTGTCGGCCCAGGGCGATGTGCATCAGTCGCTGGAAGGTAGCCCCGACATTGCGCAACCCGAAAGGCATGCAGGTGCAGCAGTACACCCCGCAGGGGGTCAGGAACACCATTTTATCCTCATCTTGCACGACCATCTTGATCTGGTGGTAGCCCGAGAAGGCATCCAAAATACACAGTAGGCCGCACTCGGCGGTGGAGTCGACGATCTAATCGATACGCAGGGGAAGGGATCCTGAGGGCAAGCCTTGTTGAGGTTGGTGAAGTTGGCACACATGCGCTACTTCCCTCCTTTTTCGGGGACGATGACTGGGTTTGCCAGCCATTCCGGGTACCGCACCTCTCGAATGACTCTAGCATCCTGCAGCTTGCAGGTTTCTTAGACAATGAACGCTTGCTTTTCAATGGACTATCGTCGGGCCTTCTGCTTCAATGGGCGCACGGTTGGGCATACCCTCAGGTGATGCTCGATTATTCCCCTTGGAATCCCGACTAGGTCCTTGGGCTCCCATGCGAACACTTCCTTGTTGGCATGCAAGAAGCTGACCAATGCTTTCTGTTGGTCCTGGGGGAGGTCAGCTCCTGTGGTGAAGGTGGCGCCTGATGCCCCATCCTCATCAACTGGCATGTGCTTCGTCTGAGCTCAGTCTTGGGAAAATAGTTGCTTCTTCTTGGCTAGGGCCCCCGGGGCCTCAGGGCCCCCTTTGTCGCTCGGCTGCGTGGGCCTCGCAGTCCTGAAGATGAGCTTGAGGGCCTGCAGCGCGTCCTTGGTGTCCCCCGCCACCGTGAGGACACCGCTGCTACCTGGCATCTTCATGAGGTTGTAGGCTGGATGAGTTGCCGCCATGAACTTGGCCAGGGCTGGGTACCCAAGGATGGCGTTGTATGGCAGGTCGATCTGGGCGATGTCGAAGTCGATGAGCTCGGTGCGGTAGTTGTCGCGGGTCCCAAAACTGACGGGGAGGCAGATTTGCCCCAGGGGGCTGGTGGAGCCATCGCCGACCCCAGAGAAGGGCTTGGTGGGGCGGAGTCTGCCGTGTGGCACATGAAGCAGGCCAAACGCTTCCACGGAGAGCATGTTGAGGCCGGCTCCGCCGTTGATGAGGGTCTTGGTGACCGCCACGTTGCAGATAGTGGGAGTGCAGAGCATCGGGAGCGCGCCCGCTCCCGCTGTGGTAGCTGGATGATCTTCTGGGCCGAAGGTGTGGTCGGACTTAAGGAAATGACAGTATATGATTTTTGCAATGTTTGAAAAATACCTTATGATGGCCATATCAGTGAGACACGTCCTAGGGACATGGAGGATTTCATCGCTGAAACTACAGTAGGGGAGGAGAGAGGAGTGTCGAAAGCGAGAGTGGCTAGTTTACATTTTTTTGTTTTGCGTTATTACTCATTATTTGCCGGTAGATGTTTGATTGGTCGTGGGGAGAGTGGAGGCCTTAGTGCCCCTGACCTTGCTATTTTGCACCATTCTTTATATGCTGATAAAACTTTTAGTTTGGGCTCTATGGTTGCTCCGCGGTTGCACACAACCGTTTGAAGGGTAGTATTTTTGGTGGTGTCTACGCCATCCGCCTCGCGTCATATTTTGAGATTCCTATTAGACATGATAATAAGGAGGAGATGCGGTTACCCACGGAATATTTAGACTATGCTAGTATGGTAGCGCATAATTTTATTAACAAAGAGAAGCAAAAGCAGCTCCTCTACAACTTAGTATTCAGCCAGGGCAGCGTGAGATTATTACTTTGCCTTCACCTTCTTTGTTCAATATTTATTCAAGAAGATACATTATTATGCATGATGACATCTACGCACACTGGGGTCTGACACAACCCCCAACACCCAAGCCAACACCAGCACCTGAGCCATATCAGGAGCATGTTTATCAGTGGGAGCCACAAGAGCTCGCCAACCAGTGGAACCCTCAGGACCCTCTGCAGTATCTAGGAGAGGGTTACTTCGATCCGTGTCCATAGACCAACTTATGCCAAAAGCCTAAGCTTGGGGGAGTACGTATCTCTCACCAACATTACATTCATGCACCACACATTCATTCAAGTTGTCGGTGATCATCCATTTCCATTGTATAATCCATGTTAGTTTATTTTCTTGCTTTCTTCTTGTGTGTTTGAAAAAACTTTGATAAATATAGATATTTCTCGCTTCTTTTTAGCTTTCTTTCTAGTTCAAGTAGTTGTAGTATTAAAATAAAACCAAAAATGATTTCTCGTTCTTCTTTTGCTTGTTGGGAGCTTTCCCGTGTAAATAGTTTTTCTCATTTTTATTTTTCTTGTGTTAATTTTCTTTCTTTAGAGAAAAACAAAAACTCCAAAAATATTTCAGTGTGTTTATTTGAATTTCTTTTCTTTTCTTTGAGTCATGAGGAGAAGACCACGATGAAATGATGAGTGGCTCTCATATGCATTATTGTTGATCTAACGAAGATCCCATATTACCTTGTCTTGTCCTTTAATAAATGTTTGCAGATTCTAGCATAGTTCAATGCACGTGCACTCTTATTATTATTCACATCATAAGGTCATGCAAGTGAAAGGAAATAATGACGAAATTTGATAAAATGATTGAGATGGATAAAAGCTGGTATGAACTCGACCTATTTTGTTTTTGTAAATATGATTAGCTCATCGTTCCTGATTCAACCCATTATGAATGAAACATGTTTGCAATGAAAATTAGAGATTATAGTTACTCATGCCATGCTTAATTAGCTAGGAGTGGATAATGGTTTATCTTGAGTGCCAACATGCATTTAGAATGGTTATGGTGTAGTATGATAGGATGGTATCCTCTTTTGAATGATTCAAGTGGCTTGACTTGGCACATGTTCACGCATGTAGTTGAATCAAAATCATATAGCCTCCACGATATTTATGTTCATGGTGATTTATATCCTACTCATGCTTGCATTCAATGATGATTGAACTCAATGCATGTTTATGACCGTTGTTGCTCCCTAGTTGGTCGCTCCTCAATCTTTTAGTTAGCCTTCACTTGTACTAAGCGGAAATACTGCTTGTGCATCCACTTCCTTAAATGCATTTCCATATTAGTCCACCATACCTACCTATTTGCTGTATTTACCTGTCGTTCCAAGTAAATTTGCATGTGCCAAACTATAAACCTTCAAATAATAATCTGTTTTGCATGCCCGAATAGCTCGTGTAGCGACTAGGGGCTGTTAGTATCTTCCGTGCTAGGTGGGTTATTCTCACGATGAGTGTTTATTCGCTTGTCATTCACGAGAAAGTGGCTGGTAATTGGGATGCCCAGTTCCATGCAAAACCAAAATCAAAATATAATAATGAGACTATTGTTGGTATGGACGGTACCCGTGGATTGGGCTAGCCGTGGAGTGTGTTTGTTGGTGGAGGAGGAGTAAAACTTTACCATTCTGTTTGGGAACCGCCTATAATGTGTCTAGCATGGAAGATAGTGAGATCTCTTGGTTGTTATGTTGACAATGAAAGCATGCCTCTAAAAATTATATTCATCTCCATTTTAAAAGCTTCGAGCTCTGGCACCTCTGCAAATCCCTGCTTCCCTCGGTGAAGGGCCTATCTATTTACTTTTATTATTGAGTCATCATCTTCTCATTAAAGCACCAGCTGGAGAGCACTATTGTCATTTATATGCTTTGTTTTTAGTTGATGTTGAGTATGAGTGTGACTGGATCTCTTTTGCCATGAATTATAATGTCTAGTCAGTGCTTGATCTTTAGGGGTGCTCTGCATTTATGTTTTGCGGTCTCATAAAAGGCTAGCGAGATACCATTATGTCATATTATATCATGATTGTTTTGAGAAAGTGTTGTCATCCGAGATATCTTATTATCGCTCGCTAGTTTGTTATGCTATTGATAGGAGTAAATGTGAGACCTAAATGTTATTATGAATATGGTTAGTTCATAATCTTTGTTGAAAAGATGAACATTGATTAGGCATATTTGCAACAACAAGATCGAATAGAGTTTGTAAAACTTTTTGTTTTTCACTTTTAGTTTGTCAATGGAATTGCTTGAGGACAAGCAATGGATTAAGCTTGGGGGAGTCCATGCGTCTCCATCGTATCTACTTTTCCAAACTCTTTTGCCCTTGTTTTGGACTCTAATTTGCATGATTTGAATGGAACTAACCCAGACTGACGTTGTTTTCAGCAGAATTGTCATGGTGTTATTTTTGTCTAGTAATACAAGTTTTCGGATTGACTAGAAAATTTACAGAGAATATTTATGGAATATATAAAAAATACTAGCGGAAAAAGATACCAAAGGGGGGCCACCCATGGGCCACAAGCCCAGGGGGTGCGCCTACCCCCCAGGGCGCGACCTCGGGCTTGTGGGGCCCCTAGAGTCCCAACAGCCCTAATTCCAACTCCATATATACCTATTCGTGGAGAAAAAAAATTAGAGAGAAGGATTCATCACGTTTTACGATACGGACCCGCCGTCACTTCCTGTTCTTCATAGGGAGGGCCGATCTGGAGTCTGTTCGAGGCTCCGGAGGGTGGAATCCGTCACCATCATCATCACCAACCTTCCTCCATCGCCAATTCAATGATGCTCACCGTCGGGAGTGAGTAATTCCTTCGTAGGTTTGCTGGACAGTGATGGATTGGATGAGATTTATCATGTAATCGAGTTAGTTTTGTTAGGGTTTGATCCATAGTATCCACTATGTTCTGAGATTGATGTTGCTATGACTTTGCTATGCTTAATGCTTGTCACTAGGGCTCGAGTGCCATGATTTCAGATGTGAACCTATTATGTTTTCATGAATATATGTGTGTCCTTGATCCTATCTTGCAAGTTGTAGACACCTATTACGAGTTATGATCCGCATACTCCAAGGTGACAATAATAGGGACTCTTTCTGGTGATTACCGTAGTTTGAGGAGTTCATATATTCACTAAGTGCTAATGCTTTGTTCCGGTTCTCTATTAAAAGGAGGCCTTAATATCCCTTAATTTCCTTATGTACTCCGCTGCCAGCGGAGGGTAGGACAAAAGATGTCATGCAAGTTCTTTTCCATAAGCATGTATGACTATATACGGAGTACATGCCTACATTACATTGAAGAATTGGAGCTAGTTCTGTGTCACCCTAGGTTATGACTGCTAAATGGTGAATATCATCCAACACAATTATCCATCGCTGATCCAATGCCTACAAGCTTTTCACATATTGATCTTGCTAAGTTACTTTTGTTGTTGCTACTGTTACAATCACTAAAAAACTGTTACTATTACTATTGCCACCATTGCCGTTACTTCCATACTACTTTGCTGTAGATATTAAGTCTTTCAGGTGTGGTTGAATTGACAACTCAACTGTTAATACTAGCGAATATTCTTTGTCTCCCCTTGTGTGGAAAAAATAAATTTGGGTTGAATACTCTACCCTTGAAAACTGTTGCGATCCCCTATACTTGTGGGTTATCAATGTGCCAGAGTACAATTATACCATTGCAGATTTTATGAAGATGATATCCATGAAGTATCCACTACTGGAGGTAACTAATAACGAAGCATATAATGTCTTTGTTGAACAAGTTGCAGCCATGGTACATGAATTTTACAATGAAAGGAGAAATCTCTATAGTAAGTTGCCAACTAAGCAAGAAGATGCTTTTGAGACTACTATAGAAATTGAGATAGGATTGAATGAATTCAGTGCTTTATGTGATTTAGGGGCAAGTGTTTCCACCATTCCCAAATTAGTTTGTGATAATCTCAATCTTGATCCTTATGCTAATACCGAGATCATTTTGAATATGGCTAATTCTACTTTTACTCACACATTAGGCATTAAGCATGGTGTTATAGTCCAAATTAGTGATTGTCCTGTCATGATTGATCTTTTCATAGTAGATATGCCTGAAGATCCAGTTGCTCCTATAATTCTCGGTAGACCTTTTCTAAGGACTATCAAAGAAGTGATAAATGTGTTTAAGGAGAATGTTAGATTTGATTTACCAGCTAAAGATCCTTTTGTGAGACATTTCCCCAGGAAAAAGAAAATGAAGACCTACTCAGGAGAAGGCATCATTGTGAATGCCAGAAGCTATGGTCTCGGTTTGTTTGCACCACCTTGATCACCACTACGGTCGAGCTAACCGACCGAAAACAAGCGCTTCGTGGGAGGCAACCCACACGAATAAAGTAGACAAGTAAGTTTTTACTCTTGTTTTAATAAAGAGTGATTGAAGTTCTACATGAAGAAGTAAGTTTGGAAGAGTTTTTCTACTCAAGGCTCTGCGATGTGCACGTTCAGTTATGTGTTGAATCGATGTTTGGATGCCTGGAAATATGTCTATGTATTGTTTTGGAATTAACCCCGTGGGAGAGAAAATAAAAAGAAAAGTTTCAAAAGAAATAGAACAAACGACGGCCTTCAAAATGACCACGAGCAATCATATGAGTAGTCGCATGACCTGCTGGAGGTTCCAACGCAAAACAACCTGGGGCAGCAGGAAGAAAGACAATGTTTCAAACAGGCACGAGCACCCGTCCTAGCGATTGTTTGTCTCCTTTGCAGAAAATGAAGAAAATTCCAGAGCATTCGATAGTGTTCCATACGGGCGCATGCACACTTCTGAGCGGTCGTTTGACACCCTCGACTAGAAGAAGAGAAGAACAACAAGAACGACGATGTTTCAAATGGATGTCGCCGCCCATTCAGTGGTCGCATGATATAAGCACAGATGCAGGTAAGTCTTTAGTTAGAACGACAGTGTTCCATGCGGGCGCTTGCCCCCGTATGAGCTGTCGTTTTGTATCCTGGCGATCCCAATAAGCCTGAGGAAGAAGGTAAATCTCCCTCATCTCTCTCTCTTTTCTTCTTCTTCCTCCAAACCTCTCCAAACCCTAGCAAAACTTCGCCCAATCTCTCTACTCGCTCAATTTCGTTTCAAATCCTTTCATGTGATTGATCTACGGTATGTTTCTCCTCCGATCCCCAAGTTATTTTTCGCAAATCCATGTTCTACATACCTAGCATTGCCATGACTAGCAGATGTATATTTTCAAATTTTAGTTTGGCTTGGATTCGTTGATGATTTTAGAGGATTATGATGTTATCATTACCGTAGGATCGATATTGTTTAAATGTATTGGACGGGAAAATTATTTTATAGATGTTTACACGGAGGTATTCTCGTGTACGTGGTGCTTAGAGTTCATCCACCACACTGCTGATAACCCACAAGTATAGGGGATCACAACCGATTTTGAGGGTAAAGTATCGAACCCAAATTTATTGATTCGACACAAGGGGAGCCAAAGAATATTCTCAAGTATTAGCGGCTGAGTTGTCAATTCAACCACACGTAAAAGATTTAATATTTGCAACAAAGTATTTAGTAGCAAAGTAGTACAGAAGTAACGGTAACAGTGGCAAAAGTAACAGCAGCAGTCTTGTAACAATCGTAATAGTGGCAACGACAAAGTAACGTAGCAAAGATCAATATGTGAAAAGCTCGTCAATGGATCAATGATGGATAATTATGTCGGATGGCATTCATCATGCAACTGTTATAACCTAGGATGACCAAGAACTAGCTCCAATTCATCAATATAATGTAGGCATGTATTCCGAATATAGTCATACATTCTTATGGAAAAGAACTTGCATGACATCTTTTGTCCTACCTCACGTCACATCGGGGTCCTAATGGAAAGTAAGGGATATTAAGGCCTCCTTTTAATAGAGGACCAGACCAAAGCATTAGCACTTAGTGAATACACGAACTCCTCAAACTATGGTAATCACCGGAAGGATCCCAATTATTGTCATCTTGGGGTATGCAGATCATAACTCGTAATAGGTGCCTACAACTTGCAAGATAGGATCAAGAACACATATATATTCATGAAAACATAATAGGTTAAGATCTAAAATCATGGCACTCGGGCCCTAGTGACAAGCATTAAGCATAGCTAAGTCATAACAACATCAATCTCAGAACATAGTGGATACTAGAGGATCAAACCCTAACAAAACTAACTCGATTACTTGATAAATCTTATCCAACCCATCACCCTCCAGCAAGCCTACGATGGAATTACTCACGCACGGCAATGAGCATCATGAAATTGGTGATGGAGGATGGTTTATGATGACGATGGCGACGATTTCCCCTCTCTGGAGCCCTAAACGGACTCCAGATATGCCCTCCCGGGGAAGAATAGGAGGTGGCGGCGGCTCTGTATCATAAAATTCAATGAATCCTTCTCTCTGGTTTTTTCTCCCCGGACGTGAATATATGGAGTTGGAGTTGAGGTCGGTGGAGGTCCAGGGGACACACAAGGCAGGGGGCACACCCTCCACCCTTGTGGACAGCCGGTGGGTCCCCTATGGTTGATTATTTCGCCAATTTTTTTTAATTCCAAAAATATTCTTCGTGAAGTTTCAGGTCATTCTGAGAACTTTTATTTCAGCACAAAAATAACACCAAGGCAATTCTGTTGAAAACATCGTCAGTGTTGGTTAGTTCCATTCAAATCATGCAAATTGGAGTCCAAAACAAGGGCAAAAGAGTTTGGAAAAGTAGCTACGATGGAGACGTATCAACTCCCCCAAGCTTAACCCGTTGCTTGTCCTCAAGCAATTGAGTTGACAAACTGAAAGTGATAAAGAAAAACTTTTACAAACTCTGTTTGATCTTGTTGTTGCAAATATGTAAAGCCAACATTCGAGTTTTCAGCAAAGGTTATAAACTAGCCATATTCACAATAACATTTAGGTCTCACATTTACTCATATGAATGGCATAATCAACTAGCAAGTAATAATAATAAATCTCGGGTGACAACACTTTTTCAAAACAATCATGATATGATATAACAAGATGGTATCTCGCTAGCCCATTTTGAGACCGCAAAACATAAATGCAGAGCAACCCTGAAGATCAAGGACTGACTAGACATTGTAATTCATGGTGAAAGAGATCTAGTCACAATCATACTCAATATCAATTAATAACAAGCATACAAATCAAAGTGGTGATCTCTAACTGGTGCTTTTCATAAGTGGATGATGACTCAGCAATAAAAGTAAATAGATAGGCCCTTTGCAGAGGGAAGCAATTATTTGCAGAGGTGCCAGAGCTCGAGCTTTTGAAACAGAGATGAATATAATTTTGAGCGGTATGCTTTCATTGTCAACATAACAACCAAGAGATCCCGGTATCTTCCATACTAGATACATTATAGGCGTTTCCCAAACAAAATGGTAAAGTTTTTACTCCCCCTCCACCAACAAGCACATTCCACGGCTGGTCCAAAACAACAGGTACCGTCCAACTAACAACAGTCCTGGGGGATGTTTGTTCGAAGTTATATTTTGATTTGATTTGAGCATGGAAGTGGGCATCCTGATTACCAGCCATTTTCTCGTGAATGACGAGTAGAGTCCACTCATTGTGAGAATAACCCACCTAGGATGGAAGATACTGATAGCCCCCATGAGCAATTCGGGCATACAAACAGATTATCATTTGAAGGTTTAGAGTTTGGCACATGCAAATTTACTTGGAACAGTAGGTAAATACAACATATGGGTAGGTATGGTGGACTCATATGGAACAACTTTGGGTTTATGGAAGTGGATGCACAAGAAGTATTCCCGCTTAGTAAAAGTGAAGGCTAGCAAGAGACTGAGGAGCGACCAATTAGAGAGCGACAACAGTCATAAACATGCATTGAGATTAACTAACATTGAGTGCAAGCATGAGTAGGATATAAATCACCATGAACATAAATATCGTGGAGGCTATGTTGATTTTGTTTCAACTACATGCGTGAACATGTGCCAAGTCAAGCCACTCGAATCATTCAAAGGAGGATACCATCCTATCATACTACATCACAACCATTTTAAAAGCATGTTGGCATGCAAGGTAAACCATTATAAATTCCTAACTAGTTAAGCATTGCATGAGTAACCATAATCTCTAATTGTCATTGCAAACATGTTTCATTCAAAATGGGTTGAATCAAGATCGATGAACTAATCATATTTACAAAAACAAAATAGATCGAGTTCATACCAACTTTTCCTCATCTCATTCATTTCATCAAATATCATCATTATTGCCTTTCACTTGCATGACCAAACGGTGTGGATAATAATAATAGTGCATGTGCATTGGACTAAGCTGGAATCTGCAAACGTTTATTAAAATAAGAAGACAAGGTAATATGGGCTCCCTTGTTAAATCAACAATAATGCATATGAGAGCCACTCAACATGTTCATCGTGGTCTTCTCCTCTTGACCCAAAGAAAGGAAAAATAATTTCAAAGAAACACACTGAAATATTTTTGGGGTTTTTGTTTTTCTGAAGAAAGTAAAACAAGAACGAGAAAAACTATTTACACGGGAAAGCTCCCAACAAGCAAAAGAAGAACGAGAAATCTTTTTGGGTTTTCTTTAATACTACTACTAAATAAACATGGAAAGGAAACTAGAAAGAAACTACAACTATTTTTTTTGGTTTTTCCTAAAGTTTTTCAAACGCAAAAGAAGAAAGCGGGAAAAAGAAAATAGACTAGCATGGATAATACAATGAAAAAGTATGAACACTGACAACTGGAATGATCGTGTGAACATGATGTCAGTGAGAAATACATACTCCCCCAAGCTTAGGCTTTTGGCCTAAGTTGATTTATGCCCATGGATCAAAGTAGCCCTCTCCTGTGTACTGAGGAGGATCCTGGGGGTTCTACTGGTTAGCGAGCTCCTGCGGCTCCCACTGATAAATGGACTCCTGATACGGATCAGGTGATGGTTCTGGCTCAGGAACTAGGGATCGCGTCCGCTCCTAGTATGCATAAATGTCATCGAGTATGATGAGGTACCTACCTGAATGAATATCAAACAAAGAAGGTGCAGGCAAGGTAATAATCTGACAAGTCTTCTGGCTGAATACCAGGTTATAGATGAGTCTCTTGTCCTCACCATTGCTAATAAAATCATGTGCGACCATGATACGTCTCCAACGTATCTATAATTTATGAAGTATTCATGCCATGTTTATAATATTTTTTACATGATTTTGGTATGATTTGATTAGAACTAACCCGGACTAACGTTGTTTTCAGTAGAACTACCATGGTGTTGTTTTTGTGCAGAAATAAAAGTTCTCGAAATGGGCTGAAAATCAACGGAGAATATTTTGTAAAATATTCAAATTGGAACGAAAAAGCTACCGGAGGGGAGTCTCGAGGCCACCACGAGGGTGGAGCCCCCTTAGGGCACGCCCCTGTCTCGTGGACTCCCTGTGGGCCCCCTTGACATGAAACCAATGCCAACCCCTCATATAAATCTAGAAAACCCCAGAACAGAAGAGAGATTGGAAGTTCCGCCGCCGCAATCCTCTATAGCCACGAGAAATCAATCTAGGCCCTCTCCGGCACCCTGCCGGAGGGGGCATCATCACCAGAGGCCATGGGGGAGGATAACGGAGGGGCCATCATCGCCATGAAGGCCAAGGACCAGAGGGAGAACCTCTCCCCATCCAGGTGGAGGCCATGGAGGAAGCACAAGGGGGAGAACCTCTGCTCCACTCTCTCGGTGGTGTCAGAGTGCCATCGGGAGGGGAATCATCGCCGCGGTGATCGTCTTCATGAACATCACCATCATCTCTTTTCAGCGGTCCACTCTCCCGCCCCCCGCTATAATCACCTACGTGAACATGGTTCTTTATGCCACATATTATGATCCAATGATGTGTTGCCATACTATGATGTTTTGAGTAGATTTCCTTTGTCTTTGGGTTGATTGATGATCTAGATTGGTTTGGGTTGTATGTTTTATATTGGTGCTGTCCTACTGTGACTTCCGTGCCACGCACACGTGAGGGATTCCCGCTATAGGGTGTTGCAATACATTCATGATTCGCTTATAGTGGGTTGCTAGAGTGATAGAAGCTTAAACCCGAGTAAGGGGGTTGTTGCGTATGGGATAAAGGGGACTTGATATGTTAATGCTATGGTTGGGTTTTACCTTAATGATCTTTTGTAGTTGCGGATGCTTGCTAGAGTTCTAATCATAAGTGCATATGATCCAAGTAGAGAAAGTGTTAGCTTATGCCTCTCCCTCATATGAAATTGCAATGACGAGTACCAATCTTGTTAACAATTGCCTAGGACAATTACGCACACCGACCCATCATTATTCCACACTCACTATTTATAATACTTAAGTAATATATTCTAACTTTATGATAACAACACCTACATTTATATTTTAGCTCTCCGATATCATGCAAAGTTATCCTCTTCATACCCACAACATAGTTTTATTTCTCGTTTCTATTTGGAAGCAAACGTTCAGTGTACATAGAGTCGTATCAGTGGCAGATATGACTTGAGAGAATATTGATCTTACCTTTAGCTCCTTGTGGGTTCGATACTCCATCCTTATCACTTCCACCTTTGGAAATAGCTACGATGATTCCCTGCACTTGGGGATATTAGACCATACTGTCATAGTCTAAATATAAAGTAGGTAATATCATCTCTCCTTCCTCATTGTGCCTAATGGGTATCTCAAAGCGTTTAGCAAGGCGAGAGGCGTATATACCTCCAAAGATAGGACCCTCGAACGGTTTAAACTCAACCGTCGAGCAACCACAGCGCCCAAACTAAGAGTTCTATCACGAATGGCGCAAAATAGCAAGATCAGGAGCACTAAGGCCTCCACTCTCCCCGCGACCAATTAAACATCTCCCAGCAAATGATGAGTAGTAGCACAAAACAGGAAAATGTAAACAAGCCACTCTAGCTTCTGACACCTTTCTCCGTTCTCCTACGGTAACTTCATCAATAAAATCTTCCACATCTCTAGAATGTGGTTCATCGGCGTTGCCCTCAAAAGGTAGTTTGCAAACCTCACAAAAGTCATAAAGCGTCATCTCCTTATGCTCATCATATAAGTAAAGTTCTACCGTGGGTGGTGATTTCCTAGCATGAAAGTGAAAATTTTACACGAAGGTATTACTGAGTAGGAGGTACTGATCACACTTATCATTGAGGAAGTCAGTGATGCCTGTATTCTCCACCAAATAATAGAAATCCTCATAAATTCCGTTAGCCTCCAAGAATGCATCACTTGGCCATTCACACGGCCGAACCTCCGCGATGTGAGGAAGGTTGTACTTGGGCTTCTTCTTCTCTTCATTTTCATTTCCTTTAGAACCCCGACTTGAAGAGCCTCTTAACAATCTCCTCATCATTTTCTTCCTCTGAAAATTTCTGAATTTTTTAGTGATTTTTCTGGAGGAAGACAAAGTGGATGGGTACTAGAACAAGTGAGGGGGCATATGTGGGACCCACAAGGCAGGGAGCGCGCCCAGGGGATAGGGCGCACCCTCCACCCTTGTGGTCCACCGGTGCAGCCCCCTGGTGCATGTTCAGTGCCAGAAATTCTAAACTATTCTATAAAAAATCATACTCAATTTTTTGGGCATTTGGAAAACTTTTATTTTCAGGACATTTTTTATTGCACGGATAATTCAGAAAACAGACGAATAATACTATCTTTGCTTTATTTATTCTAAACAACAGAAAGTAAAAAGTAGGTACGGAAAGTTGTGCTTTCTAAATTCATCCATCTTATGCCCATCAAAGGAATCCATTAACAAGGTTGATGAAGTCTTATGAACAAACTTCTTCAGAATGACATGAAACCGGAGAATTTTCGAATAACACTAGGTTACCTGAATGGGGATATGCATGTCCCCAACAATTAGAATATCATATTTCTTTTTGATAGCAGGAATAGGGAATTCAAAACCCCCAATAGTAATAGTTGAAATTTTTTCAATAGAGTTGATACTATGAACTTGAGGTTGTTTCTTTGGAAAGTATACCGTATGCTCATTACCATTAACATGAAAACTGACATTGCCCTTGTTGCAATCAATAACAGCCCCTGCAATATTAAAAAAAGGTCTACCAAGGATAATCAACATACTGTCGTCCTCGGGAATATCAAGAATAACAAAGTTCGCTAAGATAGTAACATTTGCAACCACAACAGGCACATCCTCACAAATGCCGATGGGTACAACAGTTGATTTATCAGCCATTTGCAAAGAGATTTCAGTAGGTGTCAACTTATTCAATTCAAGTCTACGATATAAAGAGAAAGGCATAACACTAACACTGGCTCCCAAATCACATAAAGCAGTTTTAACATAGTTTCTTTTAATGGAGCATGGTATAGTTGGTATTCCTGGGTCTCCTAGTTTCTTTGGTATTCCACCCTTAAAAGTATAATTAGCAAGCATGGTGGAAATTTCAGCTTTCGATATCTTTCTTTTATTTGTAACAATATCCTTCATATACTTAGCATAAGGAGACATTTTCAGAATATCAGTCAAACGCATACGCAAAAAGATAGGTCTAATCATTGCAGCAAAGTGATATGTCCATTTTGCATCATGTTTTCCTACTATTATTTTTGATTTTTTATGCATAATAATGCTTTTTGGAGTAATTATAATGCCTTTTCTCTCATAATATGCAAGGTACACATAAAGAGGGAGAATTTCGGCAGCTGGAAATCTGGACCTAGAAAAGCTACATCAGGCCACCTATTCCGCACAACTCCAAATAAGCTGAAACTTTATGGAGATTTTTTATGGAGTATTGGAGCCAATAAGTACCGGAGGGGCCCACCAGGTGGGCACAACCCACCTGGGAGCGCCAGGGAGCCGAGGCGCGCCCTGGTGGGTTGTGCTCCCCTCGGCCCACCTCTGGTGCCTATCTTCTGGTATATAAGTCATTTTGAGAGGACTTTGGGATGGAGCGCCGCCGTCTCGAGGCGGAACTTGGGTAGTTTGCCTTCCGGCAGAGCGATTCCGCTGGGGGAACTTCCCTCCCGGAGGGGGAAATCATCGTTATCATCATCACGAACAACTCTTCCATCTTGGGGAGGGCAATATCCATTAACATCTTCAACAGCTCCATCTCCTCTCAAACCCTAATTCATCTCTTGTGTTCAATCTTTGTACCAGAACTATAGATTGGTGCTTGTGGGTGACTAGTAGTGTTGATTACATCTTGTAGTTGATTACTATATGGTTTATTTGGTGGAAGATCATATGTAAGATCCAGTATGCTATTTAATACCCCTCTGATCTTGAGCATGATTATCATTTGTGAGTAGTTACTTTTGTTCTTGAGGTCATGGGAGAAATCATGTTGCAAGTAATCATGTGAACTTGATATGTGTTCGATATTTTGATAGTATGTATGTTGTGATTCCCTTAGTGGTGTCATGTGAACGTCGACTACATGACACTTCACCATATTTGGGCCTAAGGGAATGCATTGTGGAGTAGTTATTATATGATGGGTTGCGAGAGTGACAGAAGCTTAAACCCTAGTTTATGCGCTATTCCGTAAGGGACCGATTGGATCCAAAAGTTTAATGCTATGGTTAGAATTTATTCTTAATACTTATTTTCGTAGTTGCGGATGCTTACAAGGGGGTTAATTGTAAATAGGAGGTTTGTTCAAGTAAGAACAACACCTAAGCACCGGTCCATCCACATATCAAATTATCAAAGTAGCAAACACGAATTGAATCAACATGATGAAAGTGACTAGATGAAATTCCCGTGTACCCTCAAGAACGCTTTGCTTATTATAAGAGACTGTTTTGGACTGTCCTTTGCCTCAAAAGGATTGGGCTACCTGGCTACACTTTTGTTATTATTATCGTTACTTGCTTGTTACTAATTATCTTGCTATCAAAGTACTATGTTACTTACAATTTCAGCACTTGCAGACATTACCTTGCTGAAAACCACTTGTCATCTCCTTCTGCTCCTCGTTGGGTTGGACACTCTTATTAAAAAGGCTACAATTGATCCCCTATACTTGTGGGTCATCACAAAGCATCTAAGCATTATGTTTCAATTGTCTACTAACATAAGCATTGAAGTTTTTTTGTTTAACAATAAAATTATCAAACTCATCCAAGCATTGACTAGCAGACTTATTATGAGGAATATCATCTTCATCAAATCTATAGAGAGAATTTACCTCTACTACCTGTGTCGGGTTATCAAGACCATGTATTTTTTCAATAGGCGGTAAATTCTTAACATCTTCAGCTTTAATACCTTTTTCTTCCATAGATTTCTTTGCCTCTTGCATATCTTCAGGGCCGAGAAGTAGAATACCTCTTTTCTTCAGAGTTGGCTTAGGAGTTGGTTCAGGAAGTGTCCAATCATTATCATTACTTAATATATTATTCAATAGCAATTCAGCTTGCTCAACAGTCTGTTCCCTGAAAACACAACCATCACAACTATCTAGGTGGTCCCTAGAAGCATCGGTTAGTCCATTATAAAAGATATCAAGTATTTCATTTTTCTTGAGAGGATGATCATGCAAAGCATTAAGTAATTAGAGAAGCCTCCCCCAAGCTTGTGGGAGACTCTCTTCTTCAATTTGCACAAAGTTAAATATTTCCTTTAAAGCAGCTTGTTTCTTATGAGCAGGGAAATATTTTTCAGAGAAGTAATAAATCATATCCTGGGGACTATGCACACAACCAGGAGCAAGAAAATTAAACCATAACTTAGCATCACCCTTTAGTGAGAAAGGAAACAACTTAAGAATATAGTAATAGTGAATTTTTTCCTCATGAGCAAATCGGGTGGCTATATCATTCAATTTAGTAAGATGTGCCACAACAGTTTCAGATTCATAACCGTAGAAAGGATCATATTCAACCAAAGTAATTAACTCAGGATCGACAGAGAATTCATAAACCTTATCTGTAATAAAGATAGGTGAAGTAGCAAACTTAGGATCATATTGCATTCTAGCATTCAAAGATTTTTTTCTTTCCACTTGCATAATAATTTCTTAAGATCATCTCTATCCTTACAAGCAAGAAAGTCCCTAGCTACCTCTCCATAACATAACCCTCAGGCATAACAAGAAGTTCATATCTAGGAGAGCTAGTCTTATCGGGTGTTTAAAAGTTTTCAGTTTCAATAATTTTATCAGTTTCAGAAATATCAACATCTTCAGCATAATCAATAGTTCCAACTCTAGCAAGATGTTCATCAAGTAATTCACCCAGTGGCACAGTTTTATCAAGCAAAGAAGTAGCATCATAAGCATCATTCATAGTAGAAGTAGCATCATCAATAACATGCGACATATTAGACTCAATAGTAGGTGTAGGTGTTGCAAGCTTACTCAAAACAGAAGGTGAATCAAGTGCAGAGCTAGATGGCAGTTCCTTACCTCCCCTCGTAGTAGAGGAAAAAATCTTAGTTCTAGTATCTTTCAAATTCCCCATAGTGATCAACAGATATAAATCCCAAGTGATTCAGAGAATAGAGCTATGCTCCCCAGCAACAGCGCCAGAAAAAGGTCTTGATAACCCACAAGTATAGGGGATCGCAACAGTTTTTGAGGGTAGAGTGTTCAACCCAAATTTATAGATTCGACACAAGGGGAGCCAAAGAATATTCTCAAGTATTAGCAGCTGAGTTGTCAATTCAACCACACCTAAAAGACTTAGTATCTGCAGCAAAGTATTTAGTAGCAATGTAGTATGGAAGTAACGATAACAGTGGCAAAAGTAACAACAGTAGTCTTGTAACAATCATAACAGTGGCAACGACAAAGTAATGTAGCAAAGATCAATATGTGAAAAGCTCATAGGCAATGCATAAATGATGGATAATTATGTCGGATGGCATTCATCATGCAATAGTTATAACCTAGGGTGACACAAAACTAGCTCCAATTCATCAATATAATAATAGGCATGTATTCCGAATATAGTCATACGTGCTTATGGAAAAGAACTTGCATGTCATATTTTATCCTACCCTCCCATGTGGGGTCCTAATGGAAACTAAGGGATATTAAGGCCTCATTTTAATAGATAACCGGACCAAAGCATTAGCACTTAGTGAATACATAAACTCCTCAAACTACGGTAATCACCGGAAAGAATCCCAATTATTGTCACCTTGGGGTATGCGGATCATAACTCGTAATAGGTGTCTACAACTTACAAGATAGGATTAAGAACACAAATATATTCATGAAAACATAATAGGTTCAGATCTGAAATCATGGCACTCGGGCCCTAGTGACAAGTATTAAGCATAGCTAAGTCAGAGAAACATCAATCTCAGAACATAGTGGATACTAGGCATCAAACCCCAACAAAACTAACTCAATTACATGATAAATCTCATCCAACCCATCACCATCACTACAAAAAAATACACTTCCTTGATGATACGTGTTTGTCACAGTAGGTCATGTTTTTTGTCATGCATCTACATCCATGACTATTTTATGACAGAATCAAGATAGTCATACCTGTGCTATCATAGAAGTGTTCCATGACATTACCAAAATTATCATCACGGAAGTGTCCACTTCCATGACGATAAATCGCGCATCATGGAAGTGCTTTCATCAAGGGTGACAGACATGTGGCATCCACCGTAACTGGTCGCCGTTAAGCTATCGGGTCTGGTTTTGGATCCGATAACCCGCTAACAGCCACGACCAATGGGGATTTTCCACGTGTAAATTTCTCATTGGCCGGTGGAACCACATGTCGGCTCAACGATGGGACAGATGTCATCCACTCATTGGACCGAAGGCGCCTATGATACGTCGATATGTGGCACGGGCCAACGGAGGCCCATTCCGGTGAAAAGGCCGACCCATTTGACTTGGTCAACAGGTAGCAGGCCGGTCCACGGAAAGCCTGTTAACGGCATGTTCGCATATTGCCCATTTACAGCCCGCTAACTCATGACCCGTTACGGCCTACCGGAATTTGGCCCAGTAGCGTCATCTGGGCCGTCCAGTATGATTCCATCCCGTTGTAACTTCTGGCCCATGTATGGCCCATGACCTCTTTCGGCCCATATGAGTCCCTTTGTAACTCTTGGCCCATTAACGGCCCGTGGTGAAACCGGCCCATAATGAACAGTGTATCACTTTATACCCATTAATGGCCCATTATTCCATTGGGCCATTTCCAGCCCATGTTACCTTTCGGCCTTCTCAGGGACCATTTATGCTTTGGCTCATTTCCAGCATTCGGTTACTTACGGCCCGTTACTGGCCTTTTCTGCTTCTGGGCCAAATTCAGCCCATGGTTACAGTCGTGGCCCGTTAATCCGTTGGGCCATTTTCATAGCGTCATCAAATATGTCCTATTAACGGTCCATTATGGTCAGGCCATAAAATGCACAATTTCCACTCTAGCCTGTTTACGGCCCATTTTGCGGACCGTTATTGATCCACGAATAGTACGACCCATGTTTGGCGAAACGATTATACGACTCATACAAGGCCCATAGATTAGAAGGCTCGTAGAAGGCCCATGGATCCAATGGCCCGTAGAAGGCCCATGGATCCTATGGCCCGTAGAAGGCCCATTGATCGTACGGCCCATAGAAAGCCCATGGATCCTACGGCCCGTAGAAGGCACATGGATTGTACAGCCCATGGAGGGCCATGGTCACTACAAAAGGTAGCAGGACCATGGTTACAACAGTCCATGTGTTGCCAGGTTATTGTGGCCTAGTTATAAAAATTGGTTATTGTGGCCACTAGAAAAACGCGGAAAAAGAATTGCAGTGACTACAACAAAACAACTAAACAAGACAATAAGGAAATAAATAAGTAAGCAACTAACGTTAGGCTATTACGGCTATTACACATATTACATCCAATGGGAATAAAAGTTTTCCACGAGTGCAAATATAGGGAACAAAGCAGCATATTACATACACCGGCCGTCTAAATTGCCCAGCAGTGCAAATAAACGCGGTAGCAAAACAAGTCTATAACTGAAACAACTTCAGAAGAGTTCAAGAAACATTATCCTAGGTATCCACCATGCTGGCAATAAGCTTAGCAAGCTTATTAGCTTTGTCCTATTTGGCGCTAAGATCTTCCAATTCTTGTTGTTGCACTAGAAAGTATGCATTTGAATGCTCGAGGGACTTCTGCGGTCCTTCGGCTTCTTGTCGCAGCACAGCTGATCGATGTCTTTCAGCTTGTAGTTGAGAGTCAAGAAACCGAACTAATTCAGACAATGAGTTTGAATAGCTTGTACCATTAGTAGTGGCCAGTAGCTCGAACACTAAACCAAGACAAGACTTTAGGGTTGTCTCACTGTCTTCAAGATAGTATTCCTTAGCTGTTTTATCAGCTTTGTTGGAGACCAACAAGGATGTCTCACTATCCTGAACCTTATCTGCATTACTTACTTTACCATTGCTTAATAAGGCACTCTTCCCCAATATTCTGCCAGCATTCTAAAAGAAGAAACCAGCATACACATAATAGGTTTAGCATGTACTAGTATATGAAACTCATTTCGGTGAACCAGTTCATTAGTAAGGTGGACAGGATTAAACTAACAAGTCTTCTATTGCCAAGTAGTACATAATAGAAGCATCAAACAAACATATATATATATATATATACATCTTGGTTATTCTATTACGCATAACAGAATATTATTCTGTTACCCTTTTTGAACTGACGGATTCAGGTGGTTGTACTGATGTTTTCGAAGCGGTTGAACTGATGCTTTCAGTTGTGTTTAATAGATCATCTTCTTTAGTTCAAAAACTTTTTGTAATTTTTTTTGTCGGAATGGGGAGTGTAATATATCGTTGGAAAGCTCTTGACAACCATATTTCAAGTATATTGAATGTTTTTGCAAAATCATTATGCTTTAAGAGCAGTTTTGAAAAAACCGTTTTTTTCAAAACCGAAAACGTGAATCGTATTTTGGACTCAATTTTCAAACGGTTTGTTGGAATTGAGAAAATAAGATGATGTTGAAAAGCTGGTGAAAATCCGCATCTTCCATATATGTATTGTTTTTTCTAATTCTATATGATTTAAAAGTAATTTGAAAAACGGTGAAATTTTGGGCGGAAAGTATTTTCGCAATTTTTTGCAAACGGTTTTTCGGATTGACGCAAATGATACGGCGTTGGAAAGCTATGGAAAATGCGCAACTTTTGTGTATAGAAAGTTTTTTCTAATTCCTTATGGTTTAAATACAAATTCAAATACGGTTAAAATTGGTTTCGAACGCGGTTTTTTAAAGAGTTTGTCGAAATGGGGCAAATAATATACTGTTGGTTAGCTATCGAAAATGCGAAACTTAGTCATGTTGGATGTTTTATTTACTTCGCAACCGTTTAAGAGTAATTTCGAATATGGGATGATGAATCCTGCTGTTTTCTCGTCTGAAAAACAGAGTAGTCGTACTGATATACGTATATGTTTGTACTGAGCTATTTTTTGTACTGTAGTTTTGAATGGTTCCAGAAAAGTATACTTGTACTGAAATTTGCACGGGTTTGTACTAAGCATGTTTTCACTAACTAGATTTTGCTCTATTTTTTGGGTAATTTTTTTCTCGTAAGTTTTCAACAGTGTACTGTATCCTAGCCCCGAACTTGCATGGTTTTTATTGTTGAACTGAATATTATTTTTTTGCCAATTTTTTTTGCGTGTTTCTTTTTTTAAGTCAATTTTTTTTGCAACGATGTTCTAGATTTCTCTTGTTTTTCAACTTGAACTTTTTACCATTTTAAACTTTTACCAACTTGAATTATCATGTGTGGATGAGCACTTGAACTTGTAGAATTTAAAATTTTCTGTTTTAGTTCTTATTTGTTTTCTTGTCCGAACTTATGGTACCATTATCACTGAACCTGCGTGGTTTCTGTAGCTGAACGAAAATCCATTTTGTCTGTGAAAACCAGGAAAATTGCATCTACTCAATGGGCCATGATGCAAGCATCGCCGCCGGCAATACTTGGCGCACCAGAGAACCCACACTGCTGGATTTGTCGAGAGAGAACTGAGGGCTGCACATCCCATGCCTTTTTTCTGCAGAAGCTACACTTGGTTTACCAACTCACACACACACAAAATTGATAACAAGTTGGCACACGACCTGATAACAAGAGCACACATGAACTGATAAACAAGAGCACACCGGTGATTAACATAATATAAACCCATTGTCGTTTTTCCATTTGTTAAGTTGCTTTTTTCCTTTGAACCTTTACTGCTATGATTTTTTTGCAAATTTGTCTCCTTGAGTCAGAACTTAGGCAATTCTTAATTTTTAATTTATGGTACTTATGGTACTAGAGAGTTTGTACTTCTTAAAAAATAATCACTCGATGTTCTTTTAGTTTTAGTTCTTAATTTTCTTTCTCATCCTTATCCTTACTGTCAATGTCATCACCATTGTACTTTTATGGTTTATATAGTTGAACGGACTTACATTTTTACCATTCCTTCTTTGAAAAAAGAAGATTTTTGGATAGAGCCGGGTGAACCGGCTACCTGTACTCCGGTGGACTGACGGCTCCGTCGAGGTGGAGCTGATGGAAGCAGGGATGCGGTCGACTGGCATGCGTGGGAGGGAGCGGCCGGAGCGGCGGGAGGAAGGCGGCCAGAGCGCGGGGAGGAAGGTGGACGGAGCGCCACGAGGAAGGCAACGGGAGAGTGCGGGGGAGGAAGGTGGCTGGCGAGCAGCCTAGCTCCGGCGAGCAAGACTCATAGGTCCTCCTTAGCCTTGGATCTCGGCGGCCGGCCATGGCGGTGTAGGGGTGGTGGTGCACTGGTGCGCAGGTCGTCGGGTGAGGTGGCGCACGGGAGATAGACATGGAGGGATGCGCGCCGCGGACGGCGAGGGAAGCACGCCGGCGGATGGAGGCGGGTCATCGGCAGGAGGCAAGTTGGGGGCGGGGGTCGGCGACGGGAGGCACGCTGGGAGGAGGGGGATTGGAGGAGGGGCTCTGGGAGGAGGGGGATAGAGCCAGCGGCGCGCAGGGTGGTGGTGGATCCGAGCGGCGGCGCGCTGGGTGGAGGTGGAATCGGGGCGGCGCGCTGGGCGGAGGTGGGTTCGGGCGGCGGCAGGAGGAAGAAAACGGACACGCCTCTATATAGGGCGTGAGGGTAACAGAATAATATTCTGTTACCGGTAACAGAATAGTCCAGTTATATATATATATATATACACATATATATATATATATAGGGAAAATCAATTCTACCACCTAGTGGTAGTTACCTCCACTCTATCTACCATCTGTTACATCAAGATCTGTGCACCCAAGCTGTCGTGTAACGGGTCAGAAATCCCACAAGGCAAACCGGATCCACTTACCATTTAACTAATGGTTAATTAATTAATTGAATTATCTTATCTACTCGCGCCTATAAAGTAGGTTTGTTGGCCGGCCTAGAATTTTTTGGACGTCCAGATTCATTCCTCTTCTCTACTTTTCATGTGGACTAAGGAGTATGCCATCCACCGGTTTCTTTCCGGCCAGACACCCCTGCCGCCCACGTCCGCCGATTCACGGCCACGGTTACGCTGCCTCGCCGACGTGCACATGAGAAGATATAAGATCGGCTACTCCCAGCTAGTTAGCTACAACTGCGGTTGCAACACATGTACATGAGCATTAGAATCTTGATGATTTTTTAATGTACTGCACGTCTTAGTTGCTGATGCCTTTATCCCAAGTAAATAGTATATGTTTAACTTCTTCTATAGTGGTCTGCAGTGTATACTATTATCGATGATTTGAATGATTTCCTTCTCATTCCCCTCAGGCTGCATGCAGATCCAGATTCTAGACAAACTCATAATTTCTTTGATATTTCTCACCATTGGAGGGCAGTGACGATTGAGAAACGAAGTGACATATATAAGAGATCCACCTCCTCCGACACTGGTGAGAGCCAAGCGGCAACTTCGATGGTTGCCATTGATTTCCTCGGCAACGGTGTCGTGTGGCAGCGCACGGCCAATTGGTGACTGCGTCTGCACTGCGGCGATGCCCTACAACCGAATATGGTTGATGGTGCCTGCTTTCACGCCGCGTCTATGGCTCATAGGGCGATGCAATGACGTACGACTGCAATATAGTTGCTCGCACAAGTTCATGGATGAGAACAGGACCTAAAACATTCATGGATGGCCGACACCCATGATGTATATGATCGACTTGCGTCACTTTGTATGCATTATGTACGTACGAGTTCAGATCATGTACTTCATACCAGATGTATCAATTCCAAGTATATAATTAAACAATATATTCCACCTGAAATTAAGGATGTATATTTTTCATACACTTTATTTTTTGGTTCAAAAGATGGGTCAACGGAGGCTCATCACATATACATCATCCTCGCCGGCCAGTCGGCCGGCCATGCACATATACGCTCTTTAATGACATACTCCACAATCAATACTACATACTCTTTTTTGCGTGGAATCAATACTACATATTTGGATTCTCAAATACTACATACTCCCTACTTTCTTAAAAAATAAATACTCCATACCACATACTCATATTTGGAGTCTACATACGGCGAGAATTATGGAGATATCACCACATACTCAACGACGCTGGCGGTGCATTACATTCACGTATATGATATACTCCAAACTAATTATGTGTTGCATGGCTGATATACTACTACATACTTTTTAGCGGGTTAATGATAATACTACATACTTTTTTTTTTGCAACGTACTACATACTACTTAGACCTTACTCCATACTCTTTATTTTCAAATACAACATACTCTTTTTCGTCAAAGAATACAATATACTCTATACTCTCCTCTTAAATATACTCCATGCACATGACTTCTTTTAATGAAACCGAAACACACACTCTTACTTGTTAAAAAGAGAAATACACACTGTTACAATAGTATATACTCCTAGAGAAATATGATTTTAAATGAAACCATGCCATGCATGACGTAATTCACATCCGTATATTGGTTGCAGTCCATACCTCATACAGTCCTTGAAATATTCCATTCCATCAGACTAGCTATCGCTAGTCATGTGCTTATCCATCCAACGATGGTTCGCTGCGGCTTGCCAAGAATCAAGGGAGCCGTTCAACAAACACCTTAATTATCTAAATTGGTGGCTGCTAGCGGGTTAGAGGGTTCTGGACACGTTCGCTACCCCCGGCGCACCCGGTTGCCTCCTACTACGAGTCTGGACACGTGGAGGGCTGACAAAGTGGTGGTAACTACCACCGCCTGTAGATAAAATTTGTCCTATATAGACGGTCTATTCTGCTAATATTAGAAGAATAACTATTCTGCACACCACTTCCGCACTGCACGCTGAACGCAAGTGCACGTCATTTTTTGAACCAAGTGTGTTGCAGTACTCACACGAGTGAACTTCTCGTCGAAAAAAACTGCACATGTTATTTTTTAGTACTGTTTTCGCTCTAATTTTTTAACTGTTTATCAGAATGACGCGTGTAATATACCATTGAAAAGCTATGGATTAGGCGCAACTTTTACATGTTGAATACTTTTCGAGATTCCACACGGTTTAAGAGCAGTTTTGAAATTGGCGCGTCCCATGACGAGTGGCAGCGAGTGTTTTTGGCGATTTCTTCTAAACCGCTCGTCGGAATGAAGCAAACGATACGCCGTTGGATAGATATCATTGAGGCGCATCTTTTTCATATATAAATGTTTCTCCAATTCATTATGGTTTAAGAGCAGTTTCAAATTACTAAATCGCGAAATTCTGTTTTTCAATTTTTTTGAAATTTTCGGTACTGTTTTCGCTCCAGTTTTCGAACCATTTGTCGAAACGGGGCGTCTGATACGCCATTGGAAATCTACGGACAAGGCGCAACTTTCATATGTTGAAATAGTTTTGAGATTCCTTACGGTTTTTAGTTAATTTTGAAAATCGTGCGGCTGACTTCGTGAGGCAGCGGCTGTTTTTTTGTGAAATTTTTGCAAACCGCTGGTCGAAATGATTCAAATGATACGCCGTTGTAAAGATATCGACTAGACGGAACCTTTTCATGTAGAACACACTCTCTAATTCTTTACAGTTTAAGAGCAGTTTTAAAATTAGCGAAAAGCGAACACTTTGTTTTTTCGCGACACCAAAATCGTCGTGGGACAGAAGAACGCACTGCTTCAAACTGAAGACCGCACTGCAACAGGCAACCAAGTGCACTGCATCATTTCTTTTTGTTGGACGTAAACTTTCTCGCACAAGTTTTTGTTGTGTTTTTTTCAACTTTATTTTATGAACGAGAGTGGATCACAAAGACAAGGGAAAGTGAACCACGACATATACCGAAGTGAGCCGCATTACGATCTTGTTGTTTCGCTTTTTTTTGCATTTTTCATGTTGGGGGCAAATGAACAGCATCAATCTCAAAAATGAACCGCATCCAAGGACCAAACGCACTGCAAAATGAACCACACAGATTTTTTGTTTTCTTTTTTAGAAATTCTTCCACACTGCAAGGATGAGACGAGTGAACGACAAGGACAAGGCGAGTGAACCACACTGTTCTTTTGCTTGGTTTCTTTTTTTGTTTTTTATCCACCACCGTGTGTACCCTGAAATTTAACCTTGTGTTGTGGTTTCACATGGGCACCCCTCAATTTGTTTAGGCGCATGCAGACTACATGATCAAGGTTAGTGTACTACATGATCAAGGTTAGTGTACTCCATCATGTGTTTCCTCGTTTTCTAAAAAAGAAGAAGTGAATTTGCATCCAAGTCAACCGTAATATTTTTAAAAAAATTAACCGAGGAAACAAAGGAAAATGAGCAGTACAGCCAGGGTGCTCCAAGTGAATGGCATGCCCACAGCCTCGGGACCGTACGCACAACATGCCCAAAACCTTGCATTAGTAATTACCAGACTGCACTAGGAAATCTTCTGGCCTGAATACACCAAAACTGATAGCAAAAATCCAAAAGCATTTTTTTTCTGAACTACAAAGCGCCGCCTACTGCTCTTCCATGGGGCGTTGGTGCTGCCGTCGACTCCCCTCGCACGCATCCAGGGAATACACTTTTTAAATAAAATGATGTACATGTGCTTGAAAAACAACACAATTCATACCTGAAAAACAAATACACTTTTTAAATACATTTTTTAAAAATGGTGCACTGTAGACTAGAGTGCACTGTATTTTCTTTTGTAGTCTCTTACTGCACATGGCAAGGGAGTGAAATGTGTCAAAAAATAATGCATCCAGACACAAAAAAAACTACACACCCAAACTGCTTGGACATCTGTGCCCGAGTTAACTTTTGTTCACATGTACTAGTTTCCCTCTAGGACACAAATCTGTACAACTTGCCCTTGAACACATCAAATTCACAAGTTGTCTTCTAACAAGAATGTTTTCCTTTCTTGTTTTTTGCCTCCACAGTGGATCAAAGACGCAGTGCAGAAGGTAGTAGCACCCATCTAAAAACTGCACTAGAGATACATTAGCAATGAACTTCACCAGAGCACATCTTTTGTAGGAAAAAAAATCAAACCGCACACTCAGCACCTGGGAACTACACACAACTTAGTTGATTTTGGGGGCTTTTTGCAAGCTGCACTCGCGCACACACACGTCGGCGTGGTCGTCATAATGCAAGGAAACTGAACCTCATCTTTTTGGAGTAACACTGATGTGAGCTGCAAGAAAACTGGATTAAGCACTCCAATGTTCAACACAAAAAAGAACTAATACAGATCTGCACTCCAACGTTGCTCACTCGGGGAGGTTCAGCAGCAACAACACAAGCGAACTGCTCACCAGCGACACCGGTGGCAATGCAGTTCATCAAGGGGAGGTAGATGGTCATAGCTAAAGCCGCAGGACTGACGCATGGCAGCGAGGCAAGGAAGGGCCGCAACGGATCCAGCCGTGGCGACCAGCAGGAGGCCGAGGGCCGAGCCAGAGAGGAGGGAGGAGGGCTCTGCATGCCGAGCGCACTGCACTACCTCAACATAGTGGACCGCATCCCTTGTGAGCAACGAGCGACTAGGACCTCGTGGGAGATGGGGAGACAGTAGGCGTCGGCGAGCTTCCTGGACAATCTTGATGCGGCGGCGAAGTAAAGGGGAGAGCACCTTAGCCTTGCCGGGATCGAGGGGAGGCGACCCGATAGGAAGAGGATGGCCACCAGCGAGGCACGGAGAGCTCGGGTGGATGCATTGTCGTCGGTGTTGCTACCGAGGGGGCAGGGGCGAACGAGGGAGGTCGAACCAGACCCCCTTCATCCGGTGGTTGCTTTGCAGGGGCATGGCTAGAGTTGATGGCTGGCCCTGGGGGTGATGGCGGCGAGGCGATGTGGGTGACGGCGGTAGGGCACGGGCCGTCGATGGCGGTGGCTTGCATCCAGAGGCGACGTGAGAGGAGGGGTTTGGGATGGGGACGGGGGAGGAAGGCGAAGGTGTGCTCCTCGATCTCGTCGCCTCGCGGCGTGGCGGACCGGAACCGCCGCGGATCCGTCCCTAGGGAGGTGCAGGGGGACGGCTAGATCCCGCCATGACTGCTAGGTTGCACGGGAGAGAGAGAGAGGAGGGTGGCGGCCGGCGTAGAAGGGTGTGTCATGGGACGCGGTCGGAGGTGGTAGTGGGTGGCGCCGCCTGAGAAGGTGGGCAGGGTAGGGGCGCGGCGCAGGGAGGGAGGTGGTGGTGGGCGGCGTCGCCGGAGAAGGTGGGGAGGATAGGGGTGCGCCGCATCAGAGAAGGTGGGGAGGGAGGTGGGATGGCGTGGGGAGGGAGGTGGCTGGCTGGGGTCGTGGGGAAAGTGGGAGGATAAGGTGGGGTGTGGTTTTTTTTTTGTCCGGTGCAGTTCGGTTGGTTTGTTTTGTGGGGTGTTATTAGAATAAGAGGGTGTTAGCAGAATAAGGTCTTAAGGGGCGTTATCATAATAGACCCACCCCATATATATATATATATATATATATAGAGAGAGAGAGAGAGAGAGACGGTTCAAATCATATCAGTTCAAGACAAAGCAACCCTGAAAGAATACAAAGTGTGGGAAACTATACGACACAACAAGATTTCAGATGGGTACCACAAGTCTACATGTACAACAACACTATTGGCTCTGTTGTGATGCGAGTAATGTGCATGATATCAGAAGTCAACTATATACACAATTGAAATTGAAATCAACAGAGCTATTTATAAGAGCAAACCTGTTAAAAAACATGCGTAAACATACATGTTGTGCCATTGGAGTTTCGATTGGATCCTTCAATTTAAAAATAAGTTTGTATGAGTAAATACAATGGTACAAGAGCAAAGTAGTATGCACGATAGCAATGGAATCTTTAATGAGAGCAGTTGTTCTTCAGGTTTAAGCATTTGTTCTACATGAACGGAGTACAGTAAGACGCAAGAATATAGTTCAAATAAAAAATGAGCTCATAGACCTTACCACATTCTTGGTTCGGGACCAGTACAGAACAAGGCATTCCCAGTCATCGTCCAATAAATGTGTCTCAGGAGAACGTAAGGGAATTTGATGAGTTTCTTTGCCACTGAAGTACGTTTTCTTCAGGTAATTCCGATACTGCCACCAAGCATTCTTGAAGATAGCAGATGTATTTAGCACAGATTACCTCATCATGTGTTTCCAAATCGGTCCTTCTCTATATAGAGAAATGGAAAATTTTTGTTGTATTATAACCATCATGGAGGTAGAATGTATGGGACAAAGCAAAGTAATTGCCATGAATAACATTACTTACACATAACTCTTAGACAAACACCTGCAACTGGCATTTTCCTTCATCTTCAATATAATATTTCCATGATGGGAAGATACACACATAGGATTTAACAACATCAAATGCGATAGATGCTAAACTACAAATGACTGGTTGTGCTTCCTCCACAGGAATAGGTGTACTAACTGGTGGAGTTGGGGTTCGCCGTGGTAGCACTGTCTGCCCTGAAGACCTTCTTTTCACTCCAGATTTTTCCATCACCCACTCAAATGGCTGATTCATAGGAAGAGTAGTTTAATGTACAAACATTTTTGACAAATGGAAATGTAATGAAGAAAAGAATGGACAAGATATCATTCAAATATATGATGCATGGTTAAACAGGATGGCATTGCATATTTCACATATATTATAGCTGGCTAAACGAGATGAGACTGCATAATTCCCATATATGATATAGAAACTAAACAGGTGGCATTACAGAACATGTCTAAACTAAGCAGATGACATATATGATGTCGAAAGTAGGCACTACAAGGCAACATATGCATGATATGACTAACATCATCATGCCAAGTTAGAGCAAACACCTTGGGGGGTAAATAGGAGTGGTGAGTTGCGTCTGAATATGCCACAGAACATATATCTTCCTTTGGATTACAATCTGGGGAGGGGGAGGGTTTGGCATTGAACCCACCATGGAGCAATGTCTGCATGCCATTGTATTGCTGCGCAAAACTCTTCTCTTTTTCTCTACATGTTCAACATCACTGTGTAAAATATATGACATGCATACGAAAAAAATAGTGAGATTATGTAAGGAGAGCATGCAGAAATCTAGAGTGATGGTAACAACCGGTGGATGGATCCAAAAATAATGATAGCAGGCTGATGATAGGTTTAATTCAATAAAAAGACAAATGATGATTGCTTTACTATTTCTTTCCCACCCAAGATGAACAACATAGGCACATATACTATTCATGGATGCCTCGTTATGTGCCAGATAATAGACAAAGATACTATTCATTGCTGCCTCGATATGTGCCCCACAACTAATTTTAAAACTCAAGTTTGAATATTAATTTGGACCTGACTTGGAGTCTAAGAGGTGAACATGACGATAAAGTAGCAGGTCATATTAAGCAATGCATAATATAAGCAGAAACAAAAGAGTGTGACCTCTCTTGTGGACCCGTGTACTCCTCAGGTTCATCTACTGAGCCAATGATGGTGATGCCGTTGCGGTGGGTGCTGGCGGCAAGGAAGGAGATCTGAGGCGGCGAAAGACGGTCAGGAGTCGTGATGTCTTGTTTTGTGGATGCTTCTGTCAATGAAGCAGCTCAGGTGATGTGGACGACGTCGCGACAGGAGCAGGAAAAACCACACAAAGTTTTCTTCTACACATACGTCTAATTGAAGTAATTTTGTAAGGGCTCCTTTGGCTTGCAGGATTCTAAAACCACAGGGATAGGAAAAACACCGGAATATGATAGGAATGCACGTGGGAAACAGAGCACTTGTAAACACATGATTTCTGTCAACTTGGATGTTTGGTTCACAGGAATTGGAAGAGCATAGGAATGCAAACAAACATGGCCAAATTAAAGTGGAACCATATGAAAGTGCATACAGTTAGAATGTTATCTTGACACTAGTGCACTTGGTCTTGTTTTGATGCATAGGGTTTTGAAAAGTAGGTCCAGGTGGATGTTTTGCTCCATTCCTTTCAACAAAGTGCATGAATAATTGAATAGTAGAGTGACATAGGAAATTTCCTATTGCTATGTTTCTCCTTCAGTTTTTCCTTTGAACCAAAATATCCCTAATGGATGGACATGAATGTAGAGTAATAAGTGATGCAACAAGTGCACAACCTCTTTGCCGTAGCTGTGTTGACCTCGTCATCATTGGGTTGGTCGCCAAAGAAGTTGAGGCAGAGGTGGCTATCGGAGGTGTGGAGGAAGATCTGAGGAATCTATAGACAGTGTCCAGGGCATGCTGTATTGTGATGGATGGTTCCGTTGTTGGAGCAGCTGCAGCGAGCCATAAGACGTCGAGGCTGAAGCAGTACAAGACAGACATAGTTAATCTCAAGTTGGATTCTAATAGCATCTCCAATAGATGATGTAAAATACATTACCAAAAAGTGATAGATGTAAAATTTACATCATCAAAAAACACCTGACTACAACAGATGAGGTAAAAACTGTTGACTCTAGACTTGACTGTCGAAACTGAAATTTATTGTGGAATTTGAATGTTACTATCGAAACTGAACGCAATGGTAGCAGAGAGGCACTTCACATGTAGTTTAAGCCACTCGAGCACTAGTAGTAGAGAAACAGTGATCTAAATCGGCAGGCGATCGACGGGGAACACAGTAGTAGATAGCAGCCGGAGCAGCAGCACCTGGAGGAGCAGCACAAACTAGAGCCAGAGCAGCAACTCGTGTAGCTACAGCAGCCCGTGTACCAGCATCAGTAGCACGAGTGAGAGCAAGAGCAGAGCAGCAGCACAAGCGAGGGGGAGAGCAGAGCAGCAGCGCGAGCGAGTGAGCGAGGGCTGGAGCAGCAGCAGTAGCGCGAGCGAGCGCCAGAGCAGCAGCAGCAGCAGCATGAGCGACAGCCAGAGCAGCAGTAGCAGATCTGGCTGGTATGGACACCGCTGCCGAAGGGGCCTCATGCTGGGGGAGAGCTGCCGTGGAGATGTCGCCTGCGGCGCCGGCTTCGTGGTAGCTGCGCCATGGGGGTGTGGGATGAAGCACCATGAGCGCCGGGAGGTCAAGTTAAGGAGAAGGTGCGATGCGATGAGTGTCCAACCTCTTTGGTGGCGCCGAGTAAGCCTCGGCTTCGTCCGAGGAGTCGGTGAGGATGTTGCGGTTCCGGTGGAGCAGGTTAAGGTGGCATTGTGGGGATGGAGCAGCCACGATAGACGATGTGATCGTCGGAGCAGCTCCTTGGAGGTGGAGGACGGGGCGGCTGAACCGGCGGGACAATGGATCCTCATCCGGGGAGGTGGATGAGGGACGTCGAGCTGTTGCGGTGGACGACGACGTCGGGGCAGAGGCTCCGGCTGGGCAGCGGTGAGGTGGCAGACAGAGGAGGGTGGAGTTTCGCGGCTGGAGCAGAGAGGTTATGGCACCCTGGGATTTCGAATGGCGAAAAGGAGGCGATGGGAGGGGGAACCATGACTTAGGGACGCACTTGTCCAAAATGTAGGGTGTGTTATAGAAGTACCCCCACCGGTTTGAACTAGTGGCCCTTTCGGCTCAGGGTTAGAAGGGGGATTTCGCATGTCGGGATTTGGCAGCTGGAGAGAGTTTTCATGCGTGTTGTAGTTTCAGGATAGCAAGGCGCGGGTTGTGAAGGTGCGCATTTTGGAAGCACGATAGCGGAATTTTCGGGGTATAACAAGGCACAGGTTGAATTTTAGGGAGAAGCTTAACATGTAATATTGTACATACCAAATCAATTCGCACTTCCCTCAATGAAAAAACGAAAATAATAAAGCTATTCACACCACACAAAGAGAGAGTCTTGTGTCGTTTTACTATACAAATGCTATTCAAAGCTACGTATGAATCCATGTTATGTCCAATTAAATTTTTTCGTTGTCTGTATAATGCATGTAACCTACTCATACCAACATTTTAGTGCATTCCAAATGTCTATACTACCGCTGCAATTCGAACTAAATTTGAATTCGTTTCTCTATTTGAATAGGAATCTACAATCATGATTGTTGCCAACTTAAACCATCATTCATGTATTAACAACACACCACATGATTATTATAGAGATAGATATGAAATCAAATTCAAATTTTTGAACACACTTAATGTTGATTCCAAATAATAGTACATTTGATGTACTAACTAGATACTCATGATCTAAACCATGTTCCATATGTACACCATGTTTATCACACAAGGTATAGTGTCCCGCCCCCTACATTATGACAAGTATTTAGCCTTGAGATGCAAAAGCCACACATTGTCCCAAATTATAATCAATGTTCTATATATTATATGTAGTATAACATGTTAATAACCACACCATGCGTATCACCATTATATATATTCATTCATGCATGCTTCGGTTTAAAACACTATGATATCTTCTTCAAATATTTGAATCCACTTTTTTATAATGAATTATGATCTCTGTTCGTCTTTTACACCTTCACGATCCTCTTCTCTTTGTAGCTAGCTAGTGCTAACTTTCTATCGTGCATATGCACACGCCCGCCACCCTCTCACCCTTTCACGGCGTCCCCTCCATCGCGCACATTCGTTTCTCTTTAGGTCGTTCACCCATGGTGTGTGTAGGCTGCCTGGCTCCTTCTTTCCGGCACACACCGGTCGATATACCTCTGTAGCCAAGTGTTCCCACCACAAACACACACTTCCCCTCTTTTCTTATCACCGTCCATGCCCCCTATGTCTAATACAGTTCCACGCAGGTGCACACTCCCGCCCCTCTTTTCATCGATTTCATACTCACACACTCCTTGCCCCTCGACATAGTAGGCCTCTCACACCACCTCCTAGCCGCACCCCTCTCCACATGTCTGTCTCTCTGAACCTTATTTGCTTCTAACACATGCATGCATGTATACGTACCGATCTCCCTACATATAGCTAGCTAGGTCAACTATAATTCTTTTTCCCCACGCACCGATCGAATTACCTCACTAGTTATGTCTCTCCCTTTCCCGGACACACAACGATTGATCTTCATATGTAGTTACGTCCGCTTACCACAACCATATCGTCCCCCCTCATCATCCTTGCATACCTCCTGACCCGTTTCTCACACGCAAGTGCATAGACAGACATACATCCCCTCTCTTATTGATATTGCACTCATACCTTCCGTTTGTCTAGCAGGCCTCTCCCACCATTTGTGAGAAGCAACTCCACCACCAACCCTCCGACACTCTACCTTTGTCTTTCTCCCAACCTTATTCCTCTCCTACACATATGCATGGATGCCGATCGATCTTCCTCAATACATAGCTAGATCTCTCTCCTTCTCCACACATATACTAGTCGAACTACCTCTCTATAGTTAGGTCTCAGCCCCCTCCCCCTCCCCCACACCGATAGTTGAACATCGTAGGTAGGTATCCATGCCACAGAGAAAAACTGCACCTCTACCCTCTCACATTCCAGTAGGCCAGCCACCCTGTATCTTTGACGTGGGAAAACACAAATTCGATGGCACTCTTTATCGATCGCGCACCCACACACTTCATCCCTGTTATCGATTCTGTCAATATCTCACGCAGATGATCCCTCCACTATCTTCTCCTGGATCGCTCCCTCTATATATGATATATCCATGACTCAGCTTCACACACATTGCATATGTTACGTATTTTTGATTGAGATATCATCGACACATTGCCTCTGCTTCGCAGAAACCATCTCTCTCGCACCCACCCATGTATGTACCTGCACCTAAAGAATAGGTGCACGCATGATGCACATACTAACATCTCGTTCCCGGCCACACCCGCGCGGGTACATGGTGGAGTTCATTTCTGTATGAAAAGGCAGCCCACGGGATAATTTGGCGCGTGTAGCGGTTGTTTACTCGAACGAGGGTCCTGTACCACACGTAGACGTAACAAAGTTTGACTTAACGTGTTAGTATTAAATAAAGTTATATTCCTCAATGGCACGTACATAATATAAAACAATTGTCATCGGGAAAAAAGAAAAATCTGCTCCATTATATACAATGGAGCCTGCCTGCCGGGGTTTGTCTCTCGTCACACTATCTCACACAAGGCGGCGGTGGCCTCTCTCTCTCACCGTTGGTCAATGATCCGACCGCATCCCGTCCACTGGCGGAAAGGGAGGATGTGCATCATTTCTTTGTTCGATGGCGTTGAGGCAGCACGTCCCGATCTACGGTACCCGCCGTTCTCTCTGACCAAGCTCCGGCGCCGTACGACCTTCGCCACTTGCTCGCTGCCGCAGTATGGGCAGATCCCAGCAGCCGACGCCCTCCTAGTTACATCCCAACGACCCTCAGGTACAGCTTCCTCCGGCCTTGCTCCACTGCCCATCTTCCCACGTTGATGCATGTGGAAAATCTTGCATGTGGATCTTCTTTAGTTGTTTGCTTAAAACGTATCTCGCCCGGCATACTTTCCCTCTTGCAATCTCGTCCTCAAACCATTTTTGATAAACCACCATAGTGCTATCTTTCCCTTATTACATGGAATATGCTTCTTTTTTGTCGGCGTATGTGTCTTCAACTCGTGTTGTTGGGCAGTAATTGTTTCCTTTCTACCTCCTTTTGCAAACATGGCTATCCATTTCACCTCGTTGCTATTGCGACCTTTTGGTGAACTGTACAAATCACTTTTTTCTTAAGAGTGTTTTGTGCAGTTCCGCCAAAATGTCACACGGGCAACGTTTTTACATTTATGCGGGACTGTAGAAAGGGAGATTGGTTTTGCTATCCTCCTCATCCAACTCCGTGCCTAATCTTCTCCAACAAGTAGTTAGTCCTAAAGAGAGATCACATAGGTGATCAGCTTCTATTTGTGTGTGTTATGTTTCATCATCTGGTTCGACTATTATTGTAATCACACTGACTAATATCTTTGCAAATAGGGATGATCAGCTCGATTTTAGTGGAGCTGCGCAAAATGATCGGGTTGTAATGTTGCTCCATACACCTATTTTTTGGCTACAAAGCTGGGCGAAACTAGCTGCCAACCAATGAACACCGTGCCCAGGGAATGGAGCCATGCCTACAAACAACATTGATCAATTATATGTTTTTCTTTATTTGTACACCTTCTCACAACTTTGTCTTCAGTTGTGATGTGAATATTGGCGCTGATCTATGAACCATTGAGATGCATTAGCAGCCATGGTTGTTTCATTTGTATTTGATGATGGAATGTTGTAATGAGACAATCTTGAGGCAAGAGGACACATGAATCCTAAGTTGAAACCTTCATAGCATCACAGTACAATTTCATTAGGCTAGCCATAGTGGGAATAACTTAAGTAGTAACATAACATATCCCAAGAAAAAATTGCTTATGTGGCATGGAGTTAATGAGGAAAGAGATGCTTGTGGTAACATAGGCCCTGTTTGGTTCATAAGTCCTAGGACTTTTTTAGTCCAACTAAAAAGTCGTCAATCCCTAAAAAGTCCCTACCTGTTTGGTTCCTGGGACTAAACATGGACTAAAAGACCATGTTATAACTAAAAGTCCTAAAAAGACTCTCCCTCAGGGTCTTATTTCATAAGTCCCAAATGACCACTTTAAGTCCCTATAAGTAGATCCTTTTTGGTTTAGATGGGACTAAAAGGGACTTTTTTAAGTCCCTACACCAATAAGTCCCTATAAACAAACACCCCCATAATATGTTACTATGACATAAGACACACCGAGGTAAAATGAGTCTATATCTCAATTACTGAAGACTTACATGTTACCATCCATACTTTTACTACCCAGTATGAAGGTAGTAACATAGACTAGTAACATATGCATGTTACTAGTCTAAGTTACTCCCCACTATGACCAGCCTCATGCTGGAAAATTATGCGTACATATAAACAAATCCTAAAGGATTGATAGCAATGCCAGAAACAATTCAACTTTGTTTCGCCAACATGTGGGACATCCTTCATCCGGCTCCACCTGCCATGCACCAATATTGAGTGCACAACTGCAGGGAAGATTAACCCCAGTCGTTGTGCCGCAGTAATAATGACTAGTGAGTAGTCAAATCACAGAGCCCCACCTTCGCCATAGTAAGTTGCTCGGACGAAGCAACTATCATTTTCTCTCTTTGTTGAATCCGCTGCTACTCCAATATTCCCAGAGTAACAAGTTGCTCGGGCGAAGCAACCATCACTTCAACTTTCCCACAGTAAGTACTACCTCTTTTTTTATTCTAGAAAAAACCACACACAAATATTGGACGGTAGGAGCACAACAACTTAATAAAAAATTGAAACCAACCAATGAACTACTACTTACGGTCAGCGTTTGCTAGTATCATGTACTCCGTCTGTCCATGTATATAGGGCTTAATGTGTTTTCCGAGACTAACTTTGGCCCTGTTTGGATCCATGGGTTAGAGTTAGTTTGAGCTAGTTGGGGCTCAAATAGCCCTAAAGTATCCAAACATGAGGGTTACTAGCAAGGTGCCCATGCGTTGCACGGAACATCAAGATGCATTTGTATGAGTAGTTTATCTTGTGGGAGAAAAGGATGAACGAGGGAAAACCTTATTTGCAAATGTGCAGAGGGATGTGGGTATCTTTTTGAAAAATTGCCATTGTTTCCTTCCTATCCATCAGATATAAATTGGACGACCTATATTGCAGAATGGTAGGCACACCATCATCACCAACTCTGTTTTTTATAAGAGTAGATAAATTAGAGCAAGTTGCACCAAACCCACCAAAAAAACTATCCCACCCAAGAGGTGCTAATTGGATCTCTATCCCGCTAGCCAAGTGGTGCTAATTGGAGCTAGTTCTTGTGGGGCCCACTAAAAAATCACTTTTCTCTCTCCATCAAGTGCATTTATTGTCAATCTAACCCTGTCATCCAAACACCTCTTTGGCTAGAGTTAGTTCAGGGTTAGTCTAACCTCTAGCTAAGTATAGGACATAGGAGCAGTATACCGTCAAATTCGTACGTGAAATGATCTTTTTTTTTGAAACAGAACGTGAAAGGATCTTCGAAGGATATAATTTGCAAATTACATAAAATCTTATCAATAGTCAAAGGCAACCTCGAAGAATACATTAGGCCCTATATAAAATCTTATATCAATAGTCAAAACCAAGTGTTACTACTACACCAAACAAGGTCAAAACGAGAAACTAGACCCACTCAGGGCACGACAGGCATGTCTCATTTGGCCCGTCGGTCAAAGCGCTTCCTCTTCTTGGCATAACAATGGAGTACAATAATTTCTTAGAATGCTCTTGGCATGTCGCTAAGATGTGATGAGTTAACCGACCTCATTAGACGGCAAAATCGCCAGCCCACCGCACTTTGAGAGAGACGAGGAGCGAGAAGCGATACGGGTTGGTGGATTACTAGAGCTAGGTGTCGCACGAAGGCCAAGAAATATGGTGATAGCATGGGTTGGCCATGTATGATGTAACTACACAGGTCTGCCATGTTTAAAAGGAATACGAGAATGAAGAGAAGAGGTGCAGGCACCGACGCAGGTACTCTTTGCCTCTTTCCCTAATACTCACGCGTGGGTACACGGTGAGCTCATTTCTGTACGAAGAAGCATCTCACCAGATAATTTGGCAAGTGTAGTAGTTGTTCATGGGAACCACACATGGACGAATCAAAGTTCGATCATGACGTGGTGGCGCATTTTTTTATAAATTAAGTTATTCTATTCGATGGCACGTACACAACATGATTTTCTCAGTGGGACGTGAATCATGCACGCACGGAATGACGGAGCATGGGATGGTAGCCATGGACATGGTCAGCCCTTTTTGGAGACTAATACACTACTTTAATGTGTCCCATCAACTCGCAAACGAGGAGAAGATTTTTTTTTTGAAATAAACAAGGAGAAGCTTTGCTTACTACTAGTATGGCCTCTCCCTCGCTCACGCGCGCACGCGGTGGCTCGCAGGATGAGGAGAAGCTTTTGCTTTACGATAGTGCGCTTAATACAGGCGGTGGACATGCAACAGTTCATTCAGTGTTAGATTGCCAGAAGTAGGAGTATACTGTAGTACCATCATCATTGTTCGACTTCCAGAAGAGGCGAAGAGCCAAGCACACGGTCACCTACTCACTGTATAATCGGTCGTGTTTGCACGAATTTTTTTTAATGTAATACAATCTAAGTGGATTGCTCCAGTGGTCATCACACGTGATCCAATCGATTTGCACCCTTCCGCTTTGCTCCATTTTGTCTTGCGTTCCTTCCTCCATCTAGCACACTGACAAGAGGGCCCCATGTCATGTATGCCAACGTGGTAGTCAATTATTTTGCCAGAGTCAGCTATCACACCCTTTCGATGCCACGTCAATGTACCCACTAAAAACAAGTTAGATGTCGGCGTTCTGGGAACATGGGTCCCCAGACTTGCATGCCTGTGGCCTGCGGCGTGGCTCAAAGGGGGCCTAGCACGGCCCATCTTCATCAGCACAAGCTCAAGAGCCTCGCGAGGGGCCAAGCCTCGCGGGGCGGACGACAAGAGCTTCCTCAGGCATGGCCTCGGCAGGCTGGCTCACAAGGAGGCGGAGAGTTCAAGGCGGGGTACCTCGCGAGGTACCCATGACGCAAGCCATGACGACCAAGGGCGCCGGCCGGGCGCCGGCCCGCGGAGTGTCCTTCTTTCCTCTTTGGTGCAAGGGGAGCAAGCGCAGGCGAGAGCATCAAGCAAAGGCATCCATTTCGGTGCAACAAGACCAAGACCAGTCCCACGGCAGGATGGAGGTCACCGTGGAGCCCAAGTCGGCATCACCACCAGAGCCTTTGACAGGCGAGGACCAACTTTAGTCAGGATAAGTGTACTAGATGTTCCCCTTCAAATTGGCCAATTGTTGGCGCCCTTCCCGCTCAATATTTGGGAAGAGGCCCATGGCCTTCGCCTATAAATAGGACTAGCCACCCATAGTGTAGAGGGACTGATCGATCCATCCGTCCGGCAAAGAGAGAGAGACCACAAGAACAGACCCTCGCGAGGCTGTTCTTCCTTGTATTGTTCATCATCAGCCTAAGAGGCAATCCACCACACACTGGAGTAGGGTATTACACCACAATGGTGGCCTGAACCAGTATAAATCCTTTGTCTCTTGTGTTGTTCTTCTCGCAGTTTAGATCCTAGCGATTCGGCAAGGGACAGGTAGGTAGAAGGCGAAACCTCCGGGCGCACCCCAGTGTTCAAACCTCAAGGGTCTGCCGGAACCATGAATCCAACATTTGGCTCGCCAAGTAGGGGGTGCTCCGGACTTCGTCTTCCGTCGCCCTGTTCTTCTCCGACCGTAGCGACCATGTCTGACGCACGCCGGGTTCGCGCTGAGCGCAGAGCCGCCCTCGCTTCTCGCGTCGCCCAGATGGCTCCCGTCAGCGGGCGCCCTCGTCGTTCCCCGTCACCTGCCGTCAATGCCACCACCGGCCCAGCGGGGAACGAGCAGCAAGCATCGTCCCAGCACCCGTCCATGAGGCGAGACGGCCGCACCGCTACGCCCTCGCTCACCCCCGCTGGTTCTTCATCCCGCGCGCCCCGCACGGCCATGGAGGCTCGAGCTGCACTCATCACGGCAAACAAGCTCCTGCGCTACCGCCCAGTCGACGACGTCTATGAAGAGTGGCTCGACCGCATCGCCGAACTCGTTCGCGCCGCTGGGGGCTCCCCTGCGCCATCTTTCTCGCTGCACCGCACCCCGCCATGCGGGGGCAATGAAGCTCCTGGGGCGCCTCAGCCGCCTCCTCCTCAAGAAGGTGCCCTGGCTCCAAGGCGTGCAGCCCCTGGGTGGAACCCGCCCCGTCAGGAACCAGCGCGGCAGGAGCAGAGCTGCCAAGAGGTCCCTCGCCCTCGAGAAGCTGCCCGAGCTCTCCCTGCTCCGGCTCGTCCCGACCACGCTCCTGCTCCAGCACGTCAAGACCCCGCGCTGCACCCGGCTGCGGCGCACGGGGACCCGCAAGACCGAGCCCTTCGTCCTCCAAGGCCTCATGTGGCCACAGCGGGCTGCCGCGCCTTCACCACCGAGCTACGCACCGTCGCGTGGCCCGGCAAGTTCAAGCCAGACCTGCCTCCTCGCTACGACGACACGACAGACCCTGCAGAGTTCCTTTAGCTCTACGAGCTGGGCATCGAGGCTGCCAACGGAGACGAGAAGGTCATGGCAAACTGGTTTCCCATGGCTCTCAAGGACGGGGCTCGCACCTGGCTTCTAAACCTGGCCCCAGGCACGATCTCCTCTTGGGACGAGATGCGCACCCACTTCATCGCCAACTTCTAGGGTACTCGCGACCGGCCACCCACTGTGAGCGACATGCGCCGCATCAAGCAACAACCGGGGGAAACCCTGCAGAAGTACATCCAGCGCTTCAACAACATGCGCCTCAAGATTCCCAAGGTGACCGAGGAGGCCATCATCTCAGCCTTCTCTGACGGCGTGCGTGACGTCAAAATGAAGGAGGAGCTTGCAATGCATGAAGGTCTGTGCACTTCCTTGGAGCTGTTCAACCTGGCAACCAAATGCACCAGGGCTGAGGAAGGGCATCTCTCCCTCCTTGAATTGCCTGCCGCAGACCCTGAAGAGAAGAAGCCCAAGGCCAAGGACGTGAAGCGCAAGGGGGCTGTCGTGCTTGCGGCAGAACCAGACACCAAGCGGGGCAGAGATCAGCCCGAATCCTCCAAGGGCAGTCGGTACTGCGTGTACCACGACCTCCACACCCACAACACCAATGAATGCCAAGACCTCAGGGCCGTGCGTGAAGGACGGACTGGCCGGCGTCCCGACCGCAACGACCGGGGCTACGGACGAGGAGGAGGAACGAACGCAGGACGCTGGGAAGACCGCGGCCCGCGTCAAGGGTGGCGCGACCAACCTCGCGAGGATCGCTGGCAGGACCCGCCTCACGAGGGAGGCTGGAGGGATCAGCCTCGCGAGGATCGCCCACAAGGTAACGCAGGCCTCCCTCCGCTACCGCCGCAGCCAAGAAGGAATGAGGACCGTCATCAGGACGAAGGGGCTGGGGGCTTCCAGGAACCACGTGCGATCGCCTGCATCCTAGGCGGAGCTCAAGCCCCAGCCTCTCAGCACATCTTCAAGCAGTTCACCCGCGAAGTGAATACAGTCCTCCCCAAGCTCGAGGCCACGCGCCCCCTCAGGTGGTCGGCGTGCGCCATCACGTTCAGCTCAGCGGATCAGCTCAAGTGCGCGGCCACAACCGGAGTCCTCCCGATGCTTTGTTCCCCAATCATCAGCAATGTGCTAGTCACCAAGACCCTCATCGATGGCGGGGTAGGGATCAACGTCCTGTCCGTGGAAACATTCAACATTATCCAAGTACCCTACAATCAGCTTCAGCCTACCAAGCCTTTCTCCGGAGTCACCGACGGCTCCACGGTCCCGATTGGGCAGGTCCGCCTCCCTGTCACCTTCGGGGCACGCAACAACTACCGCACCGAGCTCATCGACTTCGACGTCGCCCACATTCGCCTGCCGTACAACGCCATCCTCGGATACCCGGCGCATCATGAGGGCCATCCTGGAGGCTCAAGAGGTCAGGCGTTCCGCAGCCCTGGTGGAGGTGGAGACGGTCCGCGAGGAGCCACCCGCCTCCGGAGCCTCCCGAGGCCCCATGGCCTGGGGGCTCGTGAGGATCTGCCTCCGCAACCCACCGAGTCTGCTGCATCAACACCCCTTCGTCTTCAGCATCATCATGTGACATCTTTCTAGTTTCATTTCCAGCTGGGAGCGCCCCCAGGGCTGCTTTATTCCCAGGCCGCGTGGGTCCGTCCCTGTGGCATGTATCTCTTTTGTTTCATGTTCTTAGCTCACTCTGCTGGGGGCGCCCCTCGGGCTGCATTATCCCCAAGCCGCTCGGGTCAGACCCAGTGGCATCTACCCCTCTTGCATTTATCTTAGGGCCAGGTTTTCGACCCGTCATGCTTGTTGTTTGGTGCCTGTTCATGGTGCCCTTTTTCTTCCTGGATGTTGCAAGCTTGCATGTTAAAGGGGGGGGGGGTGCCTGAGCATCGCGACTCAGGGCTCCTACCGGCTCTCCGGCCCTCACCCTCTGGTCTACCCACGTCATCGCGCCCCGGCATACCAGTGACGGCTGAGACCAGCCCGAGAGCCGGGACCCGAGGATGTAGAGTTTCGACATCTAACTCAGCTTGCGCGTTAAAGGCGGGGGGGGGGGGGTGCCTGAGCATCGCGACTCAGGGCTCCTACCGGCTCTCCGGCCCTCACCCTCTGGTCTGCCCACGGCATCGCGCCCCGGCATACCAGCGACGGTTGAGACCAGCCCAAGAGCCGGGACCCGAGGACGTAGAGTTTCGACATCTAACCCAGCTTGCGCGTTAAAGGGGGGGGTGCCTGAGCATCGCGACTCGGGGCTCCTACCGGTTCTCCGGCCCTCACCCTCTGGTCTGCCCACGGCATCGCGCCCTGGCATACCAGTGACGGCTGAGACCAGCCCAAGAGCCGGGACCCGAGGACGTAGAGCATCGGCATCTAGCCAAATTTGCAGGAACACACTCAAAGTCAAGGCCCAGTGCCGGGCGCAACCCTCCTTGGGGTAGGGCCCCGCGAGTCCCGCGCTGGCTCGCGGGCGCCCTCATACACCTCGATAGGCCTTTAGCGCCTTGCCGCCTCTCCAAGGCAACTAACGGCTAACCGTCTTTGTCGCGATGAACTCTCGTTTCTTCTATGATGAGCCTGCAGGGTTCCCCCAGGAGCATCATCATGCGAGGCCCCCACAGTGTCTTCTTCACCCTCGTCCACGCAAACCGCTTGCACGTTAAAGGGGGGGTGCCTGAGCATCGCGACTCGGGGCTCCTACTGGTTCTCCAGCCCTCACCCTCCGGTCTGCCCACGGCATCGCGCCCCGGCATACTAGTGACGGCTGAGACCAGCCCAAGAGCCGGGACCCGAGGACGTAGAGCATCGGCATCTAGCCAAATTTGCAGGAACACACTCAAAGTCAAGGCCCAGTGCCGGGCGCAACCCTCCTTGGGGTAGGGCCCCGCAAGTCCCGCGCTGGCTCGCAGGCGCCCTCATACACCTCGATAGGCCTTTAGCGCCTTGCCGCCTCTCCAAGGCAACTAACGGCTAACCGTCTTTGTCGCGATGAACTCATGTTTCTTCTATGATGAGCCTACAGGGTTCCCCCAGGAGCATCATCATGCGAGGCCCCCACAGTGTCTTCTTCACCCTCGTCCATGCAAACCGCTTGCACGTTAAAGGGGGGGTGCCTGAGCATCGCGACTCGGGGATCCTACTGGTTCTCCAGCCCTCACCCTCCGGCCATGTCCATGGCATCACGACCTGGCATGCCAGCGACAGCTAAGACTCGCTCGAGGGCCGGGACCCGAGGACGTAGAGCAGAAAGGGGAGCGAGGGTGAGAGGGGAGACGCGCGTGGTGACCTCGCCGAACAACCCTCCAACGGCCAAGACACAGACTTAGTGCCGCACTAGGAAGCGTTCCTGACCCTCGAGATAAGTCACTCTCTGGGAACACTAGCTATCGCAGCACCATCCCCACGCCTAATACCATTCCGTCTTAGCAACGTCGCTCTCCTTTCTCACCGAATGATGGCTTCTTGAGCGCCAAGGGGGACCTCCTGAGCATCGCGACTCAGGGGCTCTTACCGGGCCCCGGGCCGCTCACCTCCTGGCCTTGACCACGGCATCGCGACCTGGCATACCAGCGATGGCTGAAGCCACCTTGGGACTGGGACCCATCGGCGCAGAGCACCAAGCCCTCACGAGGTCTGACAGGAAGAAACTAAGCTAAGACGGAATAACCACTTCGCACTGCTTCATAATGAGGATCATATTGACAAAAGGAGCTACAGACAACTTACAAGCTCCCCACGGGGTGTGTTCTTGACTCCTCGCAGGGACAAAAAATGCATATCCTAAGGAGTCCTAACTACGGGAACCGCCGCGGCAGACGCCATCATCAACAGTGGGTCACCAGGCACCGGTGCCAACCTCATCTGGATCAGAGATGGCGGCGGCCTAACGAGCCCGTCCTGCTCCAAGAGCGGCGCAGGCTCGGGGGCTCATAGCTGTCGTTGCTCGTCTCCGGAGTCACGAAGGGCTCGGCGGAGTCGCTGGACCCTTCGAGGCATCCGCTGCCACCGGAGGAGCTGCTGGAAGGGTGAGCGGCAGGCCTAGTCCTCGCCGCTCCGGAGCTCCGGCCGCTGCCTCTGGGGCAACACTCCAGCCGGCGCCCTTCTTCATCGAAGACCTTGAAGAGCATCACAGAAGCACCATCAAACTCCAGGTGGATCACAATGGCGCCCCTCGCCCCACAAACCCGGGCGATCTCGCCCCAGCCATGGGTCATGAAGACCTTACTTGGAGCGATGACCTCGACATCCGCATCGGTCGCGGGGGCCTGGCAGTCGGCGTGTTGCAGCCGGAGCCTGAAAGGCCCCCTCGACGGGATCTCAAAGGTGAAGGAAGGAGGGAGGCGAATCCAAGATCGAGGAGGCATGGCGGCGTGGAGCACAAACTCTCGGGAGGAGCCCTCGGCATGGATTCCGGGAGGAACAACGCGCACCACTGTGACCCGCCGGCGCCGACGGTGGCGTCGCCCATGGCGCTCGGCGCCAGCTCCTGCAAGGCCTTCAAGGTGGGCGTACAAGGGCAGCGGAAACCCTGGCGGCGGTCGCTCGCACCAAGGCCTCGACACCTCCTGCCGCGCACCCTCATCTCGGCGGCAGAGGACCAACCACTTCTTCGGCTGGAGCGGGTCAGGACCCTCTCGGGGGGCCTTTCCCTCCTCTGCGGAGAACCGGCGGATCAGAGCCATTTCGGCAAGGCGGGGCAATGGCAAAGATGAAGAGGAGGAGGAATAGCAGAGTAAGATGAACTGGAATGGCTCGCGCCGTTCCATACTTATAGCAAGAGGAAGCCAACCGTCGGCTTCCACGATCACAGGTAATCATGACCCATTTTTGTATGCAGGGACTTGTCGGTTTGTGCAGTTGCCGAGGCATCATGGGGGAGCGGAGGCGCCCACGTCCAATCAACCACCACGCGGCGCCCAAGGCCACAGGCTGTTAGGGCCCGCGACACTTCGCACTTGCCCTTTCGCCTCTCTGCTCATCCAAGTCCGGGCGCGCCTTGGGCCCGAGGGCTACTGTCGGTGTTCTGGAACAGGGGTCCCCAGACTTGCCTGCCTGCGGCCTGCGGCGTGGCTCAAAGGGGGCCCAGCACGGCCCATCTTCATCAGCACAAGCTCAAGACCCTCGCGAGGGGCCAAGCCTCACGGGGCGGATGACAAGAGCTTCCTCAGGCACGGCCTCGGTAGGCTGGCTCACAAGGAGGCGGAGAGTTCAAGGCGGGGTACCTCGCGAGGTGCCCATGACGCAAGCCATGACGACCAAGGGCGCCGGCCGGGCGCCGGCCCGCGCAGTGTCCTTCTTTCCTCTTTGGTGCAAGGGGAGCAAGCGCAGGCGAGAGCATCAAGCAAAGGCATCCATTTCGGTGCAACAAGACCAAGACCAGTCCCACGGCAGGATGGAGGTCACCGTGGAGCCCAAGTCGGCGTCACCACCAGAGCCTTTGACAGGTGAGGACCAACTTTAGTCAGGATAAGTGTACTAGATGTTCCCCTTCAAATTGGCCAATTGTTGGCGCCCTTCCCGCTCAATATTTTGGAAGAGGCCCAGGGCCTTCGCCTATAAATAGGACTAGCCACCCACAGTGTAGAGGGACCGATCGATCCATCCGTCCGGCAAAGAGAGAGAGACCACAAGAACAGACCCTCGCAAGACTGTTCTTCCTTGTATTGTTCATCATCAGCCTAAGAGGCAATCCACCACACACTGGAGTAGGGTATTACACCACAATGGTGGCCTGAACCAGTATAAATCCTTTGTCTCTTGTGTTGTTCTTCTCGCAGTTTAGATCCTAGCGATTCGGCGAGGGACAGGTAGGTAGAAGGCGAAACCTCCGAGCGCACCCTAGTGTTCGAACCTCAAGGGTCTGCCAGAACCCTGAATCCGACATTAGACTTGTTCGGTTCAACCGCCTCCCTAGGTGTTTGGAGAGGAATTGTCCTTCGTGAGGCGGTTCTATAGGTGGGCAGGCGGCAAAAAACAGGGGAAAACGCGCGAACCAGCTAGACGAGAGATTTGGTTGATTTTATATCGCTGAATAATATAAAATATTATGAGTGCAGACGCTCCACCGCGAGGTTCCTTGCTCCTTCTCGGTTGTCGAGAATCTATGATCTTCCATTCTTTTTTTACGTGAGCATTGTTCATCCTTTTGCGAACACGTGGGATCAAGGTGCACGTGTCATTCAAGAAAATGGAGATAAGTAGTGCGTAAGTGAGTCATGCACTTCCATGACACGTAATACGCAATATTTTTTCTCCTCAATGGCACGTGAATCATGTATGTAGACGGAGCACAGGGTGGTAGCCATGGACTAAATAAGTAACTTTGATGTGTCCCGTCAACTCGCAGAACGACGAGAAGCTTGCTTGTTACGCCCTCTCCCTCGCCCACGCGTGTGCGGTTGCTCGTAGCACGAGGAGAAGCTTCTTCTTACCATTATAGTGGGATTTATAGTACAAGCAGTGGACGTGCAGCAGTCATTTGGTGTCAGATTGCCAAAACTACGCATATACTGTAGTACTACCATCATCATATTGTTTGTATTTCGGAAGAGGCAAAGAGACAAGCGCATGGTCACCTACTCACAATATAATCGGCCGTGCTTGCATGATTTTTTTAACATACAATCTGAGTGGATAGCTCCACGTGAGCGGATGTATAGGTGGGCTAGGTGAGCAGGCAAAAACAATCTGAGTGCTAAAAGAGTTGATCCAATGCTTGGTTTTGTTTGGATTTTCCAACTATGACCATTGGATAGATTGAATCAATGGCTTACATTTAAAGTTATTCTCATACTATAGAATGGTATAGGAATGTGGAGAGATTTGGTTGATTTTATATCGTTGAATAATATAAAATATTATGAGTGTAGACGCTCCACCGCGAGGTTTGTTGCTCCTTCTCGGTCGCCGAGAATCTATGTTCTTCCACTCTTTTGTTTAAGATGTGAGCTTTGTTCATCCTTTTACCGACACACGGGACATCTAGCATCAAGGTGGACATGTCATGCAAGAAAATGGAGATAAGAAGTGCGTAAGTGAGTCATGCACTTCGATGGCACCTAGTACTATGCAATATTTTTTTCTCTTTGATGGCATGTGAATAGTGCACATACTCAATGACGGAGCACGGGATGGTAGCCATGGACATGGTCGGCCCTTTTTGAAGAGAGTACTAAATAACTTTGATGTGTCCTGTCAACTCGATGAGAAGCTTGCTTACTATGCCTTCTCCCTCGCCAACGCGTGCGCGGTGGCTTGTAGCACGAGGAGAAACTTTTGCTTACAAGCGGTGGATGTGCAGCAGTTCATTTGGTATTAGATTGCCAGAAGTACTACTATAGTACCATCATTATTGTTCGACTTTCGGAAGAGGAGAAGAGCCAAGCGCAAGGTCACCTACTAACCTAGTATAGTAGTATACTATAGCCAAAGCTGGTCCACCTTTCTAGAACATGGTTAATTAATATAGGCGGCTCTTGCAGTGGCACATCATTTATAGCAAGTACTCTCTTCGTAGGAACAAAGGAAGTGAAAAAAAGTTGGAGTGGATGCTAGATTGCCAATTAAAACATGATTACATAGGAAAAAAGTCCTATAGCATTCTATCCTATGAATCAAACGACCAATGTAGGAAAATTATGAGGGGGGTCTCTCCAACAGTGTTCCTCGGCTCGCACCTAGCATCACGGTGGTCGAACTTGGAGTCATTCATCTGGTACACGTGGCATCTCAGATCTGGACACAAGGTGACGTACACTGTCAAGGATAATGTTGTCCTCATAGCCGACCGTACACGGTCAAGGTCCACGGTTAAGGGAGCAAGGGCGGACACAACCTCTCACTGCATCCACCACTTGAAGTGGCGCGCCGACCGAGGGCGCCACCCACTACACTCCCAGCTGTACCCGCCTCCATGGGTTAGAGTTAGTTTGAGCTAGTTGGGGCTCAAATAGCCCTAAAGTATCCAAACATGAGGGTTACTAGCAATATGCCCATGCGTTGCACGGAACATCAAGATGCATTTGTATGGCTAGTTTATCTTGTGGATAACAGGATGAACGAGGGAATGCCTTATTTGCAAATGTTGAGTGGGGATGGGTATCTTTTTGCAAAATTGTCATTGTTTCCTTCCTATTCGTCAGATATAAATCGGACGGCCTATATTGCAGGATGGCAGGCACACCATCAGCACTAACTCTATTTTTTATAATAGTAGAGATAGAGAAACCCACATGGAATGCGAGAAACCCACTCCGGCCACACACGTCCGTTCAGGAGCAGGACGCTGGGCAAGCTCCTCCTTCCACCATTTTCTCCACTCTTTCGGCAACATCCGACGAGCAGGAAGAGTAGTTCTCCGACATAATAGCCGTCTGGGTGGCTTGCTAAGCCCGACCGTTATGAGCGAGGAAGCTTGCTGCTCCACCTACTTCGCCTAGCATGTCGGAGGCAGTTGCCGCACTAAGCCAACGCATGGTTGCGTAGCTGGTCACTCCAATACAGCTAGAGTGCCGACTTGCTCCACGCCGGCTTGTCGGTGAGGCATGGCGGCATGAGAGTTGTCGCTGCCCTTGATGCCGCCGCGTCATACAACGCCTTCAGTGCTTGCGACTGCACCATCTGCCGTCGATGCGCGCGTAGCCGCGCCATGCAGGCAAAGAAAGAAGCCACCACGGATGTTGATTTTTGTGGAACCTGCTGTCAGCTGACCTCACGGTGCTCCAGGTATCTCTACATTCGTAACTAGGTACCCCCTCTGTTTATTTTTAATTTGCATATAAGATTTAGTCAAAGTCAAACTTTGTTAAGTTTGACTAGCTTTGTAGGAAAATATATCAACATTCACAATATGGAATCAATACTATTAGATGTATGATGAAATTAGTTTTCATAACATATAACTTTAGTATTGTAGATGTTGATATATTTTTCTACAAAGTTATTCAAACTTTACAAAGCTTGAATTTGACCAAATCTTATGTAGACTAAAAAGAAACGAAGGGAGTTGAATGACTAACGCAAGATGAAATAAGCTTATTCGTATGCTAAATTATGTTTGCAGTGTGGAATGAGCATGTCATGTGTGCAGGAGCAAACAAGCACTGCAGCCGTGCCATCAACGCAAGATAAAAGGGTCCGAGTCATTGATGGCCTGGCCGGCGAGTAGGGGTCGTGCAAACGGCGGTGCATTATTTTGGTGGAACTGCACAAAAAAGATATTGGGGTTAGTCGGACAAATTTTCTACAGCCACACGAAAGGAATTGTGCTCGTCGATTGGATGGAATTTCCTCCATGCCATCATAGGAGATCCCAAGGTGGAAATCAACTAACCACCTGTAAAGTTATGCATAGTCTTCCTCACTCAAGTCAGTATCCCCTTCGTCCAGACGATCGTGTTTTGTCATGCCGAGCTATTGATATGTGCTACTGTTTTGCGACACCATTTAAGTACATCACTTTCCTATCTTTTCACATTCAGGACAATGAAGATGCTTTTAGTGGAACTGCACAAAATGGCCTGATGTTGAGTGATCTCTATTGCCTCCTCTGTTTGCTGCAATGTGTCATCGTAAATTGCAAGATGATCCAACATGCTCAAAGTGCACGCAACATTGAGCAGAAAGAAGCATGCCCAGGAAATTAATGCAGGCGTAGGGAGGCCCTTTGCTCAGAGAAGCTTCGATCGTTTTTTCTTTATTTCTACACATTCTCACAGCTTTGTCTTGGTTATAGTCTTGTGAATCATTTAGATGCATAAACATGCTGAACTTAAGTGCTTGTGAATGTTAGGTAGTATGCACACCGTATCTTGTGAATCTTAGTTTGAATGTTAGCGTGTCAACCTTTACAATCTATGTATATTGTGGGCATGTTATTTGACCCCTCATTTTGCCGCGCTGCGACCAGTGTGAGTGTCTGCATGCAGTACACCATCCTCTAATTTGGTGGATGCCAAGCCGGCCTGTTGGGGATATAACTATTTGTGTAAGCCGCCCAGGAGGGGCCGGGTTACGCAAAGAAGACACACCAGAAAGAAGCCCATGACCAAGCATGAATATGGCGGTTCAGTAAAGGGTCTAAAGCACACAAGCGACTTAAGGCCCGTCGTAGTAAACCACCATCATGGCATGACTTGTATCATAAGGTATATTTAACTAGTCACCGAGCCTGACACTGTTTATAAGCCGGCCGGGACTCTGTAAGCCACAGGGCGTCAACCCGTGTATATAAGGGGATGACCCGCCGGCGGCTGAGGGCAAGAAACAACTGATCAAGAGCCGGGCATAGCGTATGTCACTCCCTGGTCATCAAAACATCAATACCAACCCAACTAGACGTAGGCTTTCCCTTCACCGTAAGGGGCCGAACTAGTATAAACCTCTCGTGTCCTTTGTCCCGATTAACCTCTTCAAGCTTCCTAGTTGCGATGGCTCCATAACTAAGTTCTTTCATGAGGACATCTGACGTGACAATTCCACGACAGTTGGCGCCCACCGTGGGGCCAGCGCACGGTGGATTTGAGTTCTTGAAGGGCAACTTCGAAGGGCTCAAGGGATACGTAGTGGGCCGGATGACCAAGAGTCGTCGCGGCAAGATCTACATCGACGACGAAGGCTGGGGCCCCGATGCCGGCTCAATTGAGTATGGGTACCGGGTCCCCTTCAACGGAATCCACATCTTCATCGGCCGGATCGATGAACCAGGCCCTGAGCCGGACAACTGCACCGACCTCGTCGAGACGGCTCAGCGTGCGAGAAAGGCTCGAGTTCCACCCGTTATGAAGCGTGCCTTCGTGGGCTGCATCCACGGAGAGGAACTTTCTGAAGGATGTGAAGATGATGGTGAGACGGCCGTCCTCTCGGACGGTGATTTGTCCGCCGGTTCAACATATTCACTATACCAAGTGCAAGACGGCGTGCTCGGGGGCTGTTCCGATGGCACTAGTATTCCGGACCCCTGTGAGCCACCAAGATGGGCAGGAGTCTTCATGGCTGGGACTCAACCCGGCCAAAATTCTACAGCCGCTACAGCAATAACGTCCGGGACGGGGGCAGCCGGGGCAGGAGGCCCTGTGCGCCCACTAGCTCAGGTGCTGATAGATCTCATGGAAAATCTTACTACCCTGTTAACCGCCACGGTTGTTCCTGTAAATAAAGACGAGCATGACGCGGAGGTGGCACGGGTGCGTGAGGAGATAGCTCGGGCCAAGGAGGCCTTGGCAGCTGAGGACACTAGGTTAGCCGCAGAGCGGGCGACTCTAGATGCACGGGCGCAACAGCTACAGTCAGAAGCCTACCAGCTCACGATGAGCCTAAACACGTCCAACAAGGTGATGAGGAGGAGACATCAGAAATCCCAGTCCCGTTTACCTCTGGTTTATGATCCTCAGAATCTTTTCGCTACACCCGGAGCCGGTCCAAGTAACCCGCCAGATGCAAATCAGTTTATGACAGCCGGAACAGGAGGACCGACTCAGCCTCGGGAGATGGCACCTCCTCATGGGAGTATGGCTCCGCCCCGTTACGTGCCGACACCGCCGGGTCACTTTTCCAACCCCATGGAGAACTTAATCGCAGCATCGGCGCGCTTGGCGGCTCTCCCCGTGGACGGTGATGACCCGACAGCGGTGGAGACCTGGAGGGTCAGAGAACTTCTCTAGACGGCCCTGGCTCAGCAAGAGACTTATTCTTACAGCCGGGACAGGATTCATTCAACTCCTCCGCCTTGGTTAGCACTACCTCATCAAAACCGGAGTCCGAGTTACAGCAGGCACATGGAGTCTGAAGCTTTGTCAAGCAACGCCCAGCGCCGTAACCAGCCCGGTGGCTATAATCCGGTGCAGACCGAGTACGTCAGGAGAACGAGCGGGCGGCTCAGCTAGCGGCTCAACAGACGGCTCATCAAGATTTCCCAGAGTATCCGACGACTTCCGTTGAGATGGGAGTAGCCACTAGAACCGGCGGTGTTCCTTGTTTGGTACCGGCTCTGCGTAATGTGCGCCTACCCAAGGACTTCAAGGGACCTCGAAAGGTGCCGAATTACACGGCCGACTTACAGCCCGGAGCGTGGATTGAAAGTTATGAGATGGCCATGGAGCTGTTGGAGGTCAGCGACGCAGCAATGGCTAAGTACTTCACCATGATGTTAGATGGAACGGCCCGGTCTTGGTTAAAGGGTTTGCCACCCAATTCCATTGGTTCATGGGCAGAGTTAAAGGCCCGTTTCATACAGAACTTCAAAGACACTTGTAAGCAATCTATGTCGATTGTGGACTTGACGAATTGTAAGCAGGAGGAGGGTGAGTCCACGACTCATTGGGTACGCCGGGTCAAGGAGATAATACATTCATCTGACAAGATGGATGCCGGCTCTGCAGTCCTCATGTTGGAGAATAATTGCCGCTTTGAGCCGCTGAGGCAGAAACTGGGGTGCCTTAAGCGTGATTGCAATGATATGGGTACGCTGATGGCGGCTTTAGTCAAATATGCCGACTCTGATAGTACCAAGGATCCCGCGTCTGATGAGGAAAGACAGGGAAGGGAAAGAAGAACGGCAACGAAAAGGGTCAGCAGCATAACCCGATGAATCAAGGTGGCAATAAGTGTAAGGCGGATGGTAACCCGGAGTTTGTAGCCAACGCTAATGCACAAGGTAACAATCAGAGACGTAAGGGCAAGCCGCCCCCTCGATCTGGCGGGTTAGGCCCATCTCTTGAGCAGTTACTCAATGAGCCTTGCCCGAGACACGGCACCCGAGAACGACCTGCCACCCACATATGGAAAGATTGCGCGATCATGAAGGCTTTTAAGAATTCCAATGCGTTTGATGACAATTCTGGGTCCGACGGCGGTTCAGGAGCTGGCGGTTTACATGGCCCGGGCGGCGGTTAAAATTCTGGTTTCTAGGGACATCAAGGCGGTTATAATCAACAACAGTCTGGTCAAGGAGAGAAACATCAGCAGCAGTCGGGTTATCAAAGCCATCCGAAGCAGTTAAATAGTGGGCAGTATCACGTGTTTACCACTAGCTTATGCAAACGTGACCAGAAGGTTCATAAGAGGGCCGTGAATTCTGTTGAGCCGGCAGTTCCTCGTTATTTGAGGTGGTCAGAACAGCCCATTGTATGGAGCAGAGAAGATCACCCTCCACGGGTTAATAATCCGGGTCAGTTAGCCTTGGTGGTAGCACCTCAGGTTGGTGGATATAAATTCACTAAGGTACTCATGGACGGAGGTAGCAGCATCAATATCCTCTATTATGAGACCTTTCGACGCATGGGGTTGACTGATAAGAATTTAAGGACATCCAACACTGTTTTCCATGGAGTGGTTCCTGGTAAATTGGCTTACCCAGTTGGCAAGATTGAACTGGAAGTGGCCTTTGGACATGAGTATGACTCCAGGGCTGAGAAATTAACGTTTGAAGTGGTTAAAATTAGGAGTCCGTATCATGCTCTGTTTGGGCGGCCGGCTTATGCTAAGTTCATGGCACGACCGTGTTACGTTTATTTGCAGCTCAAGATTCCAGGTCACAAGGGCACCATCACTGTGTTTGGGAGTCAAAAGGTAGCCTCAGAGTGCAAAGAAGGCGACGTGGCTTTTGCCGAGTCTGCCTGTGCAGCGGAAGAGCTCAAATTTTATCAAGACAATGTTGACCCGGCGGATATGACCTCCCTGAAGAAGCCAACTAAGAGCATGAACCAGCGTTCAAGTTTAAATCGGCCGCTGAGACGAAGCTTGTTGACTTTACCCCAGGCGACTCTTCTAAGCAATTCAGCATCAGTACCAATTTGGATCCTAAATAGGAAAGCGCGCTCATCGAGTTCATCCGTGAGAACCGGGACATCTTTGCATGGAAGCCTTCTGACATGCCGGGTGTACCGAGGGAACTCGCTGAGCACACTCTCAATATTGATCCGAATTATAAGCTGGTCAGGCAGTTTCTTCAATGGTTCAACGAAGAGAGACGTAAAGCTATTGGGGAAGAAGTCGCCCGGCTCTTAGCGGCCGGGTTTATTATTGAAGTTTTTCACCCGGAGTGGTTGGCTAACCCGGTGCTTGTACTCAAGAAGAACGGCACCTGGCGGATGTGTGTGGATTACACGGACTTAAACAAGGCTTGTCCGGCTGATCCCTTTGCTCTCCCCCGTATTGATCAAATCATTGATGCTACGGCGGGTTGTGAACGTTTGAGTTTTTTGGATGCTTACTCTGGTTATCATCAGATCAAAATGGCAGTTAAGGACCAGGAGAAGACGGCTTTCATCACTCCGTTTGGAGCCTTCTGTTATGTATCTATGCCGTTTGGGCTCAAGAGTGCTCAGGCGACTTATCAGCGATGTGTGCAGAACTGTTTACACGATCAAATCGGGCGTAATGTTCATGCTTACGTGGATGACATCGTGGTGAAGTCCCGAGAGAAGGAAACCTTGATATCTGACTTGAAAGAGACCTTTGATAATCTCCGGGTTTATAAGATGATGCTTAACCCGGCCAAGTGTGTGTTTGGTGTACCTGCAGGCAAGCTCTTGGGTTTCTGGTCTCAAACAGAGGCATTGAAGCTAATCCGGAGAAGATCAAGGCGATTACCTCTCTGGCTAAACCGGCGTGCATCAATGATGTTCAGCGACTGGCGGGTCGTGTTGCTGCTTTAAGCCGGTTCATAAGCCGGTTGGGTGAGAAGGCCCTACCACTGTATCAGATGATGAAGAAAACAGACACCTTTGTCTGGAGTGATGCTGCTGATGCTGCCTTTGAAGATTTGAAGAGACAGTTGTCAGAACCACCGGTCCTTGCGGCTCCCATTGATAAGGAGCCGTTGCTGTTATATGTGGCTGCTAACTCACGAGCCGTCAGTGTTGCCATTGTGGTAGAGCGTAAGGAAGCTGGCAAGGAGCATCCGGTTCAACGGCCGGTTTACTACATCAGTGAGGTGCTCATTGAGTCTAAACAAAGGTATCCACATTGGCAGAAACTTGTTTACGGAGTGTTTATGGCAAACCGGAAGTTGAAGCAGTACTTCCAAAGTCATCCTATAACTGTGGTAAGTTCTGCCCCCTTGGGAGACATCATCCAGAATAGGGAAGCCACAGGGCGAGTCGCCAAGTGGGCTATTGAGCTTGGGCCTCATGGTTTGAAATATATGCCATGTACTGCTATCAAGTCTCAAGCCTTGGTGGATTTTATCAATGATTGGACAGAGTTGCAGGCACCTGAGGAGAAGCCAGATAACACGTATTGGACTATTCACTTTGACGGGTCCAGGCAGTTAGAAGGCTCGGGGGCTGGAGTTGTTTTAACTTCCCCTCGAGGTGACAAATTTTGTTATGTGCTCCGGCTTATGTTTCCTTGTACTAACAATGCAGCTGAGTACGAGGCCTTACTCCATGGTCTCTGGATGGCTAAAGAGATGAACTTAAGCCGGGTAAGGTGTTTGGGCGATTCAGATCTCGTGGACCAACATGTATCAGGCAAGTGGGACTCCAAGGATCCTCTCATGGCGGCTTATCATCGTGAAGTAGATGCTGTGGCTGGGCACTTCAAGGGCTATCAAGTGGAGCACATTGATCGAAGGAAGAATGAGGCGGCTGATGCTTTAAGTCGGCTGGGATCTCAACGTAAGCCGGTGCCGCCTAACATCTTTCTCGATGTTTTGCATAACTCTTCTGTCAAGGTACCTACAGAGGAAGAACTAGCAGTGCCAGACCCGGAGGCACAGCTGGTGGCAGCTCTTCACGTCATCCCGGATTGGACAGTGCCATATTTGGCCTATATGACCCGGGGAGAGTTGCCTAAGGATGAGACCTTGGCAAGACAAATCGTCAGGCGTTCCAAATCTATGACAATTGTTCATGGCGAGTTACATCACTGAAGCGTCACTAGGGCATTTCAACGCTGTGTGTCGCCTGCGGAGGGCCAAGAGATACTTCATGAGATCCATGAAGGGGATTGTGGCCACCATGCCGGGTCAAAATCTCTTGTGGCCAAGGCTTTCTGTCATGGCTTCTATTGGCTGACGGCTCATGCTGATGCGGAGGATCTGGTCAGTAAATGTGACGGTTGTCAAAAGTTCTCACGACGAGCTCATGTGCCGGCTCAAGAGTTGAGGATGATTCCAATCACTTGGCCATTTGCAGTCTGGGGGCTTGACATGGTTGGGCCTTTCAAGAGGTCTAAAGATAAAAAGACACACCTCCTGGTGGCAGTGGATAAGTTTACAAAGTGGGTTGAGGCAGAGCCAGTCAGTAAGTGTGATGCAGCCACGGCGGTTCAGTTCATGAAAAAGGTGATCTTTCGTTTTGGTTTTCCACACAGCATTATAACTGATAATGGCACTAATCTCTCCAAGGGTGCCATGGAAGAGTTCTGTCAACGAGAGCATATCCGGCTTGATGTCTCGGCTGTTGCTCATCCTCAATCCAATGGTCAAGCAGAAAGAGCTAATCAAGAGATCCTGAAGGGTATCAAGCCCCGGCTCTTTGTCCCCTTACAGCGGACTCCGGGTTGTTGGGTGGAGGAGTTACCCTCTGTATTGTGGAGCATCAACACTACGCCTAACAGATCTACAGGCTACACACCTTTCTTCATGGTGTATGGTGCAGAGGCAGTCCTGCCAAGTGACATCCGGCATGATTCACCCCGCGTGGCGGCTTACGTTGGGACTGACAATGAAAAAGCTCATCAGGATGCACTTGACTTGTTGGATGAGGAGCGAGACTTGGCAATAGCCCGCTCGGCGATTTATCAACAAGACCTGCGCCGCTATCACATTCGCCGGGTTAGGAGCAGAACCTTTCAGGAAGGCGACTTGGTACTCCGGCTCATCCAGGATCAGTCTGACATGCACAAGCTATCCCCACCTTGGGAAGGACCCTTTGTGGTCAGCAAGAATCTGCACAATAGGTCATACTACCTCATCAATGTTTGAGAGCACAAAGACTCACGTAAGTCGGAGGAGGAGACCCGCCGGCCATGGAATATTGCTCATCTTTGGCCTTACTATACTTGAGCCACCGGCTCTAAAGATGTATATATTTTGACAATGTATATGTATTATATAAAGCAATAAAGCAGGACCTCTGTCCTTTTTATCCTCAAAGTGTATATGTCTTCTTTATCAGGTGGTGAAAACAAACAACAGGGAGCGGATCATACCTGAATCCGGCTTTCCTTTTGGTCCGGCTTATGATCATATCTGAATCTAGCCATGGTCACTTGGGGGCTTCCTGTTCAAACATAGGTCGTATTCAAACCAAAGAGAACATAGCTGTCGGTACCCATTTGATCGGCATACTTCCAAACCCACTTGGGGGCTTCTTGATCATATTTGAATCATAGCTTAACCCCTTTGGGTCTGACGTGGATCATATTCGAATCAGCGTCATTAAACAACTCTTATGGTCACTTGGGGGCTTCCTGTTCTAACATAGGCCGTATTCGAACCAAAGAGAACACATCTGTCGATACCCACTTGATCGGCATCGCCAAAGCCACTGGGGGCTATATGATCGTATCCGAATCTTAGCTTAACCCCTTTGGAGCAGTTTGTTGATTGTATTCGAATCAAAAGCCTTTGAATATTGTTTATTATCCATTATATTTCATAAGTATAATTACTAGACAACTTTGAGACCTTTTTTGAAAGCACTATGAGGTGGTTTTTTGTTCTTCCGGCTTAATATTGATCACCCTAGGTTGTTAAGTGCCAGGTGAATATTACATGTTCTGACTTTCAGGAGTTGAATTTAACCACAGGGTGAAGGTCATATAAGCAGTCGAGATTACCAAAGGGATCGCAGGTATGCTATTGTGATTATGTTTAATAAATATAGTCATAAACCAGCATATATATGATGTTTTGGGCTTACCCTCTGGGTTATCAATACCTTATGTAACCCCCGATGCGATAAACTGCCAAGGGAATTTTGATTGTTTTATATGTAGGATAAGGCAAGCAAAATTTAACATCAAGGAAATAAACGATCAACATAAGCTGGAAATATATGTAGCGACGGCGGCTTACGAAAGTGTTAAGGTGCCATAAACAGGCGCGAAGGCATGACAAACATTGAGAGGTTTTTCTACCCTATTACAAGACTCCCCGAGTCTGAATAAATGGAGCATTATTTTTTGCAAGTCATAAAACGCCTGGCGGTTCACTCCTTCGGCGGGCTTGAAGATTCCGGGTTATCCTTCTCCACCTCTCCGTCGGTTGCTTTGTCCTGGAAGGTTGATGAGGCCCAGTCAATGCTACTCAAGGCTTGAAACTCAGCTTCATCATCTATTAAACTGGCTGGGTCCACTTCAGGGGCAAAGGTATGCTTACGAGTTGGAGGGATCAGGCTGACTTGATCATATGGAGGTGTTGGAATTCTCCGGTTCTCACTGTCATAGCCCGGCGAATACTTGGTAAGGTCAGTGTCGTTCCCAATGAGGGTAGCCACGGGACGTATGTCTTTGACGCAGGCGGTGAAATCCTGATCATCAAATACGGTACCATCCTCTTTTAGACTCGGGTATCCAAGAGCGAGGTCGGCCGGGTCTAGTTCTGGAATCCATGCCTTTGCCCGGCTCAACGCGGCTACGGCCCCTGCTCTTGAGGACGCCCGCCTTAAATCCTGGATCCGCTGAGGTAGCACAGCGAGACACTTCAGTACGTCTTGCAGGAGGTGGGGAGTGTTATTTGACAAAGCTACAACGGCCAAAGAACGTTGTGACCCGGTGTACAGCTGCTCCACTAGAGTGTAAACCGCTTTCAGCTTGATCAACATATTCTGCTTGAGGTTTGTGCTCCTGGGGCCTGTGTTCACAAACATAAAGTGAGCCGGGATAACGATTACAATAGTCATCAAAGGAAGGATTACAATGTTTGAGGTTATGTACAGTAACTTACCGAAGATGGCTGAGACCATTTGAGATATCTAGCGCTTTAAGTCGGATAGCTCGGTTGTTGCTTCTGCAAGTGATGCCTTTGCCGTTTCAGCCCGGGTCACCAATGAAGCCTTCTCATCAGACCAGATTTTCTTCTCCGCCTCAAAATCCTTCTTCAATTTATCTTGTTCAGAGACGCTGAATTCAAACTTGGAGTTGGCCTTTTGAATTTCAAGCTCTTGAGCTGTCAGACGACTCTTCAGATCATTAATTTCCGATTCAAATTTACTTATGCTGGCCTGCATTGATGCCGGGTTATAGTCAGAATCATGGTAAGGTAACATTAAGTCCCAAGCACTTTGCAATCAAAGATACTTAGCACTTGGGGGCTAATGTATGCTGAAGAATTTTAATTAACAAGGCCGGTTTATGTTAAGAAATATGGTAAGATGACATTAAGTCCCAAGCACTTTGCAAGCAAAGGTACTTGGCACTTGGGGGCTAATGTATAGCGCAAGTTCAAGGTATCATGTTACAACCGGATTAAATATCTTCTTTTATGAACTGGACAGAGCAGGGCTAAGCAGTTTTCTAAGTCTACAACATATTTATTCAATGGACTTGGGGGCTGATACAGTAAGTAAGATTCAGGAAAATAGCATAAGTTATACCTCAGATTTGTGTTGTATTTGTTTCACCATGTCAATTTCTAGGTCACGACTGTTATGCACTTGATTCAGATAGCCCGAGACTATGTCTCCAATGCTTAAGTGAGTATAATCAGTAATGTCCAGCTTGGCCTTTCAGTGTTCGGTAAGTTCCTCCTTAGCAGAGCATTTGGCAAGGATAGTGGGCCGCCCTGGCTCAACAAACTAAGACCTCAGAATCTCAACTTCAGGGTCATTTGTCTTGACCGGGCTAGGAGCTTCCGGGTTATCAGAGTTGTTGAGAGTATCTTCGGTGGGCGGGTCAGAGGTTGGCAACGGAATGTAGAGGCTGGTTCAGGCGGCGGCTGATGTGGGTGGAACTGTCAGGAGCAGCTGTGCCAAGCTCCGGTTCAGCCACGACCGGGTCTTGGGACGGCTTATTCTTATTTGCCCTCTTACTGGGCTTCACTTGCATGCTGCCAACAAAGGTAGAAGGATGAATACAAAAGCATGAATAAGGTAAAGCCTAAGGTAAACAAAGTTACATTACCCGGGGGCAGTTTCGAAAGCCGGCATGTTAGACTGCATAGACTCGCCGGAGGAAGGAGAAGTATCCTGATAATTGGAGTAAGATGAATTGAGAGGTTGACGAATTAAACCCGCCAAAGGTAAAACAGAACGTAAATCGGAGATAACCTCAGTCCGACGCTTCCTGGTTACATCAGGTAAGCCGGAGGAGAGTTCAATGTCCTTGCTGGTCTGGGTCTGCCTCCGGCTTTCCAATTGTTGTTGCTTCAAAAGAAACTGAGGATCTTGGTAAGCCAAAGGATGTGAAAATCTTACTTTCCGGGTTACTCTTCGAATTTTCTGATGCGACAGAGGCTCGGAGTCGGAGGAAATTATAGTTACCTCTTCCTCGGCAGCTCGGTTGTTCCTTGTGTCTTCCTGGAAAGAGTTAAAGTTAGTAAGGTCATGATAAAGAGTCAAGGGAGTTGGAAATTACCTCTTCTTCATCGAGGAGTCATCCAATTTGAATAAGTCTGAAGCACTTGGCTTCTTCTTCCTTGAAGTTCTTGTTTTTGTGGCTTTCCTCTTGGTTCTCTTGGCCGCTCTGGCTTGTTTGGCGGCCTCATGGTCATAGTTGACCTTCCAAAAATTGTCATCGGCCTATGGAAAAGATAAAGGGGTTATGAGTAAAAGTAAGGTGTAAAGCACTGAAAGAGTATTCATGAAGGATTAATGACTTACTGCGGGGGCTGGGTTCTTCTTGCAGAAAGGAAGTAAGCCAAAGGCGTTACTAGTCACGGTGCCCTCTTTCAGCAAAGTTTGGGTCGTAGCCTCCACCACATCATCTAGGAAGTCGTCGGAACCATGATGCAGTGGGTCATCCTTCTTGCCTAAGTAAGTGCACATTAAGCCGGGGCAGCGGCTTAACAGAAGCACTCGCCAAGCGACCCAGACTCGGACCAAGTCAATACCATTTAAGCCATTGCCTAAAAAGGCTTTGATCTTCTTGATGGTAGGAGCAAGTGGTAGGCGTTCAACAGCGGTTAACTTATCCGACAGCGGGTGATTTGACTCAAAGCGCAGAGCGCGGAAGCCGGGCAGAGGGTTCTCACCAGCCGAAGAAGTGTCCTGGCAGTAGAACCATGTCTGATTCCAATCCTTCGGATGACTTGGCAGTTCAGCATAAGGAAAAAGGCAGTCTCTCCGCCGCTGAATCAAGATGCCGCCAAGTTCTAGACTGGGCCCATTGGCACGTTCATTCTGCCGGTTTAAGTAGAATAGTTCTCTGAACAGAAGCAGATTGGGCTCTTCTCCCAGGTACACCTCGCAGAAGACTTGGAAGTTGCAAATATTTGACACGGAATTGGGCCCGATGTCTTGAGGTCTAAGGTCAAAGAAATTCAAAACATCCTTGAAGAATTTTGAACCGGGTGGAGCAAATCCCTGGCTCATATGATATGTAAAGACTATCACCTCCCCTTCTTTGGGTTGAGGTCTCTCCTTGGACGGGTCAGGGGCACAATAAGACATGACCTCCTTCTTAGGAAGATGACCATACTTCACAAATTCAGACAGTTTACTTCTTGTGACCGTAGATGGGACCTAGTTACAGGTCACAGGAGCTTTTGTTGCCTTAGGTGCCATGACGATAGTTGGCCTATGACAAAATAAGAAGTTCCGGTTCAAATTTAACCCGGAGGAAAACATTTTAAATCTATTCAAGATGGCGGCTTAAGAAGGGGCCTAATGATAAATGGGTAACTATGCAACAATATTAAGCCGCTACAGGTGTCAAGAGCAGTTAAGTTTTCTTAAGTCGCGAGAAGCAAGCAAGGTTCACAGATCAAGTCATTTACTTAAACCGGCTACATGGATAGTTGTGGTTAAATTATTCAACAGAGGTAGTTTTTTGAGCCAGGGCAGAACAAACAGGTTTCACAAGTTGCGGCTATTATTTTGGATCAAACAGCTATTCTGAAAAGAAAAATTTCTAGACCTAGAACTGGCACAGATGAAGTTCAAGGGCTCGAACGGGGCCTCTGTGTGACGGAAAGGGATCTATTTGTGTTCGAAATGGGTGCAAAATAACTACCGCATCAGGTTGATACCATCTTCAAGATCAAAAAAACGGCGGTGGTGATGAAATCTACGAGGGGGCCTGACGAACAGCGAAGAACACCAAAAAGCTTGAGGGTCCTAATGCGGATCTGAGGAACAATAGGAAACTTACATATGCGGTTTGCTGCGGAGGTTCGGCGCGTTTCTCTGGTCAAATCAGGTTGATGCAGCAGCCTGAGTTGGTGAGGATGAGGAGATCTGCGACGGTGGCGGCGGCAGAGCTCGAGCGGCAGAGGGACAGTGAGAGGAAGAAGACGATCGAAGGGGGAGAATGGAGAAGACCTCGGTCGTGCCTATTTATAAGGAAGGGCTGACTGAGACGGTGCAAGAAACGAGGAGATAAGCATTATTATCCAGCGGCCTTGATGCCTCGGTTTTCGGAACGGTCAGTAAAAGCAAGATCCGTTGGAGGATACGGTGGAATAAAAAATGAATTTAAGTAAAGATGATGTCACGACGGGTTAACGCGGATCCAAAAGATGACGTCATGGCGGGTTAAGGAAAACCTTTTGCACAGGCAGAAGGCTGAAGATTTATTTCTTAAGGTATTTTAAGATTGACATGAACCGGTTCAAATCAACCTGGGGCCTAATGTTGGGGATATAACTATTTGTGTAAGCCGCCCATGAGGGGCCGGGTTATGCAAAGAAGACTCACCAGAAAGAAGCCCAAGACCAAGCATGAAGTTGGCGGTTCAGTAAAGGGTCTAAAGCACACAGGCGACTTAAGGCCCATCGTAGTAAATCACCATCATGGCATGACTTGTATCATAAGGTAGATTTAACTAGTCACCGAGCCGGACACTGTTTATAAGCCGGCCGGGACTCTGTAAGCCGCAGGGCGTGAACCCGTGTATATAAGGGGACGACCCACCGGCGGCTGAGGGCAAGAAACAACTGATCGAGAGCCGGGCATAGCATATGTCGCTCCCTGGTCATCAAAACATCAATACCAACCCAACTAGACGTAGGCTTTCCCTTCACCGTAAGGGTCCGAACTAGTATAAACCTGTCGTGTCCTTTGTCCCGATTAACCTCTTCAAGCTTCCTAGTTGCGATGGCTCCACAATTAAGTCCTTTCACGAGGACATCTGACGTGACAATTCCACGACATGGCCTGAAAAGCAGCAATAACTTTTTTTAAGTTGAAAAATGTTATAGATGAGGAGCCATAATTAAGATAGAGCCATCTCTTTTTTTTCTTTCGAATGGGCAACAAGCTGGAGAGTTTCTCTAATGGGCTGCCTCTAGTGTTAAGGGCCTCTAGTACGAAACACGGGCAGCCGACTAGGCCGATACAAAAGCCTATCCATCTTAAAGCCAATTTGTTTCTCTTTGCAAGGAAAAGCCCATATTTCTTAAAGAGGGGGGATCCCAGAAAAACCCTCCTTCCTCCTCGCTTCCACTTATACTGCAGCTCGCTGGACTCTCCCGCTTCCATCGCCCTCCAATTCCCCCTGCACCCTATCTTCCTCACTCGTACAGAAATCCCCCGCTCACCTTCTTCCTCACTCGTACAGAAAACGCCTGCTCCTCTTATTCCACTCCCACAAAAAAACCATCATTCCTTCTTCCCCACTTGCACTGCCACTAGGCTCGTCTCTGGCTACTCTGCTCAAACCCGTGAGCTCGACGCGACACCCGCAAGGAAAATGGAGTCGGCTGGCCCCAGCACCAAGAAGATGAGGCTTCCACCAATGGTGATGCTGGTTGTAGATCCCGCACCCGGCAGCGCAGGGAGAATCGGCGAGCCCCCCCCCCCCACCCGGATCTGAGGAACCCATAGAATCTCCGGTTGACCGCATAAGCGATCTCCCGGACGACATCCATGGGGAGATCATCTTGCTTATCCCCACCAAGGATTGTTGCCACACACAAGTCCTCTCAACTTGGTGGCACCCTCTATGGTGCATCGCGCCCCTCAATCTCAATTGTCGTCAGATATCTGTGCTTCTTAAATTTGATCTCGTTAGAGCCATCGTCTCCTCTGCCTAGCAGGGCCCCATTCAATGCCTCTGAATCCCGACACACTACCTGCTATCCATATCCTGCATGGTGGATGCTTGGCTAACATCCCCTGAATTCGAAAAACTCCAGCAGTTTGAGTTCTACCACAAAAGTTTCATACCACGAACCAAACACCAAGAATTTGTGCCCACACCTCCATTGTCCATCTCATGGTTTTCCTCCTCTCTCCACACTGCCACCTTCGCCCAGTGCCATCTACCAGACGATCTGGTACAAATGCTTCAACTCCCACTGCAAAAAAAAAACTTTCGCTTGTGGTGGTTTATCTGTCGGAGGCCTCACTACACAACATCATCCACTCCAGTTGCCCTGCTCTGGAGCGCTTGCTGATTATTTTGGGAATAGAAATCCCTATCAGTTGTCTCCAAATAAAGTCGCCTCACCTTAAAAGCATTGGAATTTGTTTTGAAGGACAACAACTCATCATCGATGATGCCCCTTCACTTTAAAGGTTGCTCCTTGATTATTGTTATAAACCTTCACAAATAACTGTTATCTCTGCACCCAAACTAGAGACCTTGGGTGTAATTCGTGATCCGTTTAATGATCATGACAAGTTGATGTTTGGCTCCTCACTTTTTCAGGTAACGTATATTATCATCTACACATTTGTAATCATAAGCTTCATTTTCATTTGTGGGTATAAGTTTTATATCATCTTGGAGTACACTTTGGGTACTACTATTATGTTATATGCTCAATGAAGAGTTCATCCATGGATAGCCTATCAATGTTGCTGGATTCTGTTAAGATCTTATATATCGGAATGTTTAGTTATGATCTGAACATAATTATTGGCTTGATGTGATGCTTTCGATGTCTGGATAATTTATATATAGAGGTGATGATTTCATGCACATTGAAAGCCCGTATATATTGTACTAGAATTAACCGTTCAACTGTCTCTCTCTCGACATGCTCTTTTTTCAGACCTCAATTGTTTTCAATCTTCATGTCTACTTAGGCACTAACACATGGAGAAAAACATATAACCAATCGGTGGCGTAATAAGCACCAGGATTTTCTCAATTTTCATGACATTCGTTTGAGGACAATAACGATGGAAAGATATGCATCCAACGAGGCAAACAGAAGCTTTGTCACATTCTTCCTGTTGAATGCGAGGTCACTATTGTCCATGAGGCTTAAGTTTTTCAACAAGAGATTTATCACAGATGGACATGTTGAACAGCAAGAAAAGAAGTTTTAGGTGGACAAATGGGGTTCTGAACATGTTCGGCTTCTAATTACAACAATTTGTAGTCATCATCCAATAGATTTTTTTGCACAGGATGTTGATTTTATGGATTAGACCGATCCATTTGTTTGTGACTATGAAAAAGAGTGGTTGGATTAGATGTTATTGCCATGTTCAATTTGGGTTTTTTCTAAATTTAATGAACAATTATCCTTGGGCTTTTTGTACCATTTGTAAGCTTGAGTTACATATTGTTGCCGTCATACTCAAAGGATTTTCTAGGCCCCAGGCAGCCATGGCCTTGGCCTGGGGCGTGTGGTTTTTTAGAGGGAACAAATTATATTCCACTTAAACTTGGGAAGCCATATTAGCATTCACCAAGACAGAAACAAAATCTGGGGCAACATTCGCCCACACATGGAGGGGTTCAGCAGCTCCCATAGCAAACTGGGCCAAAGTATGCGCCACATGGTTACAGTTCCGGGGACAAAACATGAATTCAGAGAAAACAAAAGAGGCATGGCACATGCTTCTTACTGCTCTGAAGAGAGCTCCTAGCTCCGCAGCGTCATAGCCCCACCCTTTAAGTGCAGAAATCATTGTCAAACAATCCGATTCAAAACTGATACGTTGTGCACCCAGGTCAGCTACCCCTTCAATAGCTCACATACAAGCGATCACTTCCGCGTGCAGTGCAGATCTTACATGGTTCATCTTGCCAGCAGCAGCCGCCAGGAAATTGCCTGCTTCATTTCTCGCAATGAAACCCCACGCACCAGTCTCAGACTCCACATGAAAATCAGCATCCGCATTGATCTTGATCAAGTTTCTAGCTGGAGGGATCCAAACATGGGGTTGTTGCGGCTGGGGCGTTTTCTGAATGTTCACCATAGTGAAATCAGTCAAGTGTTTTGTGATGAAAGAACTGATTTTTGCTGCCGTCTTTTGTACTTCACCTGCATTGGCTTTGTTCCTCGACGTCCACCAGTCCCAAAGGAGCACCGCAATGCGTAGCTTCTTTTCTCGCTGCATGACACAAACATGGCGTATCATATCTTGATGATCTTGACACCAGCGTGGTGGATTTGTTCTTTGTTAACTGTAGCGTACTGTAGCAGAAATGACACTGTAGCTCACTGTAGTTGCATTGCTTACCTGGGAGATAGGTTGAACCTAGCTCCGCTACTACTCGTACTCCCCTCTGCCTGCCACTACCCTGCCGCATCTTCCACAGCTCCTGTTCGTTCCCGTCCGAGGCCTCGCCATCGTTCTCCGCCTTGGTTTGCTCGATGTGCCCGCCGCTGTCTGGCATTGTCAACATGGTCAACAACCAAGAGGAACCAGGAGATGACTGTACGCTGAGAGGCTGACAGTAGGGACCCACCAGGGTCATTGCATTACACAAGCAGGTGCCTCATTATTACAAGCCAAAAAACTTCCTCCTAATTGTTTGACAACTAGGTCCCATGCCATTGTCAATGTAGTCAATAAACAAGCAAATTACAAAACAAGCGGATAACACCAGGGACCCAACATCTCGCGCAGTTGTTTTTTAGTTTTAGAGACAGAGCTCAATCAACTGCGGGCTATGCGGGGGCTGTGGCCCGTCTAGCCCACGCTTACGCTTTTATTCAAGCACATGATGAGCCCAGTTCCTTTGCTAAAAAACATGACGAGCCCAGTTGATATCTTTTTTCTTTCGGAAAATGGCTAGCTCAGTTTTTTTGGAGAATACCCAATAGAGGCCTACTTGCTTTTCTCAGCCCTGTTGGGCTGAAAATCTTTCAAGACGAGGAGGGATGTAAGTAGTAAGAAATGGGCTTCCGCAGAAAATTGGCTATAAGTTAGTAAGAAATGGGCTGTAAATTTTTAAACCAAAGCCAACCGGCAATTACATTCAAATATTGTTTTTTATGGATTGCTCTACTCTTATAAAAAGCATAAAATGGTGGAAAGGAGGAGCTTGGCCGGCGTCCTGCTCCTGAATGGACGTGTGTGGCCGGAGTGGGTTTCTCGCATTCCATGCAGGTTTCTATATTTCTATATCTATCTCTACTGTCTACTATTATAAAAAACAGAGTTGGTGATGATGGTGTGCCTGCCTTCCTGCAATATAGGCCGTCCGATCTATATCTAATGGATAGGAAGGAAACTATGACAATTTACCCGCACTCCTCTCCACATTTGCAGATAAGGCCGTCCCTCGTTCATCCTTTTTCTCCCACAAGATAAACTACTCATACAAATGCATCTTGATGTTCCATGCAACGCACGGGCATCTTGCTAGTCAAGATTTAAAATTTCAATCATTTTTTGTGGAGATTTTTTTTATATAAGTTTTTAAAAATTATTTTTAACATGACTCGAAATTTCGTGATTAAAAGAGTTTGGACCCCACCGAAATATGCAAAATTTCGTTGAATTTTTTTAGTAGTGCCCAAAATATGGTCTATAATGCTAATAAAAAGAATATGGGCTTCAAAATACCCTTAAGAATTAGCAAATGGGCTGTAAATTATTGAAAATAATGGCTAATGGGTTGTATGCTATTTTCCACAGATTTGGAGGCTGATTTTTGGGCCTACTTGGTTGACGATGGCGTTGTCCTAAAAATATTTTGACGCGTACACAAGGCTTTGTCAACTTAGTCAAGACAAAGCAGTGACTGTTGGATATCCATCCAATGGCCGTCGTGCTTCTTCAATCTCTAATATTCCTGCTCCAGCCGCCCAAACCAGCACCGGCGAGAGTGCCTGCTCCCTCCTCCCATGGCCGGTTGTGCTGTCGCCATGCCATCCCTCTACCTACCCGCATATCCTATTATTTTCCGGCGACATCAGCCTCACCCCGCAGCCGACCAGTCAGCCCTCGTACTCCCCTTAGTGTGGGCATCCGTTGTTGTGGCTTCGCCGGCTCTGGGTCATCCCCTTCCTGGGCCTCACCCTCGTCCACCGCGTTTGTGCTCTCGGTGTAGAGTGGTCAACATGGTCAACAAACAACAACCATTGGAAGAGGGATGTAAGTGGAGAGGCTGACATTAGGGACCCACACAAGCAAGTACCTCCTTATTATACAAAAAAAGTAGGGCTTCTTCGGGTCGTTCCAGTCTGGGGAATCGCCGTCATCCACCGCGTTGGTTCTCTCGGCGGCGTGGTCAACGTGGTCAACGAACGACATCCATCGGAAGACGAGTGTATGTGGAGAGTCTGACAGCTGGGTCCACGGCCGCACACAAGGAAGTGCCTCCTTATTACGCGCAAAATAATGATTCCTCCACCTAACAGCTGGGACCCACCGGAAGGGCCTCTGAATTTCTGGAAAAATGTTCCTCCCATTGACGGATCGGAACCACCAGCTATATCTTTGGATGCAAGAAAGTGCCTCCCTGTTACGCACAAAAAAAAGAAAACTCCCCCTGCTAGCTGGGACCCACCATAGTAGGAGGCTGACTTGTGGGCCTACTAAGTTAACGCGGACGAAGGGCTTTGTCAACTTAGTCAATATGAACGATTCTAGCTCCAGTGACCGTACGATGTCCAACCAACGGCCGTAATGCTTCTTCAACCTCTGGCCTTCTTGCTCCAGCCGCCCAATCCAGCGTCGGTCGTGCCGCCTGCTCCTGCCTTCGGTGGCCGGCTCTGCTGCCGTGCAGGCCTGACCGCCCCACCCTACTCCAACCTTTGACCAGGTGATGACCCACAAGTATAGGGGATCTATCGTAGTCCTTTGGATAAGTAAGGGTGTCGAACCCAACAAGGAGCAGAAGGAAATGACAAGCAGTTTTCAGTAAGGTATTCTCTACAAGCACTGAAATTATCGGTAACAGATAGTTTTGTGATAAGGTAATTTGTAACGGGTAACAAGCAATAAAAGTAAATAAGGTGCAGCAAGGTGGCCCAATCCTTTTTATAGCAAAGGAAAAGCCTGGACAAACTCTTATGTAAAGGAAAACGCTCTCGAGGACACATGGGAATTATCGTCAAGCTAGTTTTCATCACGCTCATATGATTCGCCTTTGTTACTTTGATAATTTGATATGTGGGTGGACCGGTGCTTGGGTGCTGCCCTTCCTTGGACAAGCATCCCACTTATGATTAACTACTCTCGCAAGCATCTGCAACTACGAAAGAAGAATTAAGGTAAACCTAACCATAGCATTAAACATATGGATCCAAATAAACCCCTTACAAAGCAACGCATAAACTAGGGTTTAAGCTTCTGTCACTCTAGCAACCCATCATCTACTTATTACTTAACAATGCCTCCCCCTAGGCCCAAATAATGGTGAAGTGTCATCTAGTCGACATTCACATAACACCACTAGAGGAAAGACAACATACATCTTATCAAAACATCGAACGAATACCAAATTCACATGACTACTTATAGCAAGACATCTCCCATGTCCTCAGGAACAAACGTAACTACTCACAAATCATATTCATGTTCATAATCAGAGGGGTATTAATATGCATTAAGGATCTGAACATATAATCTTCCACCGAATAAACCAACTAGCATCAACTACAAGGAGTAATCAACACTACTAGCAACCCACAGGTACCAATCTGAGGTTTTGAGAAAAAGATCAGATACAAGAGATTAACTAGGGTTTGAGAGGAGATGGTGCTGGTGAAGATGTTGATGGAGATTGACCCCCTCCTGATGAGAGGAATGATGGTGATGACGATGGTGACGATTTCCGCCTCCCGAAGGGATGTTTCCCCGGCAGAATAGCTCCGCCGGAGCCCTAGATTGGTTCCGCCAAGGTTTCGCCTCGAGACGGCGGTGCTTCATCTCGAAAGCTTCCTTATGATTTTTTCCAGGGCGAAATACTTCATATAGCGAAAGATGGGCACCGGAGGACTTCCTGGGGGCCCACGAGACAGGGGGCGCGCCTAGGGGGTAGGGCACCCCCACCCTCGTGGCCAGGGTGTGGGCCCCCTCTCATTGATTCTTTCGCCAGTACTTTTTATTAATTCCAAAACGTGCCTCCGTGAAGTTTCAGGACTTTTGGAGTTGTGAAGAATAGGTCTCTAATATTTGCTCCTTTTCCAGCCCAGAATTCCAGCTGCCGGCATTCTCCCTCTTCATGTAAACCTTGTAAAATAAGAGAGAAAAGGCATAATTATTGTGACATAATGTGTAATAACAACCCATAATGCAATAAATATCAATATCAACTCATGGTGCAAAATGGACATATCAACTCCCCCAATCTTAGACCTCGCTTGTCCTCAAGGTGAAGCCAAAATCGAAAAATATGTCCACATGTTTTGGAGATGGAGTTGTCGATAAAGTAAAATACGGACATGAGGTCATCATAATCATTCTTGAAACAGCAACATATATATATATATATATATATATATATATATATATATATATATTGTCATATGACTTCTTATGCTAAAGTAACAATCTATTCACAGTGTCAAGTATGAATTAGAAACTTCATTCAAAACTAACAAACTATAATCTCGATCATTGAAGCAATTGCAATTTATCATAACATCAGAAAGAGTCAATATAAGAGCTTTTCAGCAAGTCCACATACGCAACTATCATTTAGTGTTTCACAATTGCTAACACTCATGCAATACTTATGGGTATGGAGTTTTAATCGGACACAGAGAAAGATAGGGGCTTATAGTGTTGCCTCACAACCTTTTACCTCAAGGGTAATGTCAACAATAATAGTTTATGATAACTTACATCCAATTGGATATATATATCAGGATCTTTCCAACACAATGTGCTTGCCAATGGATAAAATGTAAAAAGGAAAGGTGAAGATCACCATGACTCTTGCATAAGGCATAAGACAAAAATAAAAGATAGGCCCTTCGCAGAGGGAAGCAGAGGTTGTCATGTGCTTTTATGGTTGGATGCACAAAATCTTAATGCGAAAGAACGTCACTTTATATTGCCACTTGTGATATGGACCTTTATTATGCAGTCCGTCGCTTTTATTACTTCCATATCACAAGATCGTATAAAGCTTATTTTCTCCACACTAATAAATCATACATATTTAAAGAGCAATTTTTATTGCTTGTAACAATGACAACTTACTTGAAGGATCTTACTCAATCCATACGTCGATATGGTGGACTCTCATGGCAAACTGGGTTTAAGGATATTTGGAAGCACAAGTAGTATCTCTACTTGGTGCAAAGAATTTGGCTAGCATGAGGGGGAAAGGCAAGCTCAACATGTTGGATGATCCATGAAAATATACTTTATTTCGGATATAAGAAAACATAACCCATTACGTTGTCTTCCTTGTCCAACACCAACTTTTTTGCATGTCATATTTTAATGAGTGCTCACAGTCATAAAAGATGTCCAAGATAGTATATTTATATGTGAAAACCTCTCTTTCTTTATTACTTCCTATTAATTGCAATGATGACCAAAACTATGTTTGTCAACTCTCAACAATCTTTATTCATCATACTCTTTATATGTGAAGTCATTACTCTCCATAAGATCAATATGATCTCTTTAATTCTTTTTATTCCTTCTTTTTTCTTATTATTCCCTCAAGATCATAGCAAGATAATCAAGCCCTTGACTCAACACTAATCTTTATAATATATATGGCTCACGGACTCGATTACATAGAAGGATCATAAAGCAAAACTCAAAACTAAATCATACTAAAACTTTATTCTAATAGATCAAGATATTACCAAAAGGATCGAACTAAGAAAAACTATAAAGATAGGAGTGTGATGGTGATACGATACCGGGGCACCTCCCCCAATCTTGGCAGTTGCCAAGGGGAGTGCCCATACCCATGTATTTATGTCTCTTTCTTCGGAGGTGGTGATGGTAGAGTTGTTGATGATGTAGGCTTGTCGTCCATCTTCCAAGGCATAGGCTCACCATCATAAAAGGATGACCGAGTCTCCGGGATCCTCAAATCTGTAGCCAAACTCATCCTCTTGAATCTATGTTCACACTCACAGTTTTGGTTTTGCAGGTCATAGATCTAGGCCTGGAGGTGCTTGATTTTATCGTGAAGCTTGAAGATGGTCTCCCCAATGTTCTTGACATCTAGCTTGTGGTTGTTGGTGAACTCCGTGATCATTATGTGGTTGGCATCGAGTCCGTGTTCCACCATCTCCTGGCACTTGAAAACTTGTTGCTCCACTGCTTTGAGCCTTGTCTCAGTGCTTTCGGTCCTCCTTGGTCCCTCAACATCACGGATGTGCAGCAACCCCTCACGCATCTCAATGGTTTGAGGATGTTGCATCACTTCCGCGAGGTAGGGGTTGATGGCCTTCTCAAAGAACTTGTCCTTGGGGGTGCTTGGAGACGTCATGCTGATCTAGATCTGTCAGAAAAACAGCTCGAAACAAAGACAGAGGATATTTGCATGATACGGTGGTCAAAACCTTCGGGAGATTACATAATGAATCTTTACCGACCAAAAGAAGTATCATGCAAGAAAACAGAGTCCAAAGAGCACACGAGGTGCCCATGAGGCAGGGGAGTGCGCCCATGGGGGTGGGGCGCGCCCTCCACCCTCTTGGATGCCTCGTATCCTTCCCGGACTACTTATTTTCCTATTTTCTTGAATATTCCAAAATGGAGAAAAATTGCTATTACAACTATTTTGGAGTCGGTTTACTTACCGTACCACATACCTATTCCTTTTCGAAGTCTGAAACATTCTAGAAAGTGTCCCTTATGTATTCCTCCGGGGTTACGATTTCAATAAAATTGGTTTCAACATTTATGGGATTACCTGAGATATAATGTTTGATCCTTTGACCGTTCACCACCTTCGGATTTGTGCCTTAGAAGTTGTTGATTTTTATGTCCCCGGAATGATAGACCTCCTCGATAACATAAGGGCCTTCCCATTTAGAGAGAAGTTTTCCTGCAAAAAATCTTAAACGAGAGTTGTATAACAAAACATAATCACCTACATTAAACTCACGCTTTTGTATCCTTTTGTCATGCCATCTTTTAACCTTTTCTTTAAACAGTTTGGCATTCTCATAGGCTTGAGTTCTCCATTCATCAAGTGAGGTAATGTCAAATATCCTCTTCTCACCGGCAAGTTTGAAATCCTAATTGAGCTCTTTAATGGCCCAATACGCGTTATGTTCTAGTTCGAGAGGTAAGTGACAAGCTTTTCCATAAACCATTTTATAAGGAGACATACCCATAGGATTTTTATATGCAGTTCTATAGGCCCATAATGCATCATCAAGTTTCTTGGACCAATTCTTTCTAGATCTATTAACAATCTTTTGCAAAATTAATTTGAGCTCTCTATTACTCAGTTCTACTTGGCCACTAGACTATGGGTGATATGGAGATGCAATTCTATGATTAACATCATATTTAGCAAGCATTTTACAAAAAGAACCATGAATAAAATGTGAACCACCATCAGTCATTAAGTATCTAGGGACTCCAAACCTCAGAAAAATAACTTCTTTGAGCATCTTAATAGAGGTGTTATGATCATCACTACTAGTTGGAATAGCTTCTACCCACTTAGTAACGTAATCAACAGCAACTAAAATATGTGTATACCCATTAGAGGAAGGAAACGGTCCCATATAATCAAAGCCCCAAACATCAAATGGTTCAATAACAAGTGAATAATTCATAGGCATTTCTTGACGTCTACTAATATTACCGATTCTTTGACATTCATCTCAAGACAAGACAAACTTACAGGCATCTTTGAAGAGAGTAGGCCAATAAAAACCGGATTGCAATACCTTATGTGCAGTTGTATCTCCAACGTGGTGTCCTCCATAAGCCTCGGAGTGACACTTGCGTAGGATCTGTTCCTGTTCATGCTCAGGTACACAACGTCTAATAACACCATCTACTCCTTCTTTATAAAGGTGTGGGTCATCCCAGAAGTAATGTCTTAAATCATAGAAAAACTTTTTCTTTTGCTGGTATGTGAAACTAGGTGGTATAAATTTGGCAACAATGTAATTAGCATAATCAGCATACCATGGAGCAGTACGAGAAGCATTTATGACAGCTAATTGTTCATCAGGAAAGCTATCATCAATAGGTAGTGGGTCATCAAGAACATTTTCTAACCTAGACAAGTTGTCTGCAACGGGGTTCTCAGCTCCCTTTCTATCAATAATATGCAAATCAAATTCTTGTAGTAAGAGAACCCATCTAATAAGTCTAGGTTTAGCATCTTTCTTTTCCATAAGATATTTAATAGCAGCATGATCAGTGTGAACGGTTACTTTAGAGTCAACAATGTAAGGTCTGAACTTATCACAAGCAAATACAACTGCTAAAAATTCTTTTTCAGTAGTAGCATAATTTCTCTGGGCACTGTCTAGAGTTTTACTAGCATATTGGATAACATTTAGTTTCTTATCAACTCTTTGTCCTAGAACAACACCTACAGCATAATCACTAGCATCACACATAATTTCAAAGGGTAAATTCCAATCAGGTGGCTGAACAATAGGTGCAGAAATCAAAGCTTTCTTAAGTATTTCAAATGCTTCTACACAATCATCATCAAAGACAAAAGGAATATCTTTTTGTAAGAGGTTAGTCAGAGGCCTAGAAATTTTAGAGAAGTCTTTAATGAACCTCTTATAAAAACCGACATGACCAATGAAACTTCTTATACCTTTGATGTCCTTAGTACATGGCATCTTTTCAATAGCATTGACTTTAGCTTTATCAACTTCAATACCTCTTTCAGAAATTTTATGCCCCAAGACAATACCTTCATTAACCATAAAGTGGCACTTCTCCCAATTCAAGACAAGATTAGTTTCTTCGCATCTTTGCAAAACTCGATCAATGTTGCTCAAGCAACCATCAAAAGAAGTTCCATATACGGAAAAATCATCCATGAAAACTTCAACAATCTTTTCACAAAAATCAGAGAATATAGCCATCATGCATCTTTGAAAGGTAGCAGGTGCATTACATAAACCAAAAGGCATACGTCTATAAGCAAAGGTACCGAAAGGGCAAGTAAAAGTGGTCTTATCCTGATCCTCTTTTGACACAAGTATTTGAGAGAAACCAGAATAACCATCTAGAAAGCAAAAATGGGTATGTTTAGATAATCTTTCTAGCATTTGATCAATAAAAGGTAAAGGGTAATGATCTTTTCTAGTAGCTTTATTTAATTTGCGGAAATCAATTACCATCCTATAACCTGTAACAATTCTTTGTGGGATCAATTCATCTTTATCATTAGGAACAACAGTAATACCTCCCTTCTTAGGGACACAATGGACAGGACTTACCCACTGACTATCAGCAACGGGATAAACTATACCTGCCTCTAGAAGCTTTAGTATTTCTTTTCTTACCACTTCTTTCATCTTAGGATTTAACCGTCGTTGGTGATCAACAACCGGTTTAGCGTCTTTCTCCAATTTTATCTTGTGTTGGCATAGAGTGGGACTAATGCCCTTAAGGTCATCAAGAGTATATCCAATAGCAGCACGGTGCTTCTTCAGAGTTTTCAATAATTTCTCCTCTTCCTGCTCTGAAAGGTTAGCACTAATAATAACATGATATATCTTCTTTTCATCAAGATAAGCATATTTAAGAGTATCAGGTAATGTTTAAGCTCAAACACGGGATCACCCTTGGGTGGTGGAGGATCCCCTAGGATTTCAATAGGCAAGTTGTGTTTCAAAATAGGTCCCTGTTTAAAGAATACTTCATCTATTTCCCTTCTTTCATTCATAAACATATCATTTTCATGGTCTAGCAAATATTGTTCTAAAGATCATTAGGAGGCACGGCAATAGAAGCAAGACCAATAATTTCATCCTTACTAGGCGATTCTTTATCATGGGGTTGTCTACGAAATTTAGCAAAGTTAAAGTCATGAGACATATCCCCTAACCCAATCATAAGAATATCCTTTTCGCAATCTATCCTAGCATTAACAGTATTCAAGAAGGGTCTACCAAATATAATGGGACAAAAGTCATCTTGTGGGGAACCAAGAACAAGAAAATCAGCAGGATATTTAACTTTCCCACATAATACTTCAACATCTCTAACAATCCCAACTGGTGAAATAGTTTCTCTACTGCCAAGCTTAATTGTAATATCAATACCTTCTAACTCAGCAGGTGCAATATCATGCATAATTTCTTCGTATAAAGAATGTGGTATTGCACTCGCACTAGCACCCATATCACATAAGCCATGATAGCAATGATCTCCTATTTTAACAGAAATAACAGGCATGCCTACAACAGGTCTATGTTTATTTTTAGTATCGGGTCTAGCAATTCTAGCAGCTTCATCACAGAAGTAAATAACATGCCCATCGATATTATCGGCCAAGAGATCTTTAACCATAGCAATACTAGGTTCAACTTTAATTTGCTCAGGGGGTGTAGGTGTTCTAGTATTACTCTTACGAACCACAGTTGAAGCTTTAGCATGATCCTTTATTCTAACAGGGAAAGGTGGTTTCTCAATATAAGCGGTAGGAACAATAGGATCAACATTATAAGTGATAGTCTTTTCTTCAACTTTAATAGGTTCAACTACTTTTACTTCAATGGGAGGATGATATTTAAACCACTTCTCCTTAGGGAGATCGACATGAGTAGCAAATGATTCACAGAAAGAAGCTACTATCTCAGAGTCAAGTCCATATTTAGTGCTAAATTCACGGAAAACATCGGTATCCATAAAAGATTTAACACAATCAAACTTAGGTGTCATACCTGACTCCTTACCTTCGTCGAGATCCCAATCTTCAGAGTTGCGTTTAATTCTTTCCAATAAATCCCACCTGAATTCAATAGTCTTCATCATAAAAGAACCAGTACAAGAAGTATCGAGCATGGAGCGATTGCTGAGAAAAAGCCGAGCATAAATTTTTTGAATAATAATTTGTCTTGAGAGCTCATGATTGGGGCATGAATATAACATTGACTTAAGCCTCCCCCAAGCTTGAGCGATGCTTTCTCCTTCACGGGGCCAAAAATTATATATATAATTACGATCACGATGAACCTGATGCATAGGATAAAACTTCTGATGAAATTCCAATTTCAATCGGTTGTAGTTCCATGATCCCATATCATCACATAGCCTAAACCATGTCAATGCCTCTCCCTTCAAAGATAAAGGGAAGACCTTCTTCTTGATAACATCCTCGGGCATACCTGCAAGCTTAAATAATCCACAAACTTCATCCACATAGATTAGGTGCAACTCGGGATACAATGTTCAATCTACTGTAAAGGGATTAGCTAGCAGTTTCTCTATCATACCTGAAGGAATTTCAAGGTAAACATTTTCAGTAGATTCAGTAGGTTGAGGAGCAACTCTTTGCTCTATTGGTCGGGGTGAAGATAACCCTAACAAGCCCCTCAAAGGATTACTTTCTATAGTAACAAGTGACAGTAAATTTCAGCACACTATATAAATTTTTCCTTAGCAATTTCCACTTACCAAAGGCGCTTCACTCCGCGACAACGGTGCCAGAAAAGAGTCTTGATGACCCACAAGTATAGGGGATCTATTGTAGTCCTTTTGATAAGTAAGAGTGCCGAACCCAACGAGGAGCAGAAGGAAATGACAAGCGGTTTTCAGTAAGGTATTCTCTGCAAGCACTGAAATTATCGGTAACAGATAGTTTTGTGATAAGGTAATTTGTAACGGGTAACAAGCAACAAAAGTAAACAAGGTGCAGAAAGGTGGCCCAATCCTTTTTGTAGCAAAGGACAAGCCTGGACAAACTCTTATATAAAGGAAAACGCTCCCGAGGACACATGGGAATTATCGTCAAGCTAGTTTTCATCACGCTCATATGATTCACGTTCGTTACTTTGATAATTTGATATGTGGGTGGACCGGTGCTTGGGTGCTGCCCTTCCTTGGACAAGCATCCCACTTATGATTAACTACTCTCGCAAGCATCCGCAACTACGAAAGAAGAATTAAGGTAAACCTAACCATAGCATGAAACATATGGATCCAAATCAGCCCCTTACGAAGCAACGCATAAACTAGGGTTTAAGCTTCTGTCACTCTAGCAACCCATCATCTACTTATTACTTCCCAATGCCTTCCCCTAGGCCCAAATAATGGTGAAGTGTCATGTAGTCGACGTTCACATAACACCACTAGAGGAAAGACAACATACATCTTATCAAAATATCGAACGAATACCAAATTCACATGACTACTTATAGCAAGACTTCTCCCATGTCCTCAGGAACAAACGTAACTACTCACAAATCATATTCATGTTCATAATCAGAGGGGTATTAATATGCATTAAGGATCTGAACATATAATCTTCCACCGAATAAACCAACTAGCATCAACTACAAGGAGTAATCAACACTACTAGCAACCCACATGTACCAATCTGTGGTTTTGAGACAAAGATTGGATACAAGAGATGAACTAGGGTCTGAGAGGAGATGGTGCTGGTGAAGATATTGATGGAGATTGACCCCCTCCCAATAAGAGGATCGATGGTGATGACAATGGTGACAATTTCCCCCTCCCGGGGGGATGTTTCCCCGGCAGAACAGCTCCGTCGGAGCCCTAGATTGGTTCCGCCTTGAGACAGCGGCGCTTCGTCCCGAACACTTCCTTCTGATTTTTTCCAGGGCGAAAGACTTCATATAGCAAAAGATGGGCACCGGAGGCCTGCCAGGGGGCCCACGAGACAGGAGGGCGCACCCAGGGGGTAGGGCGCGCCCCCCACCCTCGTGGCCAGGGTATGGGCCCCCTCTGGTTGATTATTTCGCCAGTAATTTTATTAATTCCAAAACATGCCTTCGTGAAGTTTCGGGTCTTTTGGAGTTGTGCAGAATAGGTCTCTAATATTTGCTCCTTTTCCTGCCCAGAATTCCAGCTGCCGGCATTCTCCTTCTTCACGTAAACCTTGTAAAATAAGAGAGAAAAGGGATAAGTATTGTGACATAATGTGTAATAACAGCCCAAAATGCAATAAATATCAATATCAAAGCATGATGCAAAATGGACGTATCACCAGGCCTTGCCTCCACTCACCCACAACCCCTGTTATTCTGCGGCGAGAGCAGCCTCATACAGCAGCCGAACCCATCAACCCTCGTACTCCTCTCCGCATGGGCATCCACTGTTGTGTCTTCCCCGGCTCTGCGTCGTCCCCTTCCTAGGCATCGCCATCGTCCACAGCCTTGGTGCTGTCGGTGCGGCGTCGTTAATGTGGTCAAGGAATGACTTCCATCAGAAGAGTACTGTACGTGGAGAGGCTGACAGCTGGGTCCACGGACGCAGAACCTTACTACGCGTAAAATAATTATTCCTCCACCTAACAGCGGGGACCCACCGGATAGGCCACCGTATTTCCCAAAAAAACGTTTCCCCCCTGACTGCTGGGACCCACCAGGTACATCTTCACATGCAAGGAATAACGGCCATATTACATGCCAAAAAAATGATTCTCCCCCTGACAGCTGGGGTGCACCAGAAATAACTTCGCATGCAAGGAAGTGTCTTCTTATCCTCCCTGACAGTCGGGACCCACCTGGTCAAAGTGTATGTAGCATTATCATTCTGGTCGCGAATGTGTACGTACATACTAGTCGATCGGTCTGTTTGCAGGCTGCAGCGATGAACCGTGTCCGAGTAAGGAAGGGCATGTGTCATAGTAGAGGCACACACGTGTCGTAGTAGAGGCACGCACGTAACATGTACGCGTGTGTACAGCCAGGGTGCAAGAAAGTAAATACGGCCACATACATACATACGGGCGACGTCTCAAACGCCTACTCATGCATATGTACGGCCAGGGCTCATGTACATGGAGAGGCAGTGACGATGTCCTGTTCATCGGCAGCCAACCGGCTGGGTCGGAATGGGGATACTGCGCCGTCATGTTCATCAGGAGGCAACAATCTTGGACGGAACAACAAACAAGGCCTAGCGTACTGCAGAATGGAGGAACCTACCTTGTGTTCGACCGCCTATGATCGAAACGGGATCCTGTTCATCGGGAGGGGTCTGGCGTACCGCAAAACAGAGAAAACGGACTTGTGTTCGAGTGCCTACGGTCGAAACGGGGTCCTGTTGATCGGGAGGGGTGTGGCGTACCACAAAAAGGAGGAAACGGACTTGTGTTCGAGCGCTACGTTCAAAACAGGGGTCCTGTTCATGGGAGGGGTGTGGCATACCGGAAAACAGGAATCCACGGGCTACTGTTCATCTCCATCGTCGACCTCCTCCAGCCTCCACGGGCTAATGTTCATCCACCGTCGACCTCCTCCAGCCTCCACCTACAACTATTCATCCACGGGCTCATGTTCATCTAGCCTCCACCGCTCCTCCACCGGCTACTGTTCAACCAGCCCTCTCCACGGGGTCCTGTTCAACCACCCCTCCACGAGCTACTGTTCATCCAGCCCTCCACCAGCTACTGTTCAACCAACCCTCCACGGGGCTGTCCTGTTCATCCAGCCCTCCACGGGTCATGTTCATCCACCCCCAACCGACTCGATCGATCGGGGTCTTGTTCATCCAGCGGCAATGACCTCTACTACCACAGGGTCCTGTTCATCCAACCCCACCAGGAACTGTTCATCAAACCCCCCTCTCCCAACAACGCTGACTATTCATCAAGAGGCAGTAGCTTCGATCGGCTTCAGTTAGCAGCAGTAGCGAAGGAATCACTCGATCGGGTTCAATTAACAGCCAGGGATTGATTGATCGCTCAGGTTCTGTAACGTGTAGCCTGCAGTGCAATCGCTCGGGTTCAGTAGGAGAACGCCTCGCTCGGGTTCAGTTATAGCCCAACGCCTCGCACCCACGTGCGTACGTGTATGAGAGAAACACGCATTGGTTGGCACCCGACCACCCACCATAACTGGGAACTTCCCGACATTTTCCTCGCCCTCGCTTCTACAATGGTTTTTTCTGTCATGGACGGCCCAAAGAATGTCATGCAGCTGCGTCTCCAGCCCGCGTAGTATGAAAAGCCCATTTTCTGTCATGATTTTTTGTCATATAAGTAGGAGCCCACCACATCTATGATGATACCAGGTTTTGTCACAATTATCATCATAGAAGTGTCATAAGCATGACAGGAAAAAAATTCGTTCGGCCCAAAATGTCACGGGTGTCTTTTTTTGTAGTGCGTCCAGCAAGCCTATGATGGAATTACTCACGCACGGCAGTGATCATCATGAAATTTGTGATGGAGGATGGTTGGTGATGACGATGGCAACGATTTCCCCTCTCTAGAGCCCAAAACGGACTCCAGATCTTCCCTCCCGAGGAAGAACAGGAGGTGGCGGCGGCTCTGTATCGTAAAACGCGATGAATCCTTCTCTCCGGGTTTTTTCTCCCTGGACGTGAGTATATGGAGTTGGAGTTGAGGTTGGTGGAGGTCTAGGGGACCCTATAGCGACCCGACCTCAAACGGTCAATCCTCTGTGTATCTGTGCCATCCATGGATCAGTATGCTGGCACACACAGTACATTAATGTATATATCAAAGTGCAATCACATGTATAATTAACGTAAAACTTATATATTCCTCATAAGTTTCAGCGGAAACAAACAATCAGGTGTGGAGTCCCATCAACGCCATCGACAAGTTGAGTGTAGACCGTAACCTTGTACCGTACACTTACTCGTCGGAAGAAAAAATATCTGCAACATTAAGCGTTGCGGCTGTGTAGGTCAGTACATTAAATGAACTGGCAAGATCACAAATAAGAGAAAAAGATGATAAAACTATTCTATATGCAATATGGCTTTGTGGCTCTGTGTCAGAGTTTTTGCGTAAAAGCTAGTTTTACTTTCCCTACAACAAATGAATATCAGGAGTCTGTACTACGGAGTTTTCTATCATGACATGGTTCCGCCAACCGATGTCCCAAATCATCATAAGTTGCCCACAATTAAGTTATCAATCCGGTGTTGAGAGTTTCGAGATAGATCCTAGTCCAGAGGCTCAAGTTGTCCGTAACCGGGGACATGGCTAATCGATTAGGTTTTAACCCTTTGCAGAGGTTTGTACACTTTACTAGAGATTCGATCCCTCTTTTTACGTTCTCGCACTCCATGATGTTTGAGAACACTACGATGAAAACATGGCCTTCCAAAGAGTTCCTCTGACCATTGTGCGGTGCTCATCCAATCCTACTGTAGTTCTACATCTGCTAGCACCGTCCCAACCAGAGTCGCCACTAAGGTCAACCAAGCCAGAGCCCATAGTGACTTGCGGTTGCACAGGTCGGGCATGAAGTATTCTTTCGTCTCTTTGAGTCTGGGTGAAGCTTTCTATAAGATGTCATGGCGCTTCTCCATGCATCCCGAGTCACCCACTGGTTTCTCCAGGGTGCCCATCTAAACCATCCTTCACCTAGTAGTGTGTATTGAATTCTTGTCTCGAGTCTCGAAGTCTTGAGGTCCTGAAGATGCAGTCCTTGTAGATGCCATCATGAAGTTGTCGTCATTGATGTAGATTCATCCATTCTCACACCACTCCCGAGCACTCATACCAACCCCGTCTACTATCACTACAAAAAAAAGACACATCCGTGACATTTTGGGCCGAACGATTTTTTTGTCATACTTATGACACTTCTATGACGATAATTGTGACAAAACCCGGTATCATCATAGATGTGGTGGGCTCCTACTTCTATGACAAAAAATCATGATAGAAAATGGGCTTTTCGTCCTGGGCGGGCTGGAGACGTAGCTGCATGACATTCTTTGGGCCGTCCATGATGGAAAAAACCGTGGTAGAAGAGAGGGCGAGGAAAATATCGGGGTGTTCCCGGTTACGGTGGGTGGTCGGGGCCGAGCGATGCACGTTTCTCTCGTACACGTACGCGCGTGTGTGCGAGGCGTTGGGCTGTAACTGAACCCGAGTGAGGCGTTGGGCTCTAACTGAACCTGAGCGGTTGCACTGCAGGCGACGCATTACTGAACCCGAGCGATCGATCGATGGCTGTTAACTGAACTCGATCGAGTGATTCCTTCGCTACTGCTGCTAACTAAAGCCAATCGATGCTGCCTCTGGATGAACAGTGAGTGTTGCGGGGGGTGGGGGGTGGATGAACAGTGAGCGGTGGGGGTGGATGAACAGGACCCCGTGGCGTTGCCTCTGGATGAACAGGACCCCGATCAATCGAGCCGGTTGGGGTTGGATGAACAGGACCCCGTGGAGGGCTGGATGAATAGGACAACCCCGTGGAGGGCTGGATGAACAATAGACGAAGGAGGGGTGGATGAACAGTAGCTCGTGGAGGGGTGGTTGAACAGGAGCCCATGGAGAGGGGTGGTTGACCAGTAGCCAGTGGAGTAGCGCGTTGTGGAGGCTGGATGAACAGGAGCCGTGGATGAATAGTCGCAGGTGGAGGCTGGAGGAGGTCGTCGGTGGATGAACAGTAGCCCGTGGAGGCTTGAGGAGGTCTATGGTGGAGATGAGCAGTATCCCGTGGAGTCCCGTTTTGTGGTACGCCACACCCCTCCCGATGAACAGGACCCCCGTTTCGACCGTAGCGCTCCAACACAAGTCCGTTTCCTCCGTTTTGCGGTATGCCAGACCCCTCCCAATGAACAGGATCCCATTTAGAACGTGGCCGGTTGAACAGAAGGCCATTTCCTCCGTTCTGCGGTACGCCAAGCCTCGTTTCCATCGCATGTTCCATCCAAGCCGGTTGGCTCCCACGCGTTCTGTTGCCTCCCGATGAACACAACGCATTCCGTTGCCTCCCGATGTACACGACGCATTCCATTGCCTCCCCATGAACACGACGACGACACAGTTTCTCCGTTCCGACCCAGCCATGTACACGAGTCCTGGTCGTACATATGCGCGAGTATGTGGCCCGTCCGGTGGGTCCCTACTGTCAGGTGGAGGAATCATTATTTTCCGCGTAATAAGGAGGCACTTCCTTGCTGCGGCCGTGGACCCAGCTGTCAGCCTCTCCACGTACAGTCCACGTTCGATGGAAGTCATTCCTTGACCATGTTGACCACGCCGCGTCGAGAGCACCACGGCGGTGGATGACGGTGAGGCCTAGAAAGGGGACGACATGGAGCCAGGGAAGACGCGGCAGTGGATGCCCACATGGAGAGGAGTACGAGGGTTCACTGGTTCGGCTACGGTGTGAGGCTGCCGTCGCCGCAGGGCCTGGCTAGCAGTGGGAGTAGTAGGGGGAGGTGAGGCCTCAACGGTAGCATAGCCGACCACTGGAGGCAGGAGCAGGCGGTCTCGCCGGCGCTGGTTTGGGCGGCTGGTGCAAGAAGATCAGCACTTGAAGAAGCAGCAGGACCGTTCGATTCAAATCCAATGTTTATTGGTGCTAGAATCATTTGTTGACTAAATTGACAAGCCCTGCATACGCGTCAACTTAGTAGGCCCACAGGTCAGCCTCCCAACCGGTGCGCCCCAGATGTCAGTGGGAGGAATCATTTTTTTCGCGTAATAAGGAGGCAGTTGATTGCGTGCGGCTAGGCCAACAGCGGGAGTAGGGTGGGCCGGGGAAGCCTGCACGGCATCACAGCGGGCCACAAGAGGAAGGAGCAGGCAGTCCCGCCGGCGCTAGTTTAGGCGGCTGGAGCAGGAAGATCAGAGATTGAAGAAGCACGTCAGCCATTGGATGGACATCCAACAGTCACTACTACTAGAATCGTGTGTTGACTGACAAAGCCTTGCGTAAACAAGTCAGCCTCGAAATCTGTGGAGTGTACAACCCATTTGCTATTATTTTTATAATTTTTACTCATTTTCTAATTCATATGGAATTTATTGCAGCCCGTTTTCCTTTTTTAGAATTGCTGCCCATTTTCTAGTGAGTACCAGGGTTAAAAAATTAACTAAATATGTGCGAAATTTTGAAAATTCGCAATTTTATTGCTGGGGAACAAAATATTCTTAATCCAAAAATTAGTAGCCATACTAAAACAAATTTAAAAATAAATTAGTACCATGTCATTTTAAATTCAATGAAATACTATAAAATATCAGTGAAGAAGAAAAACAAAAAAAGAAACTAATATCCCATTTGCTAGAATGTTTTTGGAATTTTCAACCCCTTTGATATTACTTTTAACAGACACTGACCATACTCTTTGGCCAGGCCGGAATGCATCCCTCCTCGCCTTGAAAGATTTGCAGCCCAGTAAGTCAGAGAAAACAAATATGCCTAGCTTGGGTATTCTTCAAAAAGAAATACTGGGCTACCTATTTTCCCAAAGAAAAACCTGCTGGGCTGGTCATGTTGTTAGACGGGCCACAGAGACCGCACAACCCAGTTTATAGCCTGCTCCTCCGAATTACTACTCAAAAAAAAGTTGTGCAATTCTGTCGTTAATTGACTATACGTTAAAAATGATGTGGGTCCCAGATATCAGCAGGGTGGATTAGAGTAAAAAATGAGGGGTGCATCTGAGTAGTAAAAGAGGCGCTTGCTTGTGTTCGGGAGTGGACCTGGTGGGTCCGTACTGTCATACTCACAACTACAGTTCTCTCCCGATTCACTATGTTGACAGGGACCGTTTCAAAAAAAAACTATGTTTACAGGGCCGGACGGTGGCACCGTGGCGAGCGCACCAAGGCGGAGGATAAAGTGCTATCGCCAATGGGCTGGGCTGGGTTGGACATTCTTATTGAAAAATAAAAATGGACCGAAACTATTTACGACGTTGACTACGATTTGCATGGGTCCGCTGGTTGCAGGAAGAAAATGCTGGGAGAAAGAAGACTGGTCGCTATCTTTGCCTAAGAATAATATCGACTGAATGTAACGACACTATCATAGGAAATAATATCCTCCTGTTAAATCATGAATTTAAAGAACTGGTGCATGAGCATTTAGCTTTATTTATTTATTTACTTATTTATGTTTAGGGGACCATCATCATGTACCTGGGCCGGATTCATGTGAGAGCCTCCCTTCCAGTTAATTATGGGCTCCTCTATTGGGCCTTCATCAGTGGGTTGCATGTGATCAACAAGTGGAAAATGTGTTCCGTACGAAAAATAGCATGCATTATGTATGGTACGGGGCACTAAGGATCAAACCGTGCAACGACTTCCAAAACATTGTGTTTGTCATTCTAACAACACATTTATTCAACCAACAAACGAAATATACTACTGATTGTACATTGAAAACAGCAGCAGCAGCAACCAAGGCTGGGGGTGCAACAGAAGCAGTAAGCAGGCCAGAAGAGTGAAGACGCAACTCTCTCTTCCAAACCAAACATCAACCATTATTACAAAAGGGCTACCAAAAAATAACAAGTGTATGCATCAAACTAAATAAAGATCCTCTACACCAAGTGTACGCATCTAACTAACTGGCTTAGTTAGACGTTACTATTTATTAAGCTGTGGAGATTGGCTGACGACTTGAACCAGATGGGTGCCTGACGGGGGAAACTCCAGCCAGCAGGTCGAAGTCTGATACTTGTGACCCTCTCTCCTACTTTGGGCAGCAGAGCATGGCGACACATATCAGGGTATGGTGCATGCAGATACGCATGGTACGCTGTGTACACACAATTTTGCCTGATGAACGAAACCGCGCTGCCATCATGATCCTTGCCGTCGGTTATCTCCTGGTTAATCAAGTAATTCAGTCTGACAAACAGAGAGCGTGTACCAAGGCTACTTACCAGCCTCCAGTCAATAATTCCTGAAGGCCCAGAGAAGCTGGGATCCTGCTCAAAGACCTTGCAGTGACTGTGATTGTATTCCGTGAAACAACACGTCCGGTACGTGCAAACGATCATCAATCGTTCGCCGTCGTCTGATCGAGCCAGGAACCACCTGCAACTGCCATGCCGCTTTTCTTTGAAAGGTTCTGGGATTAGGAAGGGTACGGACACCAGGCGGCCTACAACATCATATCAAGTTGGAGTCAAATAAAAAAGGGCTCTTGATGTAGTCAATCTTAAGAACAACATGTTATGAGCATGAATATTTTTTCAATAAATGTTGACAGTAATATAAGCAAGCCATCATGATATCATAGGAAATTAACATACTGCTGTAACAGCCGTTTGTAGCGATGACTAGAGTAGGCCAGCAATACATCCATCCATAGAAGGAGTCGACAGCGTAAATGAAGCCCTTGTGTTCAATGGCATCAGAGAACCATGGAGGATGTATGATCCTGTGATGGACGTGCAGATTTATCCACTTACCGCAGTGACTTGTCAGATAGGCGAGACCGCGCTTGAAGAATGCAATTAGCCCGAAGTCTTTATAATTGACAGATCTTGTGGGCACTTGGCAGATTACAACCTTGAGCAAATCAAACTTGGTATCATGTTGGCTACTATAAAATTCCGAGTATTCTGGGCCGCGGTGCCAATGCAGTGCAGTGTTAATTGAAGGAAGGGGGATCATTCACCGGGTGTAGACCTCCACGAGCATCCAGCTGCCGCGACCATCAACGAGCACCATCCAAGACGTGTTCATGCCGACACAGTACATACCGTTAATGTAGTTGAGGGTGACGGGGATCGGATCACGGTCAAGGGGGTTGATGCTCGCCACCCTACGATCGTTATGCTGCGTGAGATGTCGTTTCTGAAGATCGGGCGGCATCAGCAAGCAAGGAGCTGGCTTAAAAAGCTTCGGCCTGAGGGCTTTGAGTAAACGGTACAGCCCCAACGAGCACGCGGCGAGCGGCATGGAACTGAGATTGTCCACACATGAAACAATGAGCTTGATTACCTCTGTGGGGAGCGAATTCCAGCCACTCTTTCAGCGGACGCTGCTCGGTTTTCCCATTGTTAGTGCTTGCGTTTCAGACAAGGGGGGGAGGCGCCTTAGCAGGGATGGAAGATTGGATGAGATTATGTGCGGACAAATATGGAGAAGCGAATATGTGCTGCGGGAAGTGGACAGGTGATGATGACTACAGCATGCCGCTTGACTTACGAGACACATACCAGCAGCGTAGGGTCATATCAATGCCAGACAACTTGCTTGAGTGATCATAGTACTGGTACTCCCTACAGTACCTACTACTATGGCCTAACTTGCTTGAGTAGAGTAGTAGAGTAGGACTCTGCTCTACTACTAGCACCGGACGAGTAGTATATTCTAATCTAAAATAGTTACAAACTTTAATGCCCAAGCATGGAACGACTACGAACTGTGCTAACTCCAATCGCTAGCAAACGTTTGCTGGGAGACATGGCAGTTGCAAACATGCGCGACGCAGTTACAGTACTTGTGTAAGGGTGGCAGTTTTGTAAAATACTATGGCTTAAAAATAGGCCACCGTCGGATGGAAATCTGGCGGTTACGTGGGATTCTCCAGGATTGAGCTCGTGCCGAACAATCGCCAGATATCATTACTAAAAAAAAGGTTAAAACACTCGGGGCAATAACTTGCACCGACTGACCACTAACAATGATACTAACATCCCGTCAAAAAAAAACAATGATACTAACATAGTTGTAAAATGGTCAAAGACCGTGTCTACGTGGTGTTTGGAATTATATGCAAAACAAATAGCAAGATGCCCGTGCATTGCACGGCACACCATCATCACCAACTCGGTTTTTTCTCTACTCCTACTCCTATAAAAGACTCGTTTGGTGATGATGGAGGCGAGGAGGCGTGTTCAACCGAGCGTGCATCGGACGACGGTACTATTCGATTTGTTATAAAAACAAAGAAGAGTAGTAGAGATAGAGATAAGAGTAGAGATGGAGACTTAGGGAGGAGCACGAGGTTGTGGGAGATAAGGATGAACGAGTCAAGGCCTTATCTGTAAATGTGGAGAGAGGTGCGGGCATCTTTTGTAAAATTGTCATAGTTGGCTTTCTATCCATCAGATATAGATCGGACGGTCTATATTACAAAATGGCAGGCACACCATCATCACCAACTCGGTTTTCTATAAGAGTAGAGACTAGGGAGTACTAGTAAGGACACCATCTACTACTTCGTGTGCTACTCCTGCGCTCCATTCGGCGGCCGCAACGTCCCCTACAGCCACTCCCTCCTGTGCTCCATTCGGCGGGCGCTATTGAAATTTAGGGAGCGCACTCTTGCGACTGCCGGCAGCCACGACTTCACCGACGACGACTTCTTCCTCGACCTCGGCAACCTCTTCCTCAACGACATGGGCGAGAACCTCAACGCCAACGGTGCTACTCCCGTTGCACCGTATGTGTTTTTGTCCTTCCTATTCGAAATCATGGTAGAATTCATGTTTCTACTCTGTATCCTACTACTATGCTAGTCCACATGATTAGTTTAATCTCTGTTATAGCCGTCATGATTTGTTTTGTGCTTATTCGGATTAAATCTCGTAGTAACTTGCTCATATATTCAACTGGCGCAACGTCCCCTACAGCCACTCCCATTTCATGGATGACCTGGTCGATGCCTCCACGGAGCCCTTCGTCTACTGCTATGAGTGCCTGATGCCGTTTTGGGGCTCGCCGACGGACTTCATCGTGCATCACCTCACGAATGCGTGCAGCGGTCACTATTGGCCCTTGGCGGAGAACATCAAGTACGAGATGTGCTACCCGTTCACCATGCCGGAGTCACTGGAGGATCACCGCCGCCTGCTAGTCTCGGAGGAGGACGGCAACATCTTCCTCTTGATCGTGGGCACCGGTGAGGCCCTCGCAGGCCGCCGCCCCATCTCTGTAGTGTATGTTAGGGGTGACGCCGCTGACGCTGAAACCGACACGAGGCCGATGTACGGGTGCGTGCTCACTGTTACTACCCCTCCGAGGTACGTGGGTGGCGACACCGGCTTCATCAAACTGACTTGGACTCTGCTGAGCTGGGACCTTCCGCCGATGCGGACATGGAAAACCCATGGTCTTATTTACCCGCCAACATGGTGCACGGGGACTCCAAGGAGGTTCACCTGGACATATGCATTATCAAGTTAAATGTTGATCATTAGTCTTCGCTCAATGTAATGTGATGTTTAAGCCTGTGTAGACTTCCATGCATGATCTTGCTCTATTGGAGTATCGCGCATGAATAAAGGTGTATCCGTTTATGGTTTAGTCTAGAATCTTCCATGTATGAATTTTTACTACAGTACTGGTGAAAGACTTACTATGAACCATTTCTTACATCTCCTCTACCCCTTCCAAGTCATCCTGATTTAATCCCTCCGTCTAGGTGTATAAGGGCATGATTAATACTTAATAGTATAGCCAACTGTTGACTACAAGAAAGTGCTATGTCATCTGTAGCCAACATGTATAACAACCGATACTCAAAAACTAATTCTTAAAGATCATTTCTTGCAAAGCATAATAAGTGTTATTTCTTCACAAGTTTTGGATGCAGGTTGAACAGTTGAACGCTTTTGTTTGCAAAAGATACCTTTTTATCTATTTCACCCGGATGTTTGTGAGCTCTAGAGATGAAATAATATCTGAAGAAACCTATCAATACTTGTTACACATGAGATGACCCCCACATCCTTTGTCAAAATAAACAACTCCCCGATCAATGCATTTCACTCTTCCATGCAACGCACGAGCACCTTACTACTATAGATTAGTATGACCAAAAATTGAACTAACCTTATATATAGTACGATAAATGCTGATGCATGTCACCTAAAGTTATATCACTGAAAACTATGTTCAAATACGAATCCAACGATATAGTTTTTGTTGACATGCACTAACATTTTGTGAGTTAAATCTTCAGTCAAATTCAATGGGGGACTAATAAACCACGACTGATGTAGTACAAGTGTACAGGGCGGCGCTGCACGGGAGTCTCACCCCGCTCGTGGCACAGCGGTAAACCTGTCATATCACAAAACCCAACCACTGCCAGTAATAAGTGGCCTAGTAAAATAAAGGAACAAGCAACCATCACATCCCTCTGTCTTTTTTGCATTTCATCTCTCTGCATTTACTATCTCCAGTTCATCTCGCACACTCGATCCCTAGCTACTACTCCTAGTATCCCTAGCTACTACTCCTAGGACCAGTTCTTTTAGCGGCTTAAAAATAAGCCGTCTCTTCCCCAGCTTTTCCCATAAGACTAGTCACAGTGGAGAGTAACATTAAGGCTCCTCACTCATTTATTTGGGCTTCTAAACTACTACTAGTACTCCCTTCATTTTTATATACAAGGCCACAAACTCAAATTACAGGTACCAAGATAAAAATCAATGTGTGCTTTACAAGTCAATTTATTTTCTCATTTACTAGGTTTATTAATAGGGTGCATGCACATTAGAAGAAATTGAGTGGCCGTGAGAGAGGAAGTAGATGAGTTTGTCATTATCTTCCAGTACATGCATGCTAGTAATTAAGCCATGGGTTACTAGTACGAGGAAACATCATTAATATTTGTCTCGATTACTGTTGGTGGCCTTGTATAGATGCAAAATGTATTTTTTATAGTGGCCTTGTATACAAAAATGGAGGGAGTACCTCCATCCTGGTTTATTCGTCACCATTGTAATTTGTGGTAAATTTTGACCAAAGATTTAACTGATAAAATGTTAGTGCACGTGACATCACAAACATTTCATTAGTTAAATTTATGATCAAAATTGGGGACCAATAAACCAGGACAAAGCTAGTAGTAATGGGCTTACTACTAATCTAGAAGCCTAAACAAATTGGCCCCTGGTACTCCTACTAGTAGTACTAGAACTCAAGTTGGAATTCCAATTGCACGACACAACTTGTTAGGCAAAAAATTCGATACAGGGTGTAGGAAGCAATTTGGGAATTTGCATGACTTTCCGACCAGTGAGATACTCCATACAAAGTATGACAGAGAAATAACCACAGAGAAGGAAGATAAAAGTAAACAATCAAACGAGCATTTTTGCATTTGTTTTGCATTGAATCGTTTCACAAGCTTGACTAGTGCTATTTTTCTACTTTTACAAAAACCGCATCGTATTGTTAAAACGTGCATTTGCCCGTACATAAGTAATAGTAGTACTCCCTCCTTCTAGGTGTATAAACTCTTCCCTCCTTCTTGGTCACGATGCACAACCAAAGATTACTTATTCACCTGGACGGAGGGAGTAGCACAGTCTGCAAGCATATATATAGAGAGACGTGTAGTGCGATAGTATATAGTAGTAAAGTTTGTGCTATATGCACCTACTTACAAAATGCGTACGGATACACAAGGTTTCCGAACTTTCCCTCTTACATACTTAATTAAGGATGCTAATAATTCCCGAACATTCAGGATTTATCATTTCTGTCCCAAAACTAATGAGATCACCTTACGAAACTAAATTATACTCCTACTAAAAGCCATGGCGCTCGCAGGAGCGCTTGCGGCACGCCACGAGTGCCATGGTGTGCGGCCATTTCCCAGTGCACCGACACAACGCCTCTTCCTCAGGCTCGCAACTCGCGAGGTGCTGATTGGCGGCTTGTCGGTGGGCGAGCATGATCTCACCGGTGTGGTGATCCGGCGCCAGCAGGTACACCTCCTTGCTGTAAGCGTGCACCCGGTCCACGTACCGCCAAGCGTAGATGAGGTGCTTGGGCCCGACTGCACTCAGGGTTTTGGCACGGGCGTCCTCCGCCACCCTCACGGCCCTCGCACGAGCCTTCTGCCAAAGAGCCAATTGCCTGACTCTCTCGGATGCGACATAGACCTGCCAGGCAGCTTGCCCCGCGGCGCGCTTCTCTTCCTCGGCCTTCTTCTCCGCCTCTATTTTGGCGTGCTCTGCCGGCGGCAAAGCCTCCCACATGGCGATGCATTTCTTTCCAAAGCTCCACAATGCTTGGGGGGGTGGGCTCGGCGGGCGGCGCAGCTTTCTCCTCGTAGCGGGGAGCCGACGCGTCCTCTGACGCGCGTGCTGGCAAGATTGGGAATGGCGATGGGTCCCCCTCAATGCGTCGCGGCGAGGAGTGGAACGCCGACACGTCCTCCTCGACTAGTGGAGGCGAGGAACAGAACGGCAACGCGTGACCATCCGGGCGGTGCAGCTAGGGGCACATAGGGCTTGGTAGGGGTGATGCCATGGTGGTCGACGTGAGCGGATGGGAGACGAGATAGCGATGAATGCGAGCGTTCTTCCAAATGCCATGGGAGGCGCAGTATTTATAGTGAGCAATGGCACACCTATGTAAGATAAGGATTGAGCTGCACTGACTTAACTGCAGGTCCAATTGCGTCACTGACATGTGGGCCAGACCCCTGTTGGGCCCATATGTCAGTGACCCAATGCACCTGCAGTTAAGTAACTGAAGCAGCGTCCTGGAAGATATGTTGCGTGATTAACGTAGCAACTACGTGGGCATATTTGTTGGAGTAAATAACAGGGAGGGAAGGGGTGGAAATATTGCTGGTCACAACGAATTGGATGAGCGTGGGGCGGAGGAGAGTCATGCATGCAGATTTTTTCCACACGGGGTGGAGTGGTGAGACCACAGAGGGAGAAGGAGAGACTGGCAGGCATATTGTTTCCACACATGGAGAGGAAAAGATTTGGAGATGAACGGGCTTCCGGCAGGTATGGGGAACGGTGCATAATAAGTCATCTTGCATTCCGAGCTAGGTATAGTCTCAAGTCATTAAAAACATACACGCCCCACACATGTTCATATTTCAAGGTGCACTAAATTATTGCATGCGATGATTAAGGTTGGCCATAATGGTGGTATCTTAGCTGGTATCATGCACACGGGAGTAGCAAACATGCTGATGTGGCCAAGAATTAAAGAAGAGAGGGGGGGTTAGAGTAACTAGTGTTCATGCATGCATTGGTAAACACATTTTTTTGTGAAGAACGACAGCAATAGTTGAGTACTTTTGCAGACTACAAAAACTATTCCACCACCTCTATCTTGCTAAGAGTAGGTGAAATTTTTGAATCGAGCCCTTTAAACTAGAAGGGAGGTAGTAGTACTCTAATAGCTAACCTTGTTGTGATGACAAGATAGGACATGGCACGCACCTGGACGGAGGAACTAGTTTGCATTGTGCATTTAAGTTTTGTCTGAAGTCAATGTACCTCTACTTTGACTAAACTTATAGAAAAATGTATCAACATTCACAATGTCAAATCAATATTTTTATACTCATTATAAAACGTAGTTCTTATACTCATTATAATCAGTATTGTAGATATTGATATTTTTAGTATAAATTTGGTCAAACACTTTGCAAAAGGTTGATGGAAGTAAAAAGGACCAGAGGGAGTATCATGCATGCGAAGTAGGCAAAAAAAATTGCTCATTTATAGCCGGTCGAAGTCTCAAAGGGCGCGACCGCGCGAGGGAGCCGAAGGTCGTGGGAGGCGCGATGGTTGATGAAATTAAGTGAAGTTACATCCACGCGCTGGCATGGCGTGCGAATAGGAAAAAGCTATACCGTCAGGCCTACGATATGGGTCTAGTAGACATGACATCTACTGGGTCCCGCATAGTTCTCGAGAACTCTTTGGGGGCTTGCAGCCGTTTATCCACCGGGCAAGCCAGCAACCCCACGCCGTTCGCACGCCCTACTCGTCCCCGTCTTCTACCTTACAAAAGTCCGCTCCCAGTCGTCCCGTCCTTTCACATTACACCAGTTCAACTTTTTTTGCGGTGTACAATAGTTCAACTTCTCCTAACCCTCCTCCAAAATCCATGGCCTCCCATATCTCCATGGTCGCTGCTGAGTACCAGGTTAGAGCCATCGCTGGTGATGAGTTCATCGTCACCTACACAAGTGGATCCGCGACGGTGAAAGCATGCCTTGCTCGCTTCCTACGCATATTCAACAGTTCAACGGGTGAGTGGGTCGCTGGGCTAGATGTTGAGTACACCACAGTCCTGGAAAAAGAGAAGATTCTAAAGGAGGCAGAGAGGAAGAAGCCCGCAGTGATCCAGGTTTGTGTACATAACGTGTGCTTGGTCTACCAGATATGCCATGCTGACGTTGAGTGCCAGGATTTTAAGAACTTCCTCAAGGAGGAAAGATTGAAATTCGTTACTGTAGACTTTAGGAACGGCAGGGATGTCATGCGTCGGATAGCTATCATTGTAGGCCAACCCTTCGATCTCCAGAAGGCAAGCCTGGTGTCCTCCTCTCAGCCTTCAATGCTGACCCTGAGAGCAGCCATGATTGATCCTTCGTATGCTAAACTGAAGAAACCTCATCACGAGTTTCATCATGCATGGGAGTCGAAGACATTAGATGAAGATCACATCCTGTATGCAGCAATGGATGCCTACCTTTGTTTAAATATCTACAAGGGTTGGATGAAGAAGCAGAGCCTAGTGTCCGGTTCAAGCAAATAAGCGTCGGCGAAGAGGAAGAGGAAGAGGGACGAGGACAAAGTCGAGGACGTGGACTCGGACTCCGAGTAGGTGGCAGTGTCGTCGCTCATGCTGGTTCTACTGCAGTGTCAAGCGGACTAGTTGCTTAGTTTATTTTCAAGGGTGTGTTGTGCTGAGGCCCCAACAGAACTATGTTTATGTTCTTTCTCGTTATTTGAACTCTTTAGTAAGTATAGTAGTACTAGTACTATGTCTTACAATTGTTCTTCTTGCAGTTGGTACTACTGCTCGTATCTTCGTGTTCCTACTGTACTTAATATGTTCGTACTAGTAGTACAATTTGGGTCAGTCGATTTGTGAAAGAAGTTCGACGGAGCGAAGGAAGAAGACGACAGAAGAGGTGGAAGAAGCCCTTCTAGCCATCCATGTTGCATCAAACGGCTCACAAGAGTCGACTGACCCAAATTGGTCCTTCAGATTGCAGGATCCACGTGGCATTCAAGGTCTCAAAGGTAGATTCCGCGTCCGCACCCGGTTTGCGGGCTCGACCGGCTTCCGCCGCGACAACCACCATGCGCGCCTCCTCCGCACGGGCGGAGACGACAATGACATGCTAATTCCTCCTCGCTGGCGTGCTGAAGCATGCACTCGTCCTCCTCTTCGTACGCTGCGTGCATAGACGTGGCTCCACCAGCTGCTCGGATACTTGGCAGCGTGGCGGCATCGCGAGGAGGGACTGCAGACAACGTGAGCGGGCGATCCTTCGGCTTCATGGCACAGGGATGGCGGCGACACGGCGGTGATGGGCGAGAAATTGTTGGCCGGAGCAGGCGGGCACCGGCATGCGCAACGGCAGCGGCGGAATATTGATGAGTGCGCGTATGGGAGCTTACTTTAGTTTTATATAGGGTTGGTTGAACTTAAAAGAAACCGTACTAGTACACGTAAACATTAGACTTAGGCAGCGCTTTTATTAGTTAGTACCACAGCCACGATATGGAATCATGTGCAAGCGCGTGAACCGCGGCCGCGCGGTCGATCGAACGGTGCGTCACCGTGTCGCGCTCGAAGGACATCCACCGAACCTTTTTGTGTGTGTGAAAACAATCCCCGAATATTACTCAACTTTTTTTCGTGGAAAAGTTCTTGACGCTAAAATATTTCCATATATTTGAATTTAGCTCCAGTTCGTGTTTATTTCGATTTGGACGTTTTAGGTGCGCCCTAGTTTTTTTTAATACTGATTTTGTGTGTGTGACTGAGAGAGAACATGTGTATGTGTCCATATGTGTGTTGTGGCGGAAGGGTAATGTGGAGACGGTGTGCGTGTGATAGAGACATAGAGAGGTGTGAATGTGCAAATGATCATGCATGAGTGAGACGTAGACAGATGTCGACACGTTGTGTATACATGAGAGAACGGTCTTCTAGTTTACTTGTGTGTGTGTGTGTGAGAGAGAGAGAGAGAGGAGCATCCGTAACACAACAACCATCTCTCTCGATTCGTCCGTCCCTCGCACGATCGCATGTAACACATGCATCAACGCGCACATTTTGACACCCTCACCCGGCCCCTGCCCACCTCAAGGCCCGCACAATCTCTTCGTGAATACCCTATTTAGCATGTAGCTTTCCGTCACATACACACCCATTTCTCTCCTTAGGTTTGTTTTCTCTCAATATCTGACACACACACACAACACAACACACACACACACACACACTCCCACGAGCACACAATTCATCCCCATCCAAGGTTATATGGCGACCACTCTCGCTTGTGCTTCTTTGCACCCCAGCATGCACAACACCTCAATCTTCAAAGAGGGCATCAAGGAGATCGAAGACGGCGACCACACCGCGCTAGAGAATGTGGGGCCATTTGGAAGCAAGATGATGTGACGACGGCTGACTGACTCCTCCCCCACCCACTCTCTCTCTCACACACAAAATTACCAATCCCTCTCTCCCCCGCACAAAATTATCAATCCCTCAACCCACGAGATCCTTCCCCTCTCGTCCATGTTTTATAGCTCTCTCATCAAACCTGTTGTCTCTTCTCCTTCCACGTATACAGAATCCGGTTGCACACGCATCTCACGTATATTACATGTCTCCATCTTTCTCACATACCTAACTTCTTCCTCTCTCTTTCTCTCTCTGTCTCGTTAGGTTTGTCTCCTACTCTCTCGTCCACATACATACAATCTTTCCCGCCCTATCTGCTCCATCTTCGCAAGCTCTCTCTGCACGTTTCATTCACACATTGGGATATGTTCATAATGTTGCTTTTATAATGGCTGATGTAGAGTTATGGTTGGTTTTGTTGCATCCTACAAAGTAATAACTATGAAATGCATTTAGATTCTCATTTGACTGGGATTATGTGAGTTTGAGCATGTTGTGAAGTACTATAGACCTTGTATACATCTTGGAATTCGACAATGATTGTAACTATTGAATTGTATAGACCATTACATTCGAAGTCAGTAGCCTAATATATTTATTTCACAATTTCAACAAATGATTAGTTCACTACAAACTAAGAAAACAAATGTGTACTCCCTCCGTTTTTATTTAAGTCCGCGTATTAGCATTGGTCAAAGTCAAGTTTTGTAAACTCTCAGAAAGCTTATAGCAAAAAATATTAACATATACAATAACAAATAAATGCCATTAGATTGATTATTGAATGTACTTTCACATCAAACATATTTGTTATGGTAAATGTTTATATTTTTCTATAAACTTGGTCAAACTTTAGGAAGTTTGACTTCGGTCAAATCTAATATGCAAAGTTTACTAGTACTACTCGCTAGTTGCTTAACCGAATCACTCAACATGCGACACGGGGAGTTCAGTGTCACAAAATTTTGAGGTCGGCGGAAAAATCTCCCGCGACCCTGGTTCGAGTAGTGGGAAGTTACCATCATAGCCTTCGAAACAGGCCTACAGATGACGCTTGGTAGGGGGCTATTTTCATAACTTCAGGTTCACCCTACCCAGCCAACCTGATGCGGAGCATCCCATGATCATCCCCATGGACGCATCTACATCCTCTACAACACCACTTGGACCTATGACTCGAGCACGTGCAAGAGCTCTCGAAACCGAGGTGACATCTCTCCTCTCTCAATTCCCTTTCGATTCACATGAGACATGGTTACTACCTCAAACGGAAACGCTATGCATACTCAGGTACCAAGGACTTCACCGTGAAGAAGCTAGGGAGCAAGAAGAACCGGAAGCGGAAGACATACGTGAATACGGAGAGGAAAAGCGCCAAGGACCAGACTGGCCGGACGATCCGGACGGCGGCCCGAATGATCCGGACAGAGCCCGAACGATCCGGACCCCCATCCGAACGATCCGGCTAATTCGACCGAAGACTACAGAAGCCTCCCCCTTGAAGCCGGATCATCCGGACCCCGTCCCGGATCATCCAGACCCTGCCCGGACGTCCGGACCGCCAGCCGGACATCCGGCCCTGCGCCTCCACCAGCCGAGTCTCCGGATCATCCGGGCCTCCACCCGGCCCATCCGGACCAGCCCGGATCATCTGGCTTCGGACCCGGATCATCCGTCCAGCGCCTGTGTGCGCGTGTTGGGCTGAGCCCGTGTACCCATTCGACCCCCTAGCCTATAAATAGGACTCCTCCTCCTCCTTTTGAGACTTAGCGTTGATTTAGCTCAAGTTAGAGATAGAGCCTCGCTCATCCATCAGATCTCCTCCTCGTGAGAGACCGCGGCCTCTTCGGAGTAGATCCTATAGGATTCAAGACCCCCTCGTGGGAAGATCCCTTTGTGGATTCAAGGCCTCCTCACGGAGAAGATCGGTTACCTTTGTATCCTTACCTTTGTTGACTTTGGATCTCGTGTATCTCTTTGTGTTCTTCGATCTAGCACTTGTGTGACCGATTCCTTGTTGGTTGAGTGTTTTCCCTCGTTCCTCCCCGTGATTTCCTCGTGTTCTTCCGCTCGTTCTTCGTGTCTCCCCGTAGGATCCACTCCAAACATGAAAGATCGACGCTATAGGTTTCCACCCTACATCATCTATGGTATCAGAGCCAGGTTGATCACGTTTTTGGAGCCCCTACCCCTCTTTTTCTATCTTGATTTTGTTGTTTTCGTCCTAAATCCGAAAATCCCCACCAAAAATAGCCCCAATTTTTTTGAGATTTGTTGGTTTGATGATGTTTTGTTGATTTTGATCCGTGGATTTGCTTGGTTTCAAGTGGATCTAGCATTTCCCCAAGTTTCCCCACCTTCCATCCACGAAATCTCGTCAAATTTTGCCCCAAAAACCATCCATTTCCGCCCAAAAATTCGTCCCCGAGAGGAAATCCCGAGCAGTTTGACCTGCCCGGATCATCCGGACCTTCTCCCGGATCATCCGGACATTTCCCGGATCAGCTGGACCCTCTCCCGGACGTCCAGATACCCCACGCACCCAGAAAACAGAACCGGAGCTGACGAACCCGGATCATCCGGATGTACACCCGGATCATCCGGACCTAGCCTGGATCATCCGGACCTCCTCCCGGATGTCCGGTTAACCCTGACACTGCTTCGGCTGAAATCTTGTTTTGGTCGTAACTAATTCATCCGAACTCCAATTTTGACGTTCTTTAGCTAGTTTTGAAGCTATTGACATCCCCCATCCCACAAAAATACCACCAACATCATTTGACTCCATAATATTTTCTGAAATTTGGCAAGTTTGCCTAGGCCCTCCACCATATCATCCGCATTACCACCTCCGACTTCCGCAACCTAACCCATTTTGTTTCCCATAGCATTAGTGGTTGCTTGAGTAGTAATTCGAGTCTCCTAAGGTGTTTCGGCTACTTAGGGACGGTTGCTTCTTCATCAAGCACCACCACTACCACTTCCGCATAACCTTGCCCATCATACACTTCCACCAACCCAACTTAACCCAATTGTTGTTTGAGCTTGTTCGAGTTGTGGCTTGTGTCTCCTAAGGTGTTTCGGCTACTTAGGGACGGCAACTTCAACTTCGACACGTGTATAGCCCATCATTTCACTTCCACATTGCCAAGTGCAAACCACCACCGCATTTCCGCTACCACCATTTGACATTTGTCATTTGAGATTTTGAGTTTGCGGTTTTTCCGTTTCCTAAGGTGTTTCGGCTACTTAGGGACGAGTCTCCATCATCTTGGTATCTAGACCAAGAACACCACCGCTCATCATCACAAAGGACGGTAACCTCGATGACACCATTGTATATTCCCCATGAAAATTGCATTGATAACCCCTAGCCCATTTTGCGTTACTTGCCTATCGAGACTAGCCATTTGAGTATTGCTGGCAACATGACTTGTGCACACTAGTGGTCTATACCTTCCATTACATACATACCATATCATCTTGGTATCATATCATCCATTGTGTCTCACGTTTGTTCCCGCATATACACAATTGCTATCTTGGTTTGTGCATTGTGCAAAAGTGGCCATAGAAAAAAAATAAAGCTTTTAAGCAAAAGAAAGGGAGCAAAGAAGCTTGTAAGCAAGTGCCATAGCATCATACCACATTGCATATAAGATTGTCATATCCGATCATCTTGGATCATCTTGAGAGAAACACCGAGAACCATACATACATAGCATACTTGGGATAGAAGTTTATCCATTTTGCATCTCATAGGTTGTGCACAAGTGTTGTATCCGCCAATTGAGCAATCATGCTAGCGTCTCTCTTGAGTTGTGCAACACGAGCGTTTTCCGTGGATTCCACATTTTGTGCTCATTCCTTGGTTGCACGACCCCATTTATCTATCCGTGTGTGCGTTTCCGTGTGCCTTCCGTATTGCTATTGGTCTACTTGTTTCACTTGTGAATTTGTGAATCTCTTTCAACATTATTGACTCTTGCTAACATTTTGCATTAAATTTTTGTGCCACTATCCTCACTGAGCTCCACTATAAGCTTTACTTGTGTAGGTGTGAGAACCGACAAGGATTGGTACCAATAGTGCTATTTCATTGTCCGCATTTGAGTGAACTTGATTCATAGTCAACATCGGTCAAGGTACATTGGTATAAGTTCTTCTCTTTCTCCCACTCATATTTGCTCGAGTCTTGTGATGGATAGGCAAGGCATTTCCTCTCCGGTCCTCGACAACAACGACGGCGTGAACAACTACATAACCAAAGCGTCTATCTTCGATCTACAACGACAAGTGCAAGGCACACAATCAAGATTGCGAGAGCGCATCGAGAACATCTCCATCGACATTCATCACTCCGAAGCAAGGAGAAGGGACTACTTTGACAAGAAGCTTGCCGCACATAAAGAGGAGCAAGATGCGAGGATGGAAGAGATTCGGGCCTTGATCAAGTCTTCTTCCACTTCATCATCCTCAAGACGATGACGTTCAAGCCACAAGTCTTCGGAGCGCGAAAAAGATGCAAGTGCAAATCGTCCTCGTCCACATCTACATGGCGACCACCATCACGTTCGTGATCAACATCGTCATGAAGGGCAAGTCACCTCCAAGCATCATGTGCACGACGACGACGAACGACATCTACTACGAGCTCAAGCACGACAACGACATCATCATATTGAAGATGCTCTACAAGCACAAATGCACAAGTCCCAACACGCCAAGTCGAAGCTTCATGAGCATAAAAGAAGACCGCGAGACGACCACCACCAAGACGGCTCTATGGCTACAACAACCACTTTGGCATCTTCGCCAAGTGCTATCAAGGCATCTTCGCCTTTGGACGTACGGCATCTTCGCCTACTTCCCACAAGTACGCCTACAACGACTTCATCAAGTCCAAGGCGACCACCTACAAGCGAGGGCGACACTTGCATCTTCGGAAGCCCCCCAAGGAAGATGGCCGAGCATGGGAAATTCCCTTCAGTCATGGAGACGAGCTATGAGGTGCCACATCATATGGGCCTCCAACACCAAGACGGTGACAAGATGGTTGAGCAAGGGCCATCCCCTTCGACCACGGCGACGAGCGCGAACCTCTTCAACACCATGAAGACGGCGCCCACATTGGACTCATACTCCGAGTCAAGCTACGCGACCGCGCATGGAGACATTTGCACCTACACCTCTCCGACACCCACATATGAAGAGATGCCCAAAGTGCCATGTGAGGAGAGCCACCACCACATGAGTGACATGAGTGACTCCACCATACGTGACATTGAGAGCATTTCCTATGAGAGGATGAGTGTGACCACCACTAGCCCCACACATGAGAGCATGCAACACATCCTATGTGAGGTTGAGAGCCATTTGAGTGACTCCACCTACCATACGAGTGAGAGCATCCTTGAGGGAGTGAGTGAGCCACAACACTTAGTGAGTGAGGTAGTTGACACAGCATGTGAGGCCACTATGATTTCTAACGACTTAACCTCTACTCCTAGTGTGTTTTCTTCTTTGGTGCTAGGTCTCCTACATGACGACATGCCTATCCTCGACGAGTCCATCCCTCCAATGAAAACACCGATGGCCATGGTGGATGATGATACACCCCCCATATGGTTCCATCAAGATGAAGATGACAATGAATGGATCTTCAACACCTCACCTACAACACATGAGCGACGCTCCAAAGGTAACATAGGTGATGGTGCTTCTCTTGTCCCACTAGTGGACGCTCTTGACAATGATTGCTCCCATGATGTTAACCCACCTATTACCATGCTTCATGCTAGTGAGACTTCTTCATGCCTTGACTTACCTATTTATGATGAATATGATGATGAGCATGTTGAGTTGCCTAGTTGTGATGCTATGCTCCATAGGATAACTTGTGAAAATTCTATTGGTCACATTATACTTGACAATCCATTGAACTTGTCATATGCTATGAGTGAGATCTCCCATATTGCTTCACTTCAATCTCAACATAGTAACTATGCATGCCCCATTAAGATCAATCCCATTTGCACTTATGGCATAGATGACGATATGATGGTCATTGGCTTTTGCTTCTCTTGTGATGATATTGCCATGCTTCCTTTACATGATTTGTGCAATTCATCTACTATGTCATGCCATGATCACATTGTTTCGAATATGCATTGTTTTGGATGTTGTCAATATTCTCCATGTGATGTTGCTACTCATGCTCATGAGGAGACCCCCATAGTTTCCTCATACATATTAGGAGATCTTGATGCATTTCATACTTTGCATGATTCCCATGATTGCTTGCACCATATCAATCCAGGAATAACAATGCTCTAGATATTTCTCATGATGCATTACACAATTTGAGTCTCCATTATGCGATACATAACAACAAACCTCTAATGATGGATGACATGTTTCTATATCATGCATCTCATTTATTTGAGCATTGGCTATTTAGTACTAACTGACACATGCACGTGCGCATCATGATGAATGGTGTGTACATATACCATGCACACACAATTTTCTCTTTGTCTTTGTTTTGTGTAGGTACTTATGAACACTCGTCAACCTCACAATCCCATGAGTTGACGAAACGAGCTCTTGAGAGCAACGATGACTTGGGATCCCGTGAACTATCCTTACCACCGTTCCCTTCGCGCAAGGACTACACGCATCTCTTTTACTTGGATCTCACACGGCTATGGGCTATTTACCACTTGTCACCCTATGCCCACACTATTGTGTTCACTTTGCATGTTATTCTTGCTTCTATGCCTTTGCCATGCAATTGTGACCCTTGCTTGCATCTACCCATGTTTCACCATTATGCTACTCCTATGTGTATTTTCATGCTTGGTGGAGATCCTTGTTGCTATTTCCATGTTTATCATGTGCCCCATAATATTGATGCTTTTTGTGTTGGGAGAGTCATGATGACCCATTACTATTTACATATGGTCTCTCGCCAATACATTGATGATATTTTTCTCATATCTTGCTTTCATGCTTGTGATATGTCATGTTCATTATTCATGCCCACTATTTGCACACATGACATGCTTGCTATGATTCCCTCTAGTATGTTGCATCTTCGCACTACTAGCTTGCTTGACTTGATCGCTATGATTGCTTGCTATGTCGCATCACCCATGTTCCACTATTACTTGCTTTCTTGGGTTGATGACATATATGTTCATGCCTCTCACTTGATTTGTATCGAGCATTGTCTCTTGTCTCCATTAGTTGCATCTCTCATATCACCTTGTATTGAGTGCAACCATACTATGCTTATTGATCTTGGAGACTTGGACACTTCACTTGTGATGCATATTTATTTGATTGAGCCTCTTGTATTTGGTTGTTCTTACATCATATGCCTCCATACTATGAAATGCTCCCTTGTACTTTCTTGTGATGAGCATGATGCATACACTTGTTGGGTATCTTACCATACAAATGATATGTTTTGCACTTCCGCTAACCTCATTTGTTTTTCCGAGTGTTTGTCATGTTCTTTCGTTTTGAAGGATTCACAAGGCATTACCGTCATGAGACATATTGGCTATTTGAAGGCATACATGATGTGCAACTCCAACATCTTCCAGAACATTCATAAGGTGAACTCCTTCTCTTTGAGCCATCCTCAAGTACGCATATTGGATGGGTCACTCTTTCATTGTTGTTTCCTTCTTGTTGTCTACATGATATATCTCGTGAACGGAGGAGTGACATTGGAGATTGGCTCTATGGACCTTCACATTGAGGAGCGCTCGCACTTATTGGATGCATCTTCGGAATTCCACTCATGCCTCGACATCGAGTTTGGTACACCAACACCTCCATATTTATTGATTGTGCTCATACATGTCATGCTCGATGGACATATCATACTCACCACAAGTTTGCACACTATGCATGGATTGACTCACATTATGATTGCCTTGTTGCATCTTGTATTCCCATGTCATCCATGATATATGAGCTTGTGCATTTCCTTAGCAAATTTGTTGTGATCTTCCTTGATGGCATATTCATACATCATGATCATATTGTCCACCATCAATTGCATGATAACATACACATGTTGAGCATCCATTTCCATATTCATGCTATTGATAAACCGTCTCACTATGACATCATTTTGCACCGTGGTTGCATTGATCATATTTACAACACATTTGTGTGCACATTGATTGCATTTCCTCCCATGAATGCTTTGCATCTCATTCTAGATCATCTTGATAAGCTTCATGCGTTTTGTCACGACCAATCTTGCCGCACGGACTCATTCTTACATGATGGACACTTTGTGTGTGCTAACCATTGTATTTCCGAGTGTTGCTTGTGTTTGCTCTTTTTGCATGTTTACCACTCCGGCTACACCTTGGAATACTTGGATTGCGCCATGCCTTCAACTTCGTCCAACTACAAGTCCATCCACGACAACCGTTTCCATGGTGATGAGGATCACGATCCGAGGTCGGATCTTTCACAAGGGGGGGGGGAGATGATGCGGAGCATCCCATGATCATCCCCATGGACGCATCTACATCCTCTACAACACCACTTGGACCTATGACTCGAGCACGTGCAAGAGCTCTCGAAACCGAGGTGACATCTCTCCTCTCTCAATTCCCTTTCGATTCACATGAGACATGGTTACTACCTCAAACGGAAACGCTATGCATACTCAGGTACCAAGGACTTCACCGTGAAGAAGCTAGGGAGCAAGGAGAACCGGAAGCAGAAGACATACGTGAAGACGGAGAGGAAAAGCGCCAAGGACCAGACTGGCCGGACGATCCGGACGGCGGCCCGGATGATCCGGACAGAGCCCGGACGATCCGGACCCCCATCCGGACGATCCGGATAATTCGACCGAAGACTACAGAAGCCTCCCCCCCGAAGCCGGATCATCCGAACCTTGCCCGGACGTCCGGACCGCCAGCCTGACATCCGGCCCTGCGCCTCCACCAGCCGAGTTTCCGGATCATCCGGGCCTCCACCCGGCCCATCTGGACCAGCCCGGATCATCCGGCTTCGGACCCGGATCATCCGGCCAGCGCCTGTGTGCGCGTGTTGGGCTGAGCCCGTGTACCCCTTTGACCCCCTAGCCTATAAATAGGACTCCTCCTCCTCCTTTTGAGACTTAGCGTTGATTTAGCTCAAGTTAGAGACAGAGCCTCGCTCATCCATCGGATCTCGACCGCGGCCTCTTCGGAGTAGATCCTATCGGATTCAAGACCCCCTCGTGGGAAGATCCCTTTGTGGATTCAAGGCCTCCTCATGGAGAAGATCGGTTACCTTTGCATCCTTACCTTTGTTGACTTTGGATCTCGTGTATCTCTTTGTGTTCTTCGATCTAGCACTTGTGTGACCGATTCCTTGTTGGTTGAGTGTTTTCCCTCGTTCCTCCCCGTGATTTCCTCGTGTTCTTCCGCTTGTTCTTCGTGTCTCCCCATAGGATCCACTCCAAACGTGAAAGATCGACGCTATAGGTTTCCACCCTACATCACAACCCCACCCCGGCACCCAGAGTAGTACACCTGAATACTCCCCATTTTCTATCCCATCACAAAATAGACTTCTCCACGGCATCGCAGCCTTCGTGCTCCTCCCCTTCTACATCGGCGCACTCGTCGTCTTCCATGGTCTCGGATCTTCTTCTCGGAAGCCAACGCCAAGCGCAGAAGCACCGTCGTCGTGGACAACGAACTGACTCCCGTTGTCGACCATGACTCACAGAGGCCGCCGCGACCATCGTTCTCCTCCTCGATTGGTAATGTGTGTATTGAATCACTTAGCAGTACATGTGCAGTTCCAATTTTGTTCATACCTACCATTCATATTTTCTGGGTGCTATTGTTCCCGTAAAAGTAATTGGTTATAGCCTCCATTGTCGAACAGAATATCAGCTTGTAATTGTGCATCGCTCCTGTATTGCACTGTGCTTGGGTAGGTTTTTCATCTGCAACCAGTAGTGTGGAAAATGATGGAAAGTTTTTTAGAACTAGCAAGATGCCCATGCGTTGCACGCATCAAGATGCATTTGTATGAGTAGTTTATCTTGTGGGAGAAAAGGATGAACGAGGGAAGGCCTTATTTGCAAATCTGGAGAAGGGTATGGGCATTTTATTTGCAAAATTCCATTGTTTCCTTCCTATCTGTCAGATATAAATCGGACGGCCTATATTGCAGGATGGTAGGCACACCATCATCACCAACTTTGTTTTTTATAAGAAAAACATTATAGAGAAAAAAGTAGACAGTAGAGAAGCAGAGATAAATATTAAATATAAAATAAATATAACAATAGAGAAGAGAGTAGAGACAGCAGAGACATCGGGAAAGGATCGCGCGCGCGGGAAAAAGCGTCCGGGGGCGCGCTAGTTTTGGCGCGTGGCGTCCGGCATGCTTTATAAAATCCAACGCCCTCCCACCGCTCTGTGCCTTGCCACCGCTCTCCCCCTGCTCTGTGCCTCGCCACTGCTCTCTCCCTGCTCTTTCTCGCCTCACCGCCGCCATGCCACCATGCCGCCGCGTCGCCAGGAAACTTGGGGATACTACGGCGTCCGCGCGTGCCCCTCCGGCGGCTTCTCCGCCGAGATCCGGGTCCGCGGGATGCGCCTCGGCCACGGCAATTTTGATACCACCGAGGCTGCCCGCGCGTACGACGCGGCGGCGTGGAGCCTCCGGTGGCCTCATAGAACATTGAACTTCCCCAACATCCCGACGCGGGAGTGGGCGCAGGAGCTCGCGCCTCTGCCGCGGCTTAGCACCGACAATGATCGTCGCGACAACCGGTGGCGGGAGCACCGTCTCGGCATCGCCAATATGGACGAGGAAGCCATGGCGCTGTGGCACCAACGCTTCCCGCAGGATATCATCAATGAGTGCGAGTTCTACGCGCAAAGGAGGGCGGAGAGGGGTAAGAGGAGGGCGGAGCAAGCCGCCTATCATGAGGACAAGCGTAGGCGAAAAGTGGATGCTCAATTCAACAAGAGGCTAGGAGCAGCGTCACCCTGGGAATCTAACGACGATCGGTATCTTCATGCCTACAGTCAGACGTCGGAGGAGGACATCACCGAGGAGGAGTCAGACGACGAGGAGTAGTTGAATTATCTATTTTTTTATCTATCAATGCTGAGAACTATCCTCTACTCTCTAGTATCTCTACTTCTCGATCTCAGCACTGTAAACGCTTTTTTAAAGCGCCGCGCATTGCGATTCTGTTGGAGATGCTCTAAGATGGCAGACGAGTGCTTGAATGTTGCCCACAAGATGCACGAGTATTACTAGTAGTATATTTTTCTTGCCATGTTGAGATTTTAAAACCACGAGTGCGAACATGCAGAGGAGCAATGAAGACCAAACACGGGATATTGGGGACATCTTCAAGGAGCGTGGCAAGTTAAAGAGGAGCTGCACTGAACCTGTAAAACGACCTTTGGTAAGTAACACCCTTTCAATTACTTTTGTTTAGCCTCGTGTTCTTTGATGTGTATATGTTGTAGTTTCTGTTTCCCTTAAGCCTCATGTTCTTCGATATGTAATAAGAAGAGCCTTAATCGTCCTAATGCTTTCATTTTTAGCTTGATGGAGGAAGTGGGTGTTCTCACCTCGTAGTCTGTTTTTATATTTTTTTTCCTTTTGAATTCACTTCTCCGAGTTCTGTTTATATGGCTTCTACTAAATGGATCTGGGTTGCTTTGAGTATTGATCTAAAAAAGAAGTAACTTCATGTCAGGATGCAGTTCCTGCGAGGAGGGAAGTATGGTCAACCTCGAGATCATGTTTCCAAAATGAGGCTGGATTACACACAAGGTGTCAGTTCCCTAATGATGCTGGATTAGACACAAGGTGCAAATTCCCAGATGATGCTGGATTACACACAAGCCAGGTGGAGTCGTCAGCTGTTCGTGTCCTCGTGGCTCTAGTAAAGGCTGAAAGAAAGCGTGCAGCAGCCCTTGAGAATGTAGCTGAGTTCCCGAAGAAGCGAAAAGAGCAATCAGATGCTCTCTTCACCCAAGCCAAAGAAGAGATGGAAGAAGCCAGAAATAAGCTAGCAGAGGCAGAGCAGGCTAGGCATCTCCTGCTATCTAAAACTGTTGTCAATACAAAATTTCCTTCATAATAGCTAGGTTCAAATGTTTATCCAGTTAGCATGCCTCTTGTGATGTCCGTGCATCTACTAATGTGGCACAAAATATATTTTTCGGGTCATGTAATAACAGCAATTACTTTCCAAACAATAACAGACGAAGCATTGGACATGGTATAGTTCACGCACAAGCCCGACATTCCAAGTTCAACTTCCACATCAAACTCATGTTCACAGATATCTGCACATTCATACATAATGTCCACAACCATGATTCACTTCAAAGCCAAAAAATGTGAGGAAAGTTATAAATAAAGAAAAACTTCTACTAGTTCCTGCTACCAGTGCGAGCACAACAAATCAAGACCATGAGTAAATTAATTATATTTTGGTCATTTTTTGTGTTCTAAAATGTTGGCTGGCTCGTGGAAGGATGTGTTGCCGGCACACGCACGGATTCAATGAAGGCAGGCGGGGCAGTCTGAAGCCAGTTCCATGCAGAGAGGAGGCATGCTCAGCCGGGCCTACATCAAGTGGGGCCCTCTTGGCCAGCGCGCCGGCTCAATGCCTGCGCTATGAGAGGTCGCGTCCGTGTAAGAGCAATCACTCCCTCCAGTCCTTTTTTGTTTGGGTATAACAAAATCTCATTTTCCATTCACATTTTATAAGTAAAATTCATGGACAAACTTTGACCCAAAATACGATGGGGACTAGTAAACCAGAATGGAGGTAGTAGTTTTTTTTAATCAAAGAAGGGTTTCCCCCTTCCGATTTTCATTACTGAAAACCAGCATCTAAATCTAAACCATAGTATTTGCCCTAGAACTACCAGGTTCAACATCTCGCAACATAAATCCATACAAACCATACGCCAAAGAGGTACGTAGTACGATGAATTCCATTTTTGCTCCATACCAATCGTTCTAAAAACTACTTAGTACTTATAACGCGCCATTGAAAATCGGAACTCTTAACCCCGCTAAAAATGATATTTTAAATGTGGCTACTCGATCTGTGGCAACTGGCGAGCCACCGCCTCCAAGTCGTTCACCTGTGGTCCCGACCATCAACTCCTATGGATCAAATTATCACGCGAGCTGACTATTCCTACAAAGGTGCTTCACCACGTACTCGGTACCCGCGAATGCAGCAATCATGCACCTAGGGTTTTAGGGTTTATTTGTTAACGTTGCCTTTACGTAATACTCATGTGTGCGAGACAGCGAGAGACCGACTGCGTGCGTGCACCTCTTCTCTTCGTATATGTACTCCACCGTTTGTCTGGTGTCCAAAAATTATAATAACTACTAGCAATGTGCCAATGCGTTGCCACACGATCAAAGTAGATTAATACATATTCACCGATTTGATAGAAAAAAGTCTAGTTTTGAATTACGTATATCACTAAAAATATGTTATGTTTCACTCAAAATATATTCCTTTGGCGGTTTTGATGAGATAAGGGAGGAATGTTGTTGGTTTCAAGATTAGATAAGTGGTATATGTCTAATTTCTACTCTTACTAGCAAGATGCCCGTGCATTGCACGGAACATCAAGATCTCGTGGGAGAAAAGGATGAACGACGGAAGGCCTTATCTGCAAATGTGGTGAGGAGTGTGGGTAAATTTCCATATTTTCCTTCCTATCCGTCAGATATAAATCGGACGACCTACATTGCAGGATGGCAGGCCCGCCATCATCACCAACTCTGTTTTTTATCCCTACTCTTATAAAAAGCATAGTCGGTGATGATCGTGTGCCTGCCATCCTGCAATATAGGCCGTCCGATCTATATCTGACGGATAGGAAGGAAACTATGACAATTTTTAAAAAACATACCCACACCCGTCTCCACATTTGCAAATAAGGCCTTCCCTCATTCATCCTTTTCCCCCACAAGATAAACTACTCATACAAATGCATCTTGATGTTCCGTGCAACGCATGGGCATCTTGCTAGTTGTTGCAAAAAGCCCATGTGTGTGAGAGATAGAGGGAGAGAGGAGGAGGACATAGTGCATGTGTGACAAAGACACAAAGAGTGTGTGTGCGAGAGGTATCAGCTTAAAATGAGGCAATAGTGTGTGTGCATGATCGAGAGGGCGTGTATCAAGAAGGGAAGAAAAATCTACATAGATACAAGGAGCGGGTGTCGGTGTACTAGAGTAGGGGTACCCTAGTACCCCGAACTTGTGCACGGGCAGTCGCAGCATCCCGCGGCAAGGCTTGCCGGGTGACCGCCAAGACCCTCCGTGGCTCCCTTGAAGACCATTCAAGAACAAAGTACTCAAACCAAGGCCCCGGCAAGAGGAGCTTGCCGGGAAGGCCAACGCAGGCCCCGGCAAGAGGAGCTTGCCGGGAAGAGACAAGACCCCGGCAAGAGGAGCTTGCCGGGAAGGCCAACCCAGGCCCCGGCAAGAGGAGCTTGCCGGGAAGAGACAAGACCCTGGCAAGAGGAGCTTGCCGGGAAGGCCAACCGAGGCCCCGGCAAGAGGAGCTTACCGGGAAGAGACAAGACCCCGGCAAGAGGAGCTTGCCGGGAAGGCCACTCAAGGCATACCAAGGAAGCTTGCCGTGACGCGTCCTGCGGCCCGGCAAGGCCCGGTGAGCGACAAGCTCCCAAACACGACAAGACGACGACCGCGGCAAGGAGCTTGCCGCGGGAAACCCCCACTTCGTGCCTGCGCTCCAGCACACCTGCTAACGTGTCGCTTTAGGACTCTCCCAAACACACGTGGCAGGAGGCTGTGCAGCTAGGGGTGCGAGGTGGCAAGAGGAGATGAAGAGAAGGCCATCGTGGCAAACGGTGGCGCTCCTAACGGTCACTTTTTGCACTGTTCAAGCAACTCAGACAGGCATTTAATGCCCTTGTCCCCTGCCGTCAGAGTTAGATAGGGTGCACTGTATCCACAGTAGCGGTAGCTGCACCTACCGCATCCTTTTCCATTTTTACCCTTCTTGTCTACGTTGCCCCCTGTCGGTGACCCCTTGAGAGTATAAAAGGAGGCCCAGGCGCAACGTAGGAAGGGTTCAGCGAGTTCGGCCAGTTCGGCTCATTCAACACCAGGAACACTCTCACGCTCAGTCTGGCAGCGTCCGTCGCTCCTGAGCAAGAATTCAATACACACAAACAAGCAGCAGTAGGGTTTTACGCATCCGTGCGGCCCGAAGCTGGGTAAAAACCGCTCGCGTGTACCGCCTCGATCCGCTCTTTGTGCGACCTCCGCCCCCCGCCGAACCGAAAGGGGCCCTGTCCCCATAGGTGTTGGTGGAATCAGCATCCCCGACATCTCTGGCGCGCCAGGTAGGGGGCGTCGAGATCGTGCGAACCCGATCCGGCGTGCACGCGAGCTAAATCTTCATCGTCTTCACCGATATGCCACCGAAGAAGAAGGCTTCGGGGGCAACAGCCCCGTCTGTGTCGCTTCCACCGCCTCCGGAGCAGGCGGACGGTGGAGTGGACGCCGGCGGAAGAATGGACATCAACGAGGGTGCCCACAGCGCTGCCAAGTCCAAGGACAAGGCCGCGCAGACCTCGGCGTCCACACGCCCACCGCGCCCATCTCAGGAGGCGCGGGACCAGCAGCGTCATAGCGTTCGCAGCACCATACGTCCGCTGGCCCAAGATCAAGCTGGTGGTTCGCGCGGCGTTCAAGACCAGCATGCACGCCAGCATGCTGGCCCCAGTGAGGTGCGGTCGCCTGGACGGGACACTGCTCCTTCTAACTTGGTTAGGAGTCTGAGCATGTCCCGCTCCTCGCACCGTTCACCTCTGCCGCCCACCACACCAGCGGAAGCCTTGGCGCGGGCCCAGCTACTCCTGGATTATCCTCCGACGGCGGACAAGACCGACGAATGGAGGGCCGCTATCCAGAGCCTCATTGGCTTCGCCAACAGCGACACTGCGCGGCAACCAAGCGCCTCGCTGCCGCGGCAGGATAGTCGGACGCGAGCCGATGGCAACAAGACCGGGGGAGGTGCGACTTCCATGCACTCTCCACTACGAAGGCCAAAGTCGCCGACTCGCCGGGTCCACCCCGACAGCGGCTCCACCGCGTCGTCGGACCCACGAGCTCGTCGCGACCAGCGCCAAGTTCTCCATGAACGACAACAAGAAGACGCTCGAACCCGCATCGAGCGCCGAAGAGAAGCGCGACATCAATCCGACAAGCGCGCTGAGCCCTCTGTTGACATGCATGCACCAGGGGAACCAGGCGATCTGCCGTACGCGGTAGGTTGTCCTGCATTCACCCGTGAGCTGCGGCAAGTCCAGTGGCCCAGCACAAAGAATTTCAAACCAGACGTACCAGAGAAGTACGACGGCAAGACGCATCCGTCGGAGTTTCTCAGCATCTACACCATCGCGGTGCAGGCTGCCGGGGGACGGGACGACAAGATCCTTGCCAACTACTTCCCGCTGGTACTCAAGCCCAATGTCAGATCCTGGCTCATGCACTTGCCGGACAACTCCATATCTTCCTGGGCTGATCTGTGCCATCAGTTTGTCGGCGCCTTTACAGGCGGCCACAAACCACATGGCCAAGAAAGCGATCTTCATCTGCTCGCCCAGAAGGAAGGAGAGCCACTGCGCAAGTACATTCAGAGATTCAGCCGTGTACAGCACAACATCCCAGACGTCCACCCCGCCGCGATCATTAGCGCATTCCATCAGAACGTGCGAAACCGAAGGATGAGGGAGGAGATGGCGATGTGCAAGATCAGAGACGTCAGTGAGCTTTATGCCCTGGCCGACAAGTGTGCACGCGCTGAAGAGGGGAGGAGGCTCCCCGGAGAGGATACAGGAGCAGGAGGATCTGACAGTGAGGATGCCGCCCCAACAAGGAAAGGCCAGCGGCGGAACAACAGAAGGAGGAAGGGCAAGGAAGTGCTAGCTGTCGAGCAGACCGGCAACGGAGGTGGTGCCAAGGAAGCTAAAGCTGGTGGCTCCGACAAGGAGGCCCAGCCTATGGCGGCCGCCGACAAGCAGGACGGCTCCGGCAAGCAGTATTGTAAGATCCACCGCACCAGGGGTCACGATCTCCAGAATTGCAAGAAGGTTGAGCAGCTCGTTGAGCTACAGAAAGCTGAGTACGAGCGGCGCGACAAGGAGAAGGCCCAGGAAGGTGCTGGTGGATCCGGCAAGAAACGTCTCGGCCGAGGAGGACGCTGCGGCAAGGCCAAGCAGCGGCAAGGAGACAGACCTCCCCGCGGCCGTGACAAGGATGAAGATGACGACGATGACGAAGACATGGATGATGACGAGGCGGACGAGCAGGAATTTCAAAAAGCCACAGAGGTCCTGTGCGTTGACGGTGGTGCTTCTCTACATACTTCGCACCGCCAACTCAAGCAGTGGATGCGGGAAGTGAATGTAGCAGAGCCATCCTTAGAGTCACGCAAGCCTCTGAAATGGTCCAGCACGCCTATCATCTTCGACATTGAGGATCACCCTGATCGCGTAACTGTGGTCGGGTGCTTGCCGATGTTGGTTTCACCAACTATCCGCAACCTCCAGGTCACGAAGATGCTAGTTGACAGTGGGGCCGGCTTGAATCTGATCTCCTCCGCGGTCCTTCAGAAACTCCAGATCCCTGACAGCGAGCTCGAGGAGACCGGCACATTCCAAGGCCCGGGAAGAAGCAAGCCGAAGGGAAAGATCACGCTGCCGGTCACATTTGGCAGCGAGATGAATTTCAGAACTGAGAGGGTCACATTTGACGTTGCCGATTTTCCATTGCCCTACAATGGGATCCTTGGCCGTCCAGCGCTCGCCAAGTTTATGGCAGCCTCTCACTATGCATACAACATCCTCAAGATGCCAGGCCCGATAAGTGTCATCTCTGTCCCCGGCGACAAGAAGGATGCCCTTATCTGCGCCGACAAAATCTACCGGGAAGCAGCAGCCGCAACTGATCACAACATACTTGCCACTGAAGCTCCCGGGGGGAAGAAGAAGACAAAGTCCGGCAGGAGCTCTGATGCCCACTCCGGCAAGCGCACCTCTTCGGAGTGCTGCGCTACCGTCGAGGACGCACCATCGAGCTCCACCGACAAGTGCAAGAAGACGATGGCAGCTCCACCCGAGACCAAGAAGGTGCCCGCCAAGAAGGACGGCACTGGTGGTACATTCACCATCAGTGCCACGCTTGACCCCAAATAGGAAAGCGTGCTCATTGCTTTCCTGCGGGCGAATGTCGACGTGTTTGCATGGCAACCGTCTGATATCCCCGGTGTTCCCAGGAAAGTAATCGAGCACCACCTTGCCGTCTGCCCTCATGCACGGCCCGTCAAGCAGAGAGTCAGGAAGCAAGCGGTGGAGCGCCAAGAGTTCATTGCAGAAGAGATCAGGAAATTGGAAGCAGCAGGCCTTGTCAGAGGAGTGCTCCATCCCACGTGGTTGGCCAATCCTGTAGTCGTGCGCAAGGCGAACGGGAAATGGAGGCTTTGTATAGGCTTCATTGATGTCAACAAAGCTTGTCCCAAAGATCCATTTCCCTTGCCGCGCATTGACCAGATTGTTGACTCCACAGCTGGATGTGATTTGCTTTCATTTCTTGATGCATACTCAGGATACCATCAGATCTTCATGGCAGAAGAAGATGAGGAAAAAACCGCATTTATCACCCCTTGCGGCACATACTATTTTATACGGATGCCCTTTGGGTTGAAGAATGCTGGTTCAACATTTGCAAGGGTAGTCCATGTCGCTTTTGAGACACAGATACATAGAAATGTGGAAGCCTACATGGATGATATAGTGGTCAAGAGCAAGGACAAGGCTACCCTGATCCAAGATTTAGATGAAACTTTTGCAAATCTACGCAAGATCAACCTCAAGCTCAATCCCGAGAAGTGCGTGTTTGGAGTCCCTTCCGGCAAGCTTCTCGGGTTCTTTGTGTCTCAGCGGGGAATTGAAGCCAACCCCGACAAGATCAAGGTCATCGAGCAGATTGAAGCACCGAAGCGCGTCAAGGATGTGCGAAGGCTTGCCGGTTGCGTGGCTGCTCTCAGCAGGTTTATCTCTAAGTCTGCTGAGTGCGCCCTGCCATTTTTTAAAATTTTGAAAAAGGCAGGTCCAATGAAATGGACTCCGGAAGCGGAGGCCGCGCTGCAGGACTTGAAGAGGTACCTGTCTTCCACTCCAATACTTGTCGCACCTAAGCCGCAAGAGAAGTTGCTGCTGTACCTAGCGGCAACCAATCAAGTGCTTAGTGCTGCGTTAGTAGCGGAGAGGGAGGCGGACGATGAGCCAGCAACTGCGGCAAGTGAATCCAGCGACAAGCAGGGGGCTTCTCCAACAAGCTCTGGTCCCGACAAAGTTGAATCTGCGCAGACGTGCAAGGAGGTGCAAAAGAAGATGGTGCAGCGCCCAGTTTACTTTGTCAGCTCCCTTCTCCAGGGGGCTAGGTCGAGGTACTCTGGTGTGCAAAAATTGCTTTTCGGCCTTCTCATGGCCTCGAGAAAGCTGCACCATTACTTCCAGGCACATGAGATCACAGTTGTCACTCGCTTTCCGCTGAAGAGGATACTGCAGAATCCAGAAGCAACAGGCAGGATTGTCGAGTGGGCATTGGAACTGTCAAGCTTTGGCCTCAAGTTTGAGAGCACTGAGACGATCCAAAGCAGGGCATTGGCACAGTTCATAGCAGAGTGGACGCCAACTCCTGATGAAGAAATTCCAGAGACGAGCATCCCCGTCAAGGAGACAAGCAAAGAGTGGCCGATGTACTTTGATGGTGCCTTCTCGCTGCAAGGCGCCGGTGCTGGCGTGCTGCTTATCGCACCCACCGGAGAGCACCTCAAGTACGTAGTCCAGATGCACTTTCCCAAGGAGCAAGCAACGAACAATACTGCAGAGTATGAGGGTTTGCTTGCCGGCCTCAGAATCGCAGCCGACCTTGGGATCAAGAAACTCATTGTAAGGGGTGACTCGCAACTTGTCGTCCGCCAAGTGAACAAGAACTACCAGAGTCCATTGATGGAAGCTTATGTTGATGAAGTGAGGAAGCTAGAAGCACACTTTCACGGCCTGCAAATGGAACACGTTCCGCAAGCTCAGAATGACATTGCTGATGGCCTGTCAAAGTGCGCTGCACTAAAGTTACCTGTGGAACCAGGGATCTTTGTGCTCAAGCTGACTCAACCATCCGTGACACCATCAACTGGGCAGAATAAGAAGAGGAAGTTGGTTTCTGGTGACTACTCTCCGGTAGAGCTTCCCGAAGCCGCCGCCAAGAAGGTCCCCAAGATCGACACCAAGAGTGCTGAGGAGCAGTCTGCTCCGGCGAACCTCTTGGTTTGTCCCGTTGAAGCAGACGCTCCCGACAAGTTTTGCTCCGGCAAGCTTGCCGGGGAATATCACTCTCCGGCAGAGCCGCAGGTTCTTGCCGTAGAAGCGGATGTTCCCGCAGCAACAGATACGCCTTTAGTCCTTGTTGTCGAGCCACAAGATCCAGCATGGGCGCAGCAGATTGTCCATTTCCTTCAGACAGGAGAGCTTCCCGAAGAGCAAGAAGAAGCTGAAAGAGTAGCCCGGCAGTCAAGTATGTACAAGTTTGTCGACAACACACTATACAGAATAAGACTCAACGGTGTGAAATTGAAGTGCATTCGCCGGGAAGATGGACAACAACTGTTGGCAGAGATACATGGAGGCATATGTGGTCACCACATTGGCGCAAGAGCACTTGTCAGCAAAGCATTCCGACAAGGCTTCTTCTGGCCGACAGCCCTCCAAGATGCAACTGCACAAGTAACCAAGTGTGAAGCGTGCCAGTTCCATTCCAAGCAGATACACCAGCCAGCTCAAGCTCTCCAGACGATCCCTTTATCCTGGCCATTTTCGGTCCCTTCCCCCGAGCTGTCGGGGGCTTTGAGTTCTTGTACGTTGCAATCGACAAGTTCACAAAGTGGCCGGAAGTGGAACCAGTGAGGAAGGTGACAGCACAGTCAGCAGTCAAGTTCTTCAGGTCGATTGTTTGCCGTTTCGGGGTTCCTAACAGGATCATCACCGACAACGGCACGCAATTTACGAGCGGCACCTTCATGCAGTATGTCCAAGATCTTGGCGCCAAGGTCTGCTTCGCTTCTGTTGCTCACCCGAGAAGCAACGGTCAAGCGGAGAGGGCAAATGCTGAAGTGCTGCGAGGCCTCAAGACCAGAACTTTCGACAGGCTGCACAAGTGCGGAAGAAACTGGATCGAGGAGCTGCCGGTGGTTCTTTGGTCGATCAGGACGACGCCAAATCGAGCCACTGGCCAGACACCCTTTGCTCTAGTCTATGGAGCATAGGCAGTTCTCCCCACGGAACTCGTTTACGGGTCACCTCGAGTGCTCGCTTATGATGAGCTCGAGCAAGAGCAGCTGCGACAAGATGACACGCTGCTCCTTGAGGAAGACCGTCTCCAGGCTGCTGTGCGAGCCGCTCGCTACCAGCAAGCTTTGCGTCGCTACCATAGCCGCAAAGTTAAAGCCAGGAGCTTCGAGGAAGGCGACCTTGTTCTTCGGCGTGTTCAGTCCGCCAAGAATTCCAACAAGTTGACGCCGAAGTGGGAAGGCCCTTATCGGGTGAAACGAGTCACTAGGCCCGGCGCTGTCCGCCTTGAGACCGAAGATGGCATTCCGGTGAGCAACTCCTGGAACATTGAACATCTTCGTAAGTTTACCCGTAAGGCGCGGTTGCCGGAAGCTTTTCCGGCAACCACCTTTTGTACAAGTCTTGCCGCTGTTGCATGTAATCCTTTGTACAAAGCCGGGCGCAGACCCCGTGCACCAGTAAAGCTCATGTGCCCCGCACATCTTGTCAGTTTTTTATGCTATAATCCTTTTTCGCATATGTTATCTGACACTTTGTGCAGCACTAAACCCCGGTAAGCAATAACGAGCCCAAGGCTCCATATCATTACTTTATTTCTCTATTTCTTTCTCAAAAGAAGGAAGGTTCCCTCGCCCACAAGGTTTACCGGGGGGGAGGAGAAGATAATGGTGTGGACCAGGCCGTTCAAGAAAGTTTCTCCTTGCCGGGAAGCAGACGACAAAAAAAGCTAAGTTGCTAAAGCTTGAGCAATCAGTTTTTTAAGTTTTTGAGTTATTTTCCTTGAACGACCGTGCTTTGTATGGAAAACCTGTGCGCGGAGGAACCAACTCGTAGCTAGTTGTGCCTTTACTTTGTTTCAAGTCCGCTCAACAACTTAAGTGAGCTGCTAGCGCCCTTACTTTGCTTCGAGTCCGCTCAGCAACTTAAGTGAGCCGCTAGCGCCCTTACGTTGTTTCGAGTCCGCTCAACAACTTATGTGAGCTGCAACTAGTTGCGACAAGGTTGCTTGTCGGTAGCGACCCCGCCAGCAGGCTGCTGAAGTTCCGCACTCGGCGCTCGCGGCAAGGGTACCTGCGCCGGCAAGTTTCCCTAGAAAGCGTAGGGCGGAACCATACAAAGCCAAGAGTCGAGTAAAGGAAGTAACACAACAATTTTTTGCCTAAGATAGAGTTATATTACAAAAATAACTTGTCGCGCCTCTAATAAAGTGTTCCCGTGACATGACTGGCAGCGACAAGAGAAGAAGAAAACAGACGGCACCTGGGCCCCGGCGAGCCAGTATCGCTGGGGGCTGCGAGTGCCAAGAATCGTCCACGGCAAACCAGAGTTGCCGGGGGCTGCAATATCAGATAAGTCTTTCATCCCTCATCATGCATCCTCTTATGGACTGGGGAATGCGAAACCGTGTTTCTTCCCGAAAACTACCGTGCTCCCTCAACTCTAGGCCCTGGGGCTCGTTCCCGGGGCCAAGTTTGGTCGTAGTCGCGGCAGCAAAGGGATGAAACGAGGAGACCGCACCCACCTCGTTCCCGCCTCCGTCAAAGGCGTGAGAAAGGTCGAGCGACGTGGGAAGGCGGCAGGGCTTGTTGCCGGGAGATGAAATGTCTATCCGAGGGACACCAAGGGTTTGCTCCTTGACGTGGGTTCAACTCACGAGACAAATAACCCGGCAAGCATCCCCTTTTCATTAAAAAACATCCCACTCAGGTACAGCCCATAGAGGATGAAAAACATGAAAGAGAGGATTACAAGTTCTAGATACAGCTAAGGCCCGAAGGCTTACAAATTAAAAAGATAAGATGCCCGTAATCCCTTTCCTGTCCCTCTCCTCAGGAGGCATGTCAAGGAGGTGAAAAGGGCAAAAGGAGTGCCTAGGCGAGCTACGGGTGCCAGAAGACACCAAGAGAACATCCCGGGGGCCGTCCGAAGGCTGGACGGCGATGGCGGCGCCGGAAGCGGGGCTCGAAGACGGGGCGGCAGGACGTCAGCACGCTGTCGAGGGCACCATGCCCCCGTACTCCGACCTGACGACCTTGTCGCCAGCCCTCTTCCCCTTCCGCAGCCTCCCTACGCCAGTCGCCCAAGGAGACGACCCCGGGGAGTTCAAGGAGCCGGCGACACGGATGATGGGGCCGCCGGTGCCGCGCGAAGCGGCGCCCGACGCCTAGTCGGACCCGCTACCCCGCCGCCCGCTACCCTCGTCATCGCTGTCGCTCTCCTCCTCGTCACTCTCGCTCGAGGAGGAGCCTTCGCTGTCGGAGGAGCTGTCCACGCAGCACTTCGCCCGAGTGCCGAAGCACCCGAAGACCTTGACGGAGAGGAGATCGCCCTCCATCAACTTAAAATGGAGGGTGAACCCCTCCGTCAAGCTGTGGATGCGGGCGAACGTCTTCCACCCTCGATCAAGATACATCACATTAGAGGCTGGGAATGCAACGCGGACTCGCGTGCCGCTGATCCCACAGCCCCTCATGTGCAGTCTCAGTGTCTCGGGCGGGTCCAACTCCATCACGCGCGCAAACGGAGCTGGAAGCCGGAGGCGACGACGAGGCGCCCGGCGCAGCCTGACGAAGAACTCGCAAGGGTCGTCCCCTACATGGACCGCCGTGGGGGGAGGAGCCGCCGGCGGAGGTGAAGCTGACGCGCCGCCCCGTCCGCCTCTTCCCCGAGCGCCTCGACCTCGTCCTCGACCTCGTCCGCGACCTCGCCCCCTCCCTCTTCCCCTTATGGCTGGCTCTGCCACCACGGGCGCGGAAGATGGAGAGATGCGCTGTCTGGCGGCGACCCTCGCCGCCACCGATGAAGGGCCTGGGTTCCCTTTCTCCATGGCGAATGAGAGAAAGGGGAGCAGAAGCTGAAGAAAGGAGGAGATGAGAGAGTGCGGTTTCCTGCTCTCCCCTCCCGCTCTTTATAAAGGAGCGAGGTGGGGGCTCGGCCGCCCCGCTCAGCGAATCAAGGCACGGGAAGAGCAGGGAGTCGGGGCCATCCCGCTGCCTCTGCTCGCGACGGCCCAGTTTCCCACTTCCACCGTCCGCGACCCCAAGCGCATGGGAGCCGCGTGGCGGAGATGCAGAACCAAGGCGACGGGTGAGGCGGCCTTGCTCCGCCCCGTGATCGCGGGGAGTGGGCGTCCCGAAAACCGCGCACCGGCCCCGTCCAGTAAATGCACCACGCCCCCACGCCTACCTCCATTTAGGGAGGAGGGCGTGAACCGTCCCCATCATCGTGGCCTGACACATGGTCGACGGGCTTAGCCCCGCGCACGCCGCCCGCGTCACCCACGACACCGCGTTTGACGCGTGCCGTTCTGGGCGTGCACGGTGGGAGCGGAGAGATATGCGGCGTGACCTAGGCCGCGCGTGCCCGTGCACTGTTTTGGGCCTGGCCCAACAGTGCTCGGCACCGTGTATGGCCCAGGCCCGGGGGCTCCTGTCAGTGTACTAGAGTAGGGGTACCCTAGTACCCCGAACTTGTGCACGGGCAGTCGCAGCATCCCGCGGCAAGGCTTGCCGGGTGACCGCCAAGACCCTCCGTGGCTCCCTTGAAGACCATTCAAGAACAAAGTACTCAAACCAAGGCCCCGGCAAGAGGAGCTTGCCGGGAAGGCCAACCCAGGCCCCGGCAAGAGGAGCTTGCCGGGAAGAGACAAGACCCCGGCAAGAGGAGCTTGCCGGGAAGGCCAACCCAGGCCCCGGCAAGAGGAGCTTGCCGGGAAGAGACAAGACCCCGGCAAGAGGAGCTTGCCGGGAAGGCCAACCGAGGCCCTGGCAAGAGGAGCTTACCGGGAAGAGACAAGACCCCGGCAAGAGGAGCTTTCCGGGAAGGCCACTCAAGGCATACCAAGGAAGCTTGCCGTGACGCGTCCTGCGGCCCGGCAAGGCCCGGTGAGCGACAAGCTCCCAAACACGATAAGACGACGACCGCGGCAAGGAGCTTGCCGCGGGAAACCCCCACTTCGTGCCTGCGCTCCAGCACACCTGCTAACGTGTCGCTCTAGGACTCTCCCAAACACACGTGGTAGGAGGCTGTGTAGCTAGGGGTGCGAGGTGGCAAGCGGAGATGAAGAGAAGGCCATTGTGGCAAACGGTGGCGCTCCTAACGGTCACTTTTTGCACTGTTCAAGCAACTCAGACAGGCATTTAATGCCCTTGTCCCCTGCCGTCAGAGTTAGGTAGGGTGCACTATATCCACAGTAGCGGTATCTGCACCTACCGCATCCTTTTCCATTTTTACCCTTCTTGTCTACGTTGCCCCCTGTCGGTGACCCCTTGAGAGTATAAAAGGAGGCCCAGGCGCAACGTAGGAAGGGTTCAGCGAGTTCGGCCAGTTCGGCTCATTCAACACCAGGAACACTCTCACGCTCAGTCTGGCAGCGTCCGTCGCTCCTGAGCAAGAATTCAATACACACAAACAAGCAGCAGTAGGGTTTTACGCATCCGTGCGGCCCGAAGCTGGGTAAAAACCGCTCGCGTGTACCGCCTCGATCCGCTCTTTGTGCGACCTCCGCCCCCCGCCGAACCGAAAGGGGCCCTGTCCCCATAGGTGTTGGTGGAATCAGCATCCCCGACAGCGGGAGAGAGAGACATGTATGCGATAGTGGAAGCACGAGTGTGCGGGTGTATAAATCTATCTAGAGGCTAGTCGATAAATGTTTGTGAGAGAAATATGAGTCGGGGGTGTGAAAGCGAGAGTTTTGTGTGTGAGAGAGAGACGGTAGTCGGGAAGGGGAGTGGAAGCAGGAGTTGTGTGTGTGTGAGAGAGAGAGAGGGGGGGGTTGTCTGATCGGTAAACAAATGAATAATGTCAGTCTGGGATGGAGACGAAAAGGAGACCGCAACAAATGTTGTATCTAGAGGAGAGAGAGAGAGCGAGAGCGAGAGAGAGAGAGAGAGAGAGAGAGTAATTTTAGTGGTATGAGTCATATCTAGAGACATATAGGGTGTGTGAGAGAATCCCATAGAGAGAAAGACAAAGTGAAAGACGAGTGGAGACTGTGTGTGTGGTGGTGAAAAAGAAAGCTTAGGTACCGAGTGATATCAGAGAACAGTAGAGACGTGATAGATAATGAAAACCGTGTAATGTATAATGATAGGGAGAGTGTGACACTTCTCAAGGGAGACGTCGAGAGACCATGTTTGCGAGGATAGGAGAAACATGAAGTGAGCGTGCAGGTGAGCCGGAGAAAAGAGAGTGATAGCTACATGAAGGAGCATGCATGCGAGAGAGATGGGCGTGAAAGGAGTGAACATAAAAGGGATTCAATTATTTGAATTCGAGATGATGATACATGTAATCCATACTCGAACCAAAATTGATCTATCAAACATGCATACTCATATGACTTCACGCGCATCTACGTTATATAATATGTAGATATTACTGATCCATACATTTTAGTCGAACATAATTTGGTTTGAATTTTTTGAATTCAACCTTATGATTTTGAGATCATTATATTTGTAAATCATATTATACATATAAAGGAGAAGAATTCTTTGTTATGCTTTTGAAAGTATATATATATATATATATATATATATATATATATATATATGATGTATATAGAATTTAATTCCAATCGAAAATGCATCCCGCCCAAAAAAATAGAATACAAACGGGATTTGAATTGAGTTGGCCGGTAAACGTGCACTCTGCAAAATTTGAACGAAGCGGGGAAAGTCGTAGTAACCGCCCAAAACCAAAATCTGCGAGATGGAAATTACTACTGCCTATCCCTGCCACGCAAAAGCCTATCTGCTGGATTTCTATAGGTTTCGATAGGGGTAGGTTTGTAATTTCACCCAAACTTGACATAACCGCCTCTCACCCGGATTCATACACGATGGGCACCAAAACACAGTGTGTCCTCGGCCGAAATCGACTCCCTCCCGAATTCATACACGGTGGGCACCAAAAACAAACTCTTGTCGGCAAATATTCGGTGTATGCAAGATTACCGCCCTATCCCCAACCGACTAATATTGCTGTGATGTAGGAAATTTGAAATGGGGGCTAAGTTTGTAAATTTCCTCGCATTTGAGACAAGTGCGCCCTGAATACATGGTCCCCCCTTTCTCTCTACCTCCCTTTTCCCCATCCGTACTCCGTGGGCGCCAAAACACCCTCTCCACCCCAACCTCCTCCGTCCACCACCCCATCCACCGCCGTCCTCCTCCACCATGCTGGAGGTGATACCCCGCCGCCTCCGTTCATTACAAAAGATCGACCTCTCTCGTCCACGACTTCGGACGGGATCCTTGCATCCCGTCCTCTCACTTCATCCCCGCCATCCTCCACCTTACCGGCGCTGCTCCTACGACCGTCTCGTCCACCGCACCCTGCCGCCACCGTCTACCCTCCTAGATCTGCTTCCAAGCCACCGACAGCCATCGCTATCGCATCACTGTAAAATTCTCAGTAGATGCATACACGGCTCCGCACCAGAGGCGGTACTCTTTCGTATCTGCTCAACTTATTTATCGCAGCAAGAAAATAGATCGCCACTGCTTTACTCTGATTTCTTGTCTTGGTTGCGAAGTTGCATTTGTCCGGTTTGCACCTTCAGATCTGCCATGGCACGCTCAACACTATACTCCCAATGCTTATGGTTTTCCCCTTTTATATTCCACAAGAGTTAAATCACAGTAGACAAAATTTCAAAATTGGGTCAGTCGATTTTTTAGAGCTCGCCGGAGTTCGCCGGTGTGAACGAAGGGGCTCGGGTGGTTGTGGGGGGCGGTGGTGGGGCCTCGCCGAACGAAGAAAGCTCGACGCGGGTGGGGAGGGGGTGGGGGATGGGGGTGGCGGAGGAACACAGGTGGTGGGGGCGGTGGTCCGGCCGGTGGCCCGTGCGGTGTTCTGTATGGGAAGAATCGGTGACGAGGAAGAAGAAGGGTTAGGAGACGTAGGATCTGCATCCAACCGCCTGAAATGGTCGAGAGACAACAGGGAGTTACATTCTTAATGCGCTCTGGTTCATCACGTGTGGGCACTGCGCAACCAACATTTTATTATCCAAAATCTTCTTGCTCTTCTTTACCATGTTCCTCTTTCGTTCTTCTTTAATATGTACTCTCTCTGTTCCTAAATACAAGTCTTTGTATAGATTCCACAATGGACTACATATGGAGCAAAATGAGTGAATCTACACTCTAAAATGTATTTGGATACATCTATATGTGATCCATAGTAGAAATCTCTACCAAGACTTATATTTTGGAACGGAGGGAGTATGATAGTAGTACAGTATGTTCCTTGTACTGAAGATGAGCAGGGACATTTATAGTGTAGAGGTCTATATGGTCAGTTGTGATGGACACTTTGAGCCTCTTTGATTCGTAGGATTTTGTAAACATAGTAATAGGATTTATAGTGGCCCGCCCACTTGAATCCTATAAGAATAGCAAGGAAATGCGGGGAGCTGTGTCGCCTTTGAGAGTTACACTGATATTAACAGTACCGCACCTTCAGTTGAAGAGAACTGGTATCTGAAGCCTTTCTAGCCGTACCGGCAGTACTAGCACATATATTCCAGCAAGTTCCACTTTGCTGATTTTACTCTGATGCTTACGGTTTTCCCGTTATATCTACACTATGATCTGTGTAGCTGCTTTGTGTCGCACTAGCAGCAGTCCACTCTTGAAGCTTAACACTAGAATGACTTACAAAATTGGCACCAAGTCATTGAGTGCCATTCTGGATGCAATGAAACTCATACGCTCCCCACCTATTGATTCTTGTTCAGAATATGATCCTGATGACTATTCTAACCTCGAGGAGTCAAAGGCAGATGGCCTGTCCTGTTCACCCATCAAGGTGCCTGTTCTAATTTGGCAAGGTTTTATTGATTGCGCGTATCTTGCATATGTTGTCTTGCATTTCTTCTACTTTGTTGCACCACCATCTGCTTAGTTTACTCATCATATATGTCGAGATGCCATGCCCATCCATTATCAATACATATTCCATCTGTCATCATACCATGTTTTTTCACTCAAATGATGTTCTTGTGCATCAGACATCAAAAAGGAAGAGGGTGATTGCCGAACCTGAAGGAGCACCAGCAAAGTCCTTGAAAAATGTGGTGGTGCCGGAGAAATCAGACATCACCTCACTTATATTGGTTGTACAACCAGTGACACAAAACATAGGACCGACTCCAGCAGACTGTACCCATACTTCACTGGCCACACCACTAGCCCCACCACATAGGACCTGCACTCCAGCAAAAGGTATATCGATTTTAGTTGCCACAGCACCAACCATACCACAAAAAAATCCCACTCTAGCAAAAAGTACAACAAGTCCACTGGCCGAAAACCTATCCCATATGTAGAGACGACCAATTCCTGCAGATTGGAAACCCATTCCAGTTATTCCCAGTTTAAAAGACAATGTTTCAATGTTGTTAGGGCCTACACGCATATATTCCCATCATGGGGAGATTATAGTGAAGACAAACACCATTTTCACATCGTCATGTCCATCTTACGTGTAAGTGCTATTATTCATGGTTATTATTTTCCTGTTTTCTGCTGATTGAACGCATCAATGATTTACATTACATTGTTGTAATTAGGCGAGGGTCAATCTGGATAGTCATGACGAGCAAAGCTTGCTTGTGCTTTTCAAGGAAGCATTGCAGCAGTATCGATGTTACCCGAGGAAATCAGACTTTGATGGCAAGTCTATAAATGACTTTCCAGTGAAGTCTCATGTGCTAAATTTAGAAGACATTGAATGGAAAAACCTTGTTATGCACTGGTCTCGTTCCCAGGACGAGGTACTGTCTATGAAATCACAAGACAATTTGAACTTCTACTTTTCTGCATGTGCCTTACGGATCTTTTTTGCAGGAAATCTGCTCGAAGAAGAATTCCGATTTGAAAAGAACAACATGATATCACAAATATGGTGCCCGCTGCTTTGCTCTTGTTAGTACCTGTTGTCTTGTATCACTGTACTTGCATACATACCTGGTTCATTATGTGACAGCAGTATGCATGATAGCTTGCTTATCAATTGTTTGCTCCAAATTATCTGATCTGTATGAATGGTTACATTAGTGTAGAATATATCCAATGCCAATGAATTTTTTTAGCTCTGCATTGTTCTTGTAAGTACATGTTGTCCTTTATTAGTGTACTTGTATTGACAGGTAGTTGTTCATGTACCATCACTCTGTAGCTTATTTTCCTTTGCCCTCCATTTTCTACACATCAGATCTATATTTACTCTTACCATAAGGTTGGATAACACCGATGGTACTGAAGAAGTTTAGCTGTGCATTGCTCTTGGCTGTACCTTTTGCCTGTATTGTTGCACTTACATTTATAGCTACTTGGTTATGTAGCATCACTCTTCATCTTATCTTAAATATTCTCCAATTTTTCGTATATTATCACATCTATATTTACTCTTAACAAAATGTAGAATAAAGACAACGCTCATGAAGAAGATTCTGTGGTAAACTTCTTGAATTCCCCCCCCCCCATCAGCATGGACAAGGGCTTTATAGAACCTGTCTTCACCAATAATGTAAGTTTGTCCTTCTTAAGCCTTCAAACTTTGTTGTGTATATTTGGTTAGGCATGACTGCAACAGCTGTTTATTTTTGGTGTTTGCATCAAATTGCATGTTAAAGTTTATTACGTAGTTCATAAACAAAAGTTTGTCCTTCTCAATTTAAGTTTTCAGTTGGACAACCATGTTCCTGCTTCATACCATGTAAATTAAACTATACAGAGCAAGTGATCTTCTTTTGCACTGCATGTATGCTTCTGTTCTTGATCCGTAATCCAGTGGTGTGGTGAACCTACCCACTACAGCACAATGTCATATTCTTCAATGTCTTAACTATGAACAATGTCATATCATTCTACTATTATTTAAACCGTCTCTTTATTTGCCAATCTGAAATGGGATAAATTGACAGCACACTAACCATTGATACTTATGAGTTCTTGATCTGTAATCCAGTGGTGTCATGAAGCTGCCAACTCCTTCACCATGTCATTTCCTGCCATGTCTTGACCTGAACAATACCATATTGTGTTAATGCAATTTTAAACTGTGTCACTTTATTCGTCAGTAAGAAATGTGCTGAATTGTTAACACTGATACTTTTATGTGCAAAACCTGTCATCTGTCTGCTTGTTTATCTTTCAGACTGAGGAGGATATAAGTGTTAAACAAGCGCAGTCTCATCAGCTTGCGCTGCAGCTCCCCAGCAAGGCTAACCTTTCTTGAACTCTATTGAAGTGCTGTCAGTTTTGTATATTATTATGTTGGCGTGTTTATTTGCACTGGTGGCGATCTTTGATGCCTAGTGTATATAATCTGATGTCTGCTTGTGCTTTATTATCATAGTGGCGAACTTTGATGCCCAATGGATGTAATATGTCATAATTTCTTTATTGTATAGTCTAGGTTTTTTCTTATTCACGATGCTACAGTTATTTTACTATATATATATATCATGTCTTCGCAGTAAACCGGCCAAACCGTAAAATTACGGTACATAATCGGGCCGTCATGCAATCACGATGTATGATCCGCATCATGGGCCCCGTCATCTTGGTCCGTTAAAAGGCCAAAAGTAAACTGGCCCACTTGTAGGTTCGGGCCTTTAATAGGACAAGTAAACCACTGGCCCTCTTTTCGCAAGAAAACTCAACGGGCTTTTAGGAGGCTGAGAAGTAGGTTGGGCCAGAAATGTGTCGAATAGCTCATGGGCCGGCAGCAGCCCGAAATGGACCCCGGCCCATGATTGTGTGAATCAAATCATGGGCTTCTAACAGGCCAAAATTGTCTCGGTCCTTAACATGATTGTGTGAATCAAATCATGGGCTTTTGGCCCAATCAGATTATCGGTTGCGAGCAGGCCGGATGCAAACCGGGTCGTAGTTAGGCCCAACTATATGACAGGCTTTTAACAGGCCGAAATTAATATAGGGCCGAAATGTTAAACAGGCCCTTAACATGCCGAAACTAATATCAGGCCGAATTACTAAATGGGCCTTTAGCAAGTTGGCCCAAAAGCAAAGCATCTAGTTGACGGGCCGAATCTGATATGGGCCATAATTTAGCCCAAAGCCTCTTAAAAGGCCAGACCTGATCTGGACCGTAATTTGTCCCAGAACGTCTTAGGATTTTAATGGGACGGATCTCATATGGGCCATTATTAGGTCCGGAACGTGGCAGGCCATTAATGGACCGGATCAAATATGGGCCGGCATTTGGCCCAAAACATGGCAGCCAGTTAATGGGCCGGCCTACTAGGGTCCTCAAAATCTTGTGGGCCTATAGCTGGGCTGGCCCATTAATGTCGGTGAAATCTCGTGGCCCTTTAGCTGGGCCGACCCATTATGATCCGCAAAAAATCTTGTGGGCCTTTACCTGGGCCGGCCCATTATGGCACACAAAAATCTTGTGGGCCTTTACCTGGGCCGGCCCATTATGGCCCGCAAAATCTTGTGGGCCTTTAGCTGGGCTAGCCCATTATGGTCCACAAAATCTCGTGGGCCTTTAGCTGGGCCGGCCCATTATGGTCCGCAAAATCTTGTGGGCCTTTAGTTGGGCCGGCCCATTTAAACTTTATGGGCCGGTCCATGTGTCCACATATCATAGGCGCATCTTGCCCATTGGATGAGTGACACCTGTGCCAACGCGGAGCTGACACGTGTTTCCTCCATCCAATGATGATTTTACACGTGGAAAATCCCCATTGGTCCGGGCTGTTAACGGGTTATCGGATCCAAAACCGGACCCGATAGCTTAACGGTGTTCCATTATGGTGGATCCCACATGTCGGTCATCCTTGACGAAAGCACTTCTGTGACGCGTGATTTATCATCATGGAAATGGACACTTCTGTGATGATAATTTTGGTAATGTCATGGAACACTTCTACGACAGCACAGGTATGACTATCTTGATTCTGTCATAAAATCGTCATGGATGTACATGCATGACAAAAAACGTGACCTACTATGACAAACACGTATCATCACGGAAGTGTATTTTTTTTGTAGTGTATAGCATAGCATTGAAACTAAACAACGTCCCGGGCTTGGTAACAGGGAGATGGGTTCCTACCTCATGCATTCTACTCAACTACAAGATTCAATAACACTACTGGAGGGATTGTTGTAAAGATGACACTAAATGCAATAAAACCATAGGTTTGAAAAGCATGGTCAAAGTGAACTTGCCTGGTATGTTAATGAAGATATAACACTCTCAGAAACTTGATAAAACTATTTGTCACTCCGTTGAAAATCTATATCAAACAGATATAGCATTCGTATAAGCAAACATCCTAGCAAACAATTCTAGCACTCAAAATAACAACTAAGTCAACAAAGAAAACTCAATAATAATACTCAAATGAATTCCAAAGAAACTTCAAACAAAACCAAAATGAAAACTACTAAGGAAAGTCCACGACTTTAATACAAACACCTAATATAGTTTTGCCCTAAGTAAAACTTAATAGCAATTAAAACACTAAACTAATTAACAAGAAGAAATATAGTTTTTATAAAAATAACAGAAGGCATTTCTCATAAACTTTTACTAGCAAAAGGAAACACATAAAAAGTTTTTATAAAACTCTATGTATGCCTAGAACAAAACTAGTAAGAAAATAAAATAAAATATTTTCTTTCGTTGTAAATAAAATTTTATCTTGTAGCTCTACAGAAACTAATCCGAATAAAATAAAGCAAAATAAAATGAATAAATTTTAAAGTAATTAAAATAATAGAAAACAACAATAAACTAAAAGAAAAAAAAATAGTACTGTTTTTGTGTTAAACTAATTTTAATAAGATATAAACTATACCCAGATTACTCCTACTGATAGCAAGGTCAAAACAAAACAGTAGCAAAAAGAGTCACCTAAAAATATTAATCCTACCTCTAGTTATACCAAAAATACTAATGTAAGTAAAAATCATACGAATCAATTTTTAAAACTTCAACCATGACCAAACTTATTTGCTACAGAAACTTTAGGAAATTTACAAGCTAGAGCAAATGGAATCACATTAAAATAATAAATAACCTAAGAGATATTGATTTTACAAAAATAAAACTATTCTGTTAAAACAGAAACTAAAAAAACAGGCAGGCGCTATTGGGCCTGGAGTGGGCGATATGCTGCTATTTAACGATCGAGCGTAAACTAAATAAAACACGTACGGTTAAACACGAAGAAAAAAAATTGCTCGGCTAAACCGGCTAGATTTAAACAGATCTAAACCTAATAAAATAGTAACAAACCAAACTAATAAAGAAAAACCATACCCCTTCGGGGAATCTAATCCTCGCCGTTGACTATAGATCGGACGGTGGAGGGGAGGCGGGGCTTACAGCGGGTCAGCAGCAATGGGACGATGGCCACGGCGACTCGGGCGGCGGCGGTGCGGCGACTCCGGTGGTCCGGGGTGATGCAACAGAGTGAGGCGGAGGTGGTAATGACATCGGGGTGGCTCGGGGACGGCGGAGACAATGAGGGCAATGCAGGCGGCGGCTCGGGTGAGTTGCAGCTCCAGCGACGGGCTTCGAGCTTGGGGTCGTCGACGTCGGCGGGTCCTGGTTAGAGAGAAGATGTCAGGCGGGTGCGGGAGGTCAAGGGGTTTCGGTTGGCGGATTTTGGTGGCACACGGTAGGCTCATTGGCGGCAGGCACCGAGGGTGAACGGCGGCCGAATGAGATCGGGACGATGGTGGCGCGGGCTACGGTGGGTTTTAGGGTAGGGTTTTAGTGGGGTCGAAGGAGGAGGAGGCTAGCTATTTATAGGACATGAACTTGGGCGAGGGGTCGGCTTCGGGGCACGTCTGCAGAGAGATTGGAGCCGTGGCGCTCGGGCGCGCTCCGGCTTGGCAAGATGTGGGCGAGGGGTTAGGGTAGGTGTGGGTCCCGAGGTCAGAGAGAGAAAGGAGGGGAGGCGATCGGGTGACCTAGCGGGAGCGACTTCGGGCATGTGCATGCTGGTGTAGGCTGGCTCGGCGCTGGTGGGCTGCGGCTCAGGCGCTGGTTGGGCCAGTTGGCCTAGCTGGCGCCTAGGCTTTTTACTATTTTATCTAAATTAAGGCAGAGGCAAAAATAAAATAAAAAGGGAAAATAAAAAATAGTTTTATATAGAACATATATTTATCAAAATAATCAGAAAAATAAACCTTATAAGGTGAACTATTTTTCAGAGGCAAAATTAAAACTTTACAAAAAGTATTTTTTTTGAAAATTCCAAATAACTCCAATTTGAATCCAAAAACTTTTGGCATTAATTTCTTCTCACTTTTTGGAGTGTCATATTAGCTCCTCTCATACTTCTGCCCAAGTATTTGTCAGGGATTTTTTTTTGAAATGAATTTCAATGCCAGTTTGAATTGAATTCAATTTCAATAGAATTTAATCAAATGCCTTTGAGGTTCTCATATTTCACCACAATTTCACACAACAATCATACAAATAGTCATAAATATTTATTTAATATAACATTCCAAATTTAGAATTTTGGGATGTTACAAACTACCACCCTTAAAATGAATCTCGTCCTCGAGATTCAAAGAGGCTAGAAAAAAGGTTAGAGTTGGGGGGTTGTTTTGAAATTACACTGATTGTCACAATGGTCCTGGGGTCCTAGCACCCTTAGAAGCATGGTTATGGTTCCAACAAAAACATATGAACTCCTTACTTTGGATTAGCAATGTCGGTCTTCTCAGATCTTCGGGATAACTCCTACACTAGGGCTCTTCTGATAGGGGCATAACCTTTTCGTCAAACACTTGTCCTTTCATCCTGGTGAGGTTCTTCCGAGACTGGGTCTTCTTAGCTGACTGGTCTGTCGCCAGTACTAAACAACTATCGAAATCTCATGGTGGTCAATCATTATTGGTTTCTCCTGCAGGAAAAAGGTCAGGGTCGAATCTCACCGTATATCCTAAGATTGGCAACGGTTTCATGTATGTGGATGTGACGCCTCCGATTCAATCATACACTAATCATACAAGAAAACGTGTATGATCAAGATCAGGGACTCACGGGAAGATATCACAACACAACTCTAAAAAGTAAAATAAGTCATACACGCATCATATTACAAGCTAGGGGCCTCGAGGGATCGAATACAAGTGCTAGAACATAAACGAGTCAGTGGAAGCAAAAATATCTGAGTACAGACATAAGTTAAACAAGTTGCCATAAGATGACTAGCACAAACTGGGATACAGATCGAAAGAGGCACATGCCTCCTGTCTGGGATCCTCCTAAACTACTCCTGGTCGTCAGCAGCCTACAAATAGTAGTAGGCACCCTCGGTGTTGTAGGGGTCGTCGTCCATGGTGGTGTCTAGCTCCTGGGCTCCAGCATCTGATTGCGACAACCAAGAGGAAGAGGAAAAGGGGGAAAAGAGGGAGCAAAGCAACCGTGAGTACTCATCCAAAGTACTCGCAAGCAAGGATCTACACTACATATGCATGTGTATCTCTGTAAATGGGCAATATCGGTGGACCGAACTGCAGAATGCTAGAATAAGAGGGGGATAGCTAGTCCTATTGAAGACTGCACTTCTGGCAGCCTCCATTCTTGCAGCATGTAGAAGAGAGTAGATGGTAAGTTCACCAAGTATCATCGCATCGCATAATCCTACCCGGCGATCCTCCCCTCGTCGCCCCGCGGGAAAGCGATCACCGGGTTGTCTCTGGAACTTGCCTGGGTGTGTTTTATTAATTATCCAGTTCTAGTTGTCATAAGGTCGAGGTACAACTCCGGGTCGTCCTGTTACCGTGGACACGGCTTTTTGAATAGATGAACTTCCCTACAGGGGTGCACCACATTACCCGACATGCTCGATCCCTCTAGCCGGGCACACTTTCCTGGCTCATGTCCGACCTCGAGAGATCAACACGTGCAACCCTACCTAGGCCTAACAGAGAGGTCAACACGCCGGTCTAAATCCAATGCACGCAGGGGTCTGGGCCCATCCCCCATTGCACACCTGTATGTTGCAAATGCGGCCGGTGAGCAGACCTAGCAACCTCCATTACAAAGGAAGTTGCGTTACGCGGTCCAACCCGGGCGCCACTCAGTCACTGACGTCTAGGAGGCTTCGGCTGATACCACGACGCCGGTTGCCCATATCTTGTACCACGTGGCGGTTAGTGCGTATAAGGTCAACGACCCAACTCAGATCAAATACCAAGATCTCGTTAAGCATGTTATATTGAAGTTACCGTGGACGCTGACCAGGACCAGGCCCACCTGTCTCCTAGGCGGTCACAACCTGCCCTGTCGCTCCGCCACAAAGTAACACTCGGGGGCCATCGGGAACCCAGGTCCACCACTACCTGGATGGAACCACCTGTCCTTTCAGCCCCCATATCCAAATCACTTGCGGGTACTCTACAAGTTGACCCGACTTTAATCTCCATCTGTATAGTACGTATGTATGTATAGTATATACCCGTGATCACCTCCCGAGTGATCACGACCCAATAGTATAGCATGGCAGACGGACAAGAATGTAGGACCACTGATGATAAACTAGCATCCTATACTAAGCATTAGGATTGCAGGTAAGTGACAGTGTACAAAAGTACGGGCTCTTTTGTACCCCTTACTTGTGCACGGGCAGTTGTAGCCATGCCTGTGGCCAGGCCCGGCAGGGCAGTAGAAGATAAAACACGAAGACTACCAAGGCAGATACTCAAGTCAAGGAACAAGGAGCAAAAGGCGAGCCAGACCTGCCCCGGCAACACCCTTGCTGGGGCAACCTACGCAGCACCAGCAAACCCGTCACCCTTGAGGCTGAGAGTTCTGACACCATCGACAACATCAAGGCCAAGATTTGGGGACGCATGCATGATAGTGTGTAGATCTTCATGGAGATTGATAGCCTGCGGGTCCGCGTGGGACAAGAAGACGAAGACCCCCGGCAAGACCCTTGTTGGGGACAACTACAAGGCCCCCGGCAAGCCTTCCTGGGGACGATCACTGGGCCGCGGCCAAGCCCACGCCCGGCAAGGATTTGCCACCTCACCACCACTCCAATGTGACAACCAGTGTGCCAACTAAGCAGGCGCCTGCGTGGTGGCATGCAGATCTTCATGGAGGCTCTACCATCGTGCCAACACAGCAGCTAGTTAGCCAGCATGGCACTGCATGCCTCGTCAGCCTGGACGCGTGTCAAAGCAAGGAGGGATGGCGACAGACAGGATGGCTTCTGTTGCCGTCCTCGATAAAAGTAAGAGGGCACGTAGGCAACGCTTTAAATGTGTTTACCCTACAGTGCGAGCGATAAGCTCCTACACTATAGCCTGCTTTCCACCTCCTGTGTGCCATTGTGGCAACCCCTTTCACGTATAAAAGGAGGCCCGAGGCAAACAGAGAGAGGATTCAGACTTTTTGGACTGTGCGTGCACCGTTGCTAGTTCAAAAGCTCAAGAACACACATATCCAGACAAGCAGGGCTAGGGTATTATGCATCTATGCGGCCCGAACCTGGGTAAAGATCCCCTTGTGCTGACTGCTAGACCTGCTCTTCGTGCAGCTACTCTCCCCGCCAAACGTAGAAGGGATTCTTGTGATCCCATAGGTGTTCGTTTCCCCGACATTTTTGGCGCGCCAGGTAGGGGGAGTTAGTTGTGAGAATCTGGTCTATTAGTTAGTGCAGTAGTTTCTTCATCACCATGGCTCCGAAAGAAAACGATCGCAGCGGTCGGCTCGTCCGGAGCCGCTCCGCCCGTGCCAGCACGAACGGGCGACATGGCAGTCGCCAGTGTGGAGGAGATCAAGATCATCCATGCCACCAGATACGAGAATCCAGGAGAGCAGCGTCGTCCACAGCGGCGACTATGGCCCGCACGCCGCCGCACCCAAGGACGGAGCCGCGCTACCTACGGGTGGCGCGGGGACCTCCAAGGGCAGAAAGACGACCCCGCCAGCGCACGCACCACGGTCTTCTTAGCTCGTGCGTGACAAACAACACCGCGACGTTGAGGACCACGGGCGTCGCTGTGGCAAGAGCCCTCAGTGTCACTCTCAAGACACGCATGGCCGACATGCACACCATGATGCTGGCGAAAAAGGCGCGCGGCCATGGAATCATAATGGAACTCCTTCTAACATAGTTAGAAGTCTGAGTTCCTCCCATTCCTCGCGCCTGTCACTGCCACCGACGCGAGCAGAAGCATTGGCACGAGCGCCGCTGCTCTTCAACTTTCCCCCCGCTGCGGAGAAGCAAGAAGAGTGGAGGGATGCTATCCAAAGCCTCATTGTCCATGCCAATAGGGATGGCCACCGAGAAGCAAGTCCCTCGTGGCACTGGACCGCTGAGCCGGCACGCGTTGACAGTAGAAGGGTCGGAGGCGCCACAACCATGATGCACTCCCCTCCACCACGACTGGCCCGTCGGGTTGACGCCCGTGATAACATGTCCACTACGTCGTCTGACCCACGGGTGCATTGCGACCAACGTCAAGTCCTTCGGGAGCGGCTCAAGGAAGACGCTCGGACCACTATCGAGCGGCGACGGGAGGCACATCATCAATCTGATAGGCGTGCTGGGCCTACGGCATACAGGCCTACGTCGGGGGACGCTGGCGACTTGCCCTATGCGATAACTTGTCCAACGTTCACTCGTGAGCTATGGCAGTTCCATTGGCACGCCGTCTGCATGCTCAAACCAAAGGTCCCAAAGAAGTACGATGGCAATACTCACCCGTCTGAATTCCTGAGCATCTACACCATTGCGATGCAAGCTGCTGGAGCACGAGACGACAAGGTGCTCGCCAACTATTTACCATTGGTGCTCAAGCCCAACGTCAGATCATGGCTGATGCACCTGCCGATAGATTCCATCTCTTCTTGGTTGGATCTGTGCCACGATTTTGTTGGTGCCTTTACGGGCGGCCACGTAGCTCCTGGCCAAGCAAGCGATCTACATGTGATCCCTCAGAAGGACGGAGAGTGCTTGCGCAAATACATACAAAGATTCAGTCGGGTGCAGTACAACATCCCTGATGTTCATCCCACCACTGTTATCAGTGCGTTCCATCAAAACATGCGCAATCATAAGATGCGTGAAGAGCTGGCGATGAACAAGGTTGCGGATGTTGCCGAACTATATGTTCTGGCTGACAGATGTGCCTGGGCTGAGGAAGGAAGAAAGTACCCCGACGAAGATGCCGATATGGGAAGTGACTCTGAAGATGAAGACGCTGTGTCGCCATCCCCCTGGCAAAGAAGGGCCGACGGCGCAACAGGAAGTGCAAGGGCAAGACCGTGCTTGCCGTCGAGGAATCTGGCGACCCCGGCACCGCTAAGAAGGCCAAGGTTGACGACCCAGCAAGGAGATTGCCAGGTGCAACGCCTGTCGGGCCTTGGCAGCAGCCGGCAAATCAGAGGGCTCCAACAAACAGTACTGCAAGATTCACCATACCAAGGGCCACGATCTCTAGAACTGCCGCCAAGTTGAGATGTTGATGGAGAAGAAAAGGGTCCAGTACGAGAGACGAGACAAAGAGAAGGGCCAAGGTGGCGCTGAAGGATCCAGCAAGAAGCGCTACGGCCGAGGAGGTCATGGCGACAAGGAGAAGCAACAAGAGAGGCCTGCCCGAGGCCGCGATAAGAAAGAGGAGGATGATGATCATGATGATTATGATGAGTCCACCGAGCATGAATTCAAGAAGACAACGAAGGTCATGTGCGTTGACGGGGGTGCCTCGTTATGTTCCTCCCACCGCCAACTTAAACAGTGGGGCGTGAGATATGGTCGATGCCCAGAGGCCACCGAAGTGGTCCCACACGCCTATCATTTTAAATGTCGAGGATCACCCTGATGCACAACCGCGATCGGGTGTTTGCCGTTGTTGGTCTCACCAACGATACGCAACCTCAAGGTGACGAAAATGTTAGTTGACGATGGGGCCGGTATGAACTTGATCTCTCCCAACGTGATCAAGAGGCTGCAGATCTCTGATGAAGATCTTGAGGAGATGGGTATGTTCCAAGGGATCAATCCAGGGAGGAGCCAGCCCAAGGGAAAGGTCACGCTGCCAGTTACATTTGGTGGTGACCTAAACTACATGACAGAGAGGATCGTTTTTTATGTCGCCGAGATCTCGTTGCCATATAACGGGATCCTTGGTCATCCGGCACTAGCCAAGTTCATGGCGGCATCGCACTATGCATATAACAAATTGAAGATGCCCGTCCCGATGAGCATCATCACCGTCAATTGTGACAAGAGAGATGCGCTCATTTGTGCCGATCAGCTCTACTGAGAGGCAGTTGCGGTGTCCGCCACTAGGATACTTGCTCCCGCCACCTAGAAGAAGACCGGCAAGGCTACGACTGCCGGCAAGGCTCTTGGCTCCGGCAAGGGCTCCTGCACTCCCTCCGGCAAATGCGCCTCTTCGGAGTACTGCGTTCCCGCTAAGGACGTTCCAGAGAGCTCTATAGGCAAGAGCAAGAAATCCAAGGTGGCCCCACCAGAAACCAAGAAGGTACCCGTCAAGGAGGATGGCACGGGCGGAGTCATCCTGCGGGCGAATGTCGACGTTTTTGCATGGCAAGCATCCGACATCCCCGGCGTTCCCGGGGAGGTGATTGAGCACCACCTTGTTGTCAGTCCCCATGCGCGGCCCATTAAGAAGAAGGTCAGAAAGCAATCTTTGGAGCGACAAGAATTCATCAACGAGGAAATCAGGAAGTTGAAGCAACAGGTTTGGTCAAGGGAGTAATACACCCGACGTGGTTGGCCAATCCAGTGGTAGTGCGTAAGGCGAATGGAAAATGGAGGCTATGTATTGACTTTACTGATATCAATAAAGTCTGTCCAAAGGACCCTTTGCAATTGCCACGCATCAACCAGATAGTGGACTCCACTGCCGGGTGCGACCTGCTATTGTTCATTGATGCCTATTCAGGATACCATCGGATCTTCATGAAGAAGGAAGATGAAGAAAAGACCGTGTTCATCACCCCATGTGGTACATAGTGTTTTCTACGAATGCCTTTCGGGTTGAAAAGCGTTGGTTCCACGTTCACTCGAGCAATCCAAATTGGTTTTAGCCTCAGTAACATAGAAATATGGAAGCCTATATGGATGATATAGTGGTCAAAACCAAGGACAAGGCCACGCTCGTGAAGGATCTGGAGGAAACCTTTGCAAATTTGTGCAAGATCAACCTCAAGCTCAACCTAGAGAAGTGTGTGTTCGGCGTCCAATCCGGCAAACGTCTTGGTTTCTTTGTGTCTCAACGCGGAATCGAAGTGAATCCCGACAAGATCAAAGCGATTGAGTAGATTGAGGCGCCAAAATGAGTCAAAGATGTCCGAAAGCTCGTCGACTGCGTCGTCGCCCTGAGTAGGTTCATCTCTAAATTTGCTGAGCGTGCCCTCCCCTTTTTAAAGATTTTGAAAAGGCGGGTCCAATGAATTGGACTCCAGAGCCAGAGCCAGCCTACAAGATTTGAAGAGGTACCTCTCCTCTACACCAATAGTAGTCGCGCCCAAACCACAAGAGCCGTTGCTGTTGTATTTGGCAGCAATGAATCAAGTGGTCAGTGCTGCGCTAGTGGCACAGAGAGAAGTTGAGGAAGAGGCAACAACAGTGGCAAGGCCATTGGATGAGTAGTTGGGGCCGGGAGGACCCGATGTCGGCAAGGCTGGGCCCTCGGCAGAGTCCAATCTCGGCAAGCCAGAATCTGCGCAAGTGAGCGAAGTAAGACAAAAGAAGAAGGTGATGTAGCACCCAGTCTATTTTGTCAGCTCCCTCTTGTAGGGGGCTAGATCAAGGTATTCTGGTATGCACAAGCTGCTTTTCGGCCTCCTTATGGCCTTGAGAAAGCCGCATCACTATTTCCAAGCACATGACATCACCTCGTCACACGCCTCCCATTGCAATGGATCTTGCACAACCCAGATGCAACTAGGAGGATTGTTGAGTGGGCGTTGGAACTGTCGAGCTTTGGCCTCAAGTTTGAAAGCACTTCGACGATCAAGAGCAGAGCCTTGGTAGAGTTCATAGCGGAATGGACATCCACGCCCGACGAAGAAGTTCAAGAGACCACTCTCCCCAGCAAAGAGGCAAGTAGTCACTGGATGTACTTTGATGGGGCTTTCTCATTGCAAGGTGCTGGTGTCGGCATGCTACTCGTCGTACCCACCGGAGAGCACCTCAAGTATGTAGTACAGATGCGTGTTCCCTATGAGAGGTCAACAAACAACACCGCAGAATACGAGGGGCTGCTTGCCGGTCTCAGGATCGCAGCAGACCTTGGAATCAGGAAGCTTATCGTCAGAGGAGATTTGCAACTTGTCGTCAAGCAAGTCAACAAGGATTATCAGAGCCTGTTGATTGAGGCCTACATGGATGAAGTGAGGAAGTTGGAGGAGCGCTTTGACGGTCTGCAAGCAGAGCATGTTCCTCGAGCAGAGAACATCATTGCCGATGACTTGTCAAAACACACTTCCCTCAAGTTGCCTATGGAACCAGGTACCTTTGTACTTCAATTAACCCAGCCATCCGTTGAGCCATCAGCAGGACAGAACAAGCGAAGGAAAATGGGCCCCGGCAAGTACTTTGCCGCTGAGCTCCCAGGAGCCACCGGCAAGGAAGTGGCCGGGTACCCCAAGCTCGCCGAGGAGCGGCAGTCTCTGGAAGGGCCACAAGCCATTGTCGTGGAGACGGCTGCCCCCATGGCAGAAGACATGCCTTTAGTCCTTGCCGTCGAGCCTCAGGCTGCAGCATGGCTGCAACATACTGTTCGTTTCCTCCAAACAGGGGAGCTCCCTGAGGAGCAGGGAGAAGCAGAAAAAGTAACCGTTGGTCCAGCATGTACCAGTTCGTGGATGATGTCCTATACAGAAGGAGACCGAACGGCGTGAAATTGAAGTGTATTCCTCGGGAGGACGGACTGGAGTTGTTGGCAGAGATACACGGAGGCATATGTGGTTCCCACATAGGGTCAAGAGCCCTTGCCGGCAAAGCATTCCGGCAAGGTTTCTTCTTGCCCACTGGCCTCCAAGATGCAACGGCACTAGTAACCAAGTGTGAAGTGTGCCTGTTTTATTCAAAGAAGCTTCATCAACCAGTCGAGGCTCTTTAAACAATTCCCCTTTCCTGGACATTTTTGGTCTAGGGGCTCGACATACTAGGCCCCTTTCCCCGTGCTGTCAGGGGCTTTGAGTACTTGTACATTGCGATTGACAAATTCACAAAGTGGCCGGAAGTGGAGCCAGTGAAGAAGGTGACAACGCAGTCGGCCGTCAAGTTCTTCAAGGGACGCATTTGCCGTTTTGGTGTGCCAAACAGAGTCATCACCGACAACGACACACAGTTCACGAGCTGCACCTTCATGCAGTATATCCAAGACCTTGGCAGCAAAGTTTGCTTTGCTTCTGTTGCTCATCCAAGAAGCAATGGCCAAGCAGAAAGGGCAAATGCTGAAGTGTTGCGAGGCCTCAAAACAAGAACTTTTGACAGGCTGCGCAAATGTGGAAGACGCTAGATTGATGATTTGCCAATAGTTCTTTGGTCAATCAGAATGACGCCAAATTGAGCCACTGGCCAGACACCCTTTGCCCTGGTATACGGGGCAGAAGCAGTTCTCCCCACGGAACTCATATACGGGTCACCCCGAGTGCTCGCTTATGATGAGTTTGAGCAAGAGTAGTTGCGCCAAGATGATGCAACACTCCTTGAGGAAGATCGTCTTCGGGCTGCTATGCGAGCCGCTCGCTACCAGCAAGCCTTGCGCCGCTATCATAGCCGCAAGGTTCACGCCCGAAGCCTTGAGGAAGAAGACCTTGTTCTTCCGCATGTTTAGTCCACCAACAATTCAAACAAGTTGACACCAAAGTGGGAAGGCCCTTATTGGGTAATCCGAGTCACCAGGCCCGGCGTAGTCCGCCTGGATACCGAAGATGGCATTCCGGTGAGCAACTCCTGGAATATCAAACATCTTCGCAAGTTTTACCCGTAGGGCACGGTTATCGGGAGCCCCGGCAACCCCCTTTTGTACTAGCCTTGCCGACAAGGCATGTAACCCTATGTACATAGCCAGGCGCAGACCTTGTGCACAGTCAGATAACTCTTAGTATGTATAGTTTCCTGCTAGTTCCCATGTTTATATATATACAACTGGTTTATTCTACTAATATTAGAAGAATAACTATTTTGATAACACTTCTGCACTGCACGTTCAACGCAAGTGCAGGTCATTGTTTGAACCAAGTGTGCTGCAGTACTCAGTCGAGTGAACTTCGTGTCGAAAAAAACTGCACACTGTGTTTTTTTGGTACTGTTTTCGCTCTAGATTTTTAACCGTTTATCGGAATGACACGTGTAATATACCGATGAGAAGCTATGGATTAGGCGCAACTTCGCCATGTTGAACACTTTTCGAGATTCATCATAGTTTAAGAGCAGTTTCGAAAATTGTGCAGCTCATGACGAATGTCAGGGAGCGTTTTTTCGCGTTTTCTTTTAATCCGCTCGTTGGAATGAAGCAAATGATATATCATTGGAAAGATATCGTCGAGGCGCATCTTTGTCATATCTATTATGTTCTCTAATTCGTTACGGTTTAAGAGAAGTTTCAAATTTACTAAATCGCGGAATTGTGATTTTTTTAGAAAAAATCGGTACTATTTTCACTCCAGTTTTTTAAACGTTTGTCGAAACGAGGCGTATGATACGCTGTTGGAAAGCTACAGACAAGGGACAACTTTCATATTTTGAAATGTTCTTGAGTTTCCTTACGGTTTTTAGTTAATTTTAAAAATCGTGCGGTTGAGGATGAGAGGCAGTGGATGTTTTTCGCGAAATTTTTACAAACCGCTGGTCGGAATGATTCAAATTATACGGTGTCAGAAAGATATCGATGAGACGTAACTTTTTCATGTACAACACTCTTTCTAATTCCTTACGGTTTAAGAGCAGTTTCGATTTTGCCGAAATGCGGACACTCTGTTTTTCGCGACACCAAAATCGACGAGGGAACTGCATTAGTCAGAAAACCGCACTGCTTCTAACAGAAAACCACACTGCATCAGACGGGCTAGTGCACTGCATCATTTCTTTTGCCAGACTTATTTTTTCTTTAGACGAGGAAGTGAAGTGCAACACTGTTAAAAGTGAACCGCAAGCACTCTGTAAAGCGAACCACATTACTTTTTTTCTTTTTACTTTTTTAAACATCTTGAATGAACACAATGTAAACTTTTGTAAATATTTATTTTTTTCCAAATAAAGTGTACTTCATAGTCCTTCAGAGTGGACTTTTTATAAGACCGGAGTGCACTGCGTTTTCCTCTTTCTTTTTTCTCCATGGAGTTTTTGGTACTCCCGTAGTGCACTGCATATATATTTTGGTTAATAATGAAATTTGCACTGCAAGGACGAGGCGAGTGGACTGCATTTCTTTTGCACGCTATGCATTACACACAAGAATTCATCCACATCCATTTTCTACTCTCATTTCCTCTCTGCATTCTTTCAAATAACAAAATGAACTTCTTTTTAAGGAATAGTGATGCTCTCTTCTCCTTCGCTACTGAGTACATCAAATAAAAACTGAGAAGACATTTGGGTCCCTGAATTTTTTGGGAAACAAAACACAATGTAGTTCATTTTTCATTTGTGCGTGTCGGAAGCGAGAGTCGAACTTCACTCTGTTACCAACTGCCCTGCAGCAAAACAAAAAAATTGAATAAAAAAAGTCAACAAAAGTGGGATTACAGTGCGGCGCGCTGTGGGCTGTAGTGTGCCGGCTCCCCCCACGAGAGCACCTCCTCTATCCCTCTGGCGAACTGCAAACGGCAGCATCGCCAATTACAGAGAAGGGCTACTCAACTTCACACCATGTGAGGGGACGGATACACGGGCAAAGCAGAATGGAGGCAATCTCAGCCGACGAAGCAAACACCAATGAAGCGAACTACACTCAAATGAAAAGAGGTCCAGACGAAGAATCCGAGCTCTGGAAAACAGCAGAAACAATCCTGCAAATAACCACTCTGAAACTGCACGTCGGCAGGCCGCGAGCAACCCCTGCTGTAGATGTGGGCTGCAGCATACTTTGGCTGTGTGTACTGCAGCATGTATGACGTCACAAACGGGTAGAGGACTTGCACAACACACGGCAGAGGAGGGCAGGATGGCGCTGACTCGGGCACCAGTGTGCACTGCCGCCATGGAGGGGCCGCCGGTGGAGGCAGATGCAGAGGGGAGGGACGCGTCGGTGAGTGGATCCTGCCGCCCTCCCCTGCCTCGCGCGCGCTACCCAGGTCGTAGGTACCGGCGCATCTCAATCCCCGTGTGGGCTGCTGCTCCATGGCTCAAGAGTAGGGGAAGGCCGGACTGGTTCAGGACCGCATGGATTGACGGGATCCGCCGCGCCGGGAAGGCTCGGGAGAGGAACCCCTGGTGGTTAGTGATGGGCTGGTGGTGGTGGGGATCGGGGCCCCCGACCATGGCGCTCCACTCGAATCTGAAGACGGGGGATGGCAGGGAGGAACAAGGGTCGCCGGGGACCCGTTTAGGAGGCCGGTGAGGCGTAGTGGGAGTGGAGGGCGGAGGCGCGCTGGCTGGCGGCAGGATCTGGTGTTGGAGATCGGGGACGGGGAAGGTGGGGTACCGGTGCCGGCCTGGCGGTGGGAGGCCGGGTTGAGCTCCGTCATGGGGAGGAGTGGGGGGAGGAGGGTGGCAGGTGGGTTGGATCGGGGGTGTTAGCTGGGAGGAAGAAACTGGAGGCCGTCGGGGGAGAAAGAAGATGGACAGAAGGGAGGTCGTGGGAGGAGAGGAAGAGTGGGTTGGGTGGGCCGGTGGGACGAGCGTGTTAGCAGAATAAGGTTCAGGTGTTAGTAGAATAAGGTCTTAAGGGATGTTAGCAGAATAGACCCACCCTATATATATATATATATATATATATATATATATATATATATATATATATATATATATATATATATATATATATATATATATGACGAATTTTTCCTACTACCGGGTGTAGTTACTCCCAAATTTGTTTCATACGTTCTAGGTAGTATCTATCATATCGGAGAGTATGTACGCGTAGTATGTAGTATATAAAAATGTATAGTTAGTATATATACTACTTTTTTGGTAGTATGTATCATATTTTATGCATACTCCGTTTCACATACAAATATGTACGTATTTCACAAAAACAATAAAACTATGGGCTCACTTGCAATTTTTTCATTGAACTCACTTTGGAGTATCTTAGATATAGTATGTGAACATACTAAAAATACCAGGATATTGTGCTATCTTAGATCTTAGCAGGTATTGACGGACTACCAAGGTTCCGGGCTTCTGCCTTCTCCTCTTTTCAGCCGCAGTGACGATGCTCCGGCAAGAGGTCGAGAAGACTACCCGGCACGGCGATCCCCGATGGATCAAGCAGATAAAGTTCACCTCTTGTCCATCCATGTTTGTAACTTGTGACTTGTGCGTTAGAAACCTCGCCACTCTTTTTGTACTTAGGTGCTCCCATCCCCGATCCGAATGTTGCTTCGGTCAGAATGGTCGCAGTAACCTTTGGTAAAAATAGATTGGCAGGGGGCTGGACCCTGTGTCTGTAACCTGGCAGATGTGACTCTCCGGTAGGCACAGAGGACACCGGCAAGGTAGCTTGCCGAGAAAACTCATTTATTTTTATTAAAGAGGTGTTCGCCTCTGCACGGACGCATACATGCATGGGTTGCCGGCAAAGCTCATCTTTTTCATTGGCACACTGATACAAGTACAAATATTACAGAGCATAAGCATGGACTCGAGAGATTACATTACTTGAAACCAAGACTTGGCAAGTGCCTACAAATTGAGAAAAAGGAAAGTGCCCCGTAATCCCTGTTCTTTCCCCTTTCCTCCCAGGTACGACAAGTGTAGGCGGAGACGGGCATGGGGAACGTGACAATGGAGAGCTTGACGGGGAGGCCCATCCACCACCGACGCCAGAGCCAGCATGACGCAACCCCCGGCAAGGCGTGTTGCCGGGGGAAGAGGCAGAGCAGATGATGGTGCTGTCACTGATGGTCAGCTGGAGTCGGAATTGTCGTCCTCCCGCCCGCTGCCATCGTCGTCGCTGGCGTTGTCCTCCTCGTCACTGTCGTTTGAGGAGGAGCTTTCGTCGTCCGTGGAACTCTCCACGCAACACCCTAAGCGGATTCCTGAGCACCCGAAGACCCTGACGGAGAGCAGGACGGTCTCCATTATCTTGAAATGGAGAATGTGCCCCTCCGACAAGCTGTGGGCGCGTGCAAAAGTTTTCCACCCGTGGCGAAGGTACATGACGTGAGGGCGGGGGAAGCCGACATTGACCCACGTGTTGTCGTTCCCGCAGCCCATCATGTGTAGCCTAAAAGCCCGCGGCGGATCCTGCTCCATCACCCGAGAAAACGGGGTAGGGAGGCAAAGATGGCCGCACACACGCTTGTACAACCTAATGATGAACTCGTAAGGCTGATCTCCGACGTTGCCGTCCATTGGAGGAGGGGCCGCCAGTGGAGGCGCAGCTGGTGCGCCACCCCGTCCTCCTCTTCATCGAGTACCGTGGCGACCTTGGCCTCGTCCCCTTCTTCTCCCCCTCATGGCGGGCTCCGCCACCAGAAGCTCCGGGGGAGGAGGAACGTGCTGTCGAGCAGAAGCCCTCGTCGTCGCCATCGAAGCGCAGCACACCCTCTCACCATGACGAGTGGAAGAAAGATACCATGCAGAAGGAGGTGAAGAAGGCGAGTGCGGAAAGGCACCGTCCCTCTCCCTTTTTATAGAAGGGTAGGGACGGAGCCTGGCCTCCCAGCCCAAGGGGTGGCCTCCCCGCACGGCCAATGCAGCCTCCTGAAGCACAAGGAATCGGGACCGACCCGCTGCCCCAACCAGCGACGCCTCGTTTCCCGCCTCGGCATTAATGCCCACATCCTCCGTAACCACCGCCTGCCCTTCCCAAGGAATGGGGGACATGTGGCGAGCGGAAAGGGGCGTGAGGACAAGTGGAGCGAATGTTTTCCACCCCGTGATCGTGGGATGCCGCACCATGCAGGTTGCGACCCGAGTCCGCTTAGTAAATGAGTAGCGCCCCTACAAATTACTTTTTTAAATAAAGGAAACACAGACAGCCTCTTCACTATCGACTGCGGGATGACGCAAGCATGCTGAGGCCATCCCACGCATGACCCCCACGTCACACACTCAACATGGGTCGTGGGGAAGCACAACTAGTGAAGAGATCGTGGAAGTTAAGTCCCTGCCACGCGTGCCCATGCACTACCTTGGGCATGGCCCAACTACGCCTTGCACTTAGGTGTGGCCCAGGCCCGGGGGCTCCTGTTGGTGTACAAAAGTATGGGCTCTTTTGTACCCCTTACTTGTGCACGGGCAGTTGTAGCCACGCCTGTGGCCAGGCCCGGCAGGGCAACAGAAGATAAAACACGAAGACTACGAAGGCAGATACTCAAGTCAAGGAACAAGGAGAAGAAGGCGAGCCAGACCTCCCCCGGCAACGCCCTTGCTGGGGCAACCTACACAGCGCCAGCAAACCCGTCACCCTTGAGGCTGAGAGTTCTAACACAATCGACAATGTCAAGGCCAAGATTTGGGGACGCACGCATGATAGCGTGCAAATCTTCATGGAGATTGATAGCCTGCAGGTCCGCGTGGGACCAGAAGACAAAGACCCCTGGCAAGACCCTTGCCGGGGAAAACTGCGAGGCCCCCAGCAAGCCTTGCCGGGGATGATTGCTGGGTCTCGGCCAGGTCTGCGCCTGGCAAGGATTCGCCACCTCACCACCACTCAAGTGCGACGACCAGTGTGCCAACTAAGCAGGCGCCTGCGTGGCGGCATGCAGATCTTCGTGGAGGCTCTACCATCGCGCCAACACAGTAGCTAGTTAGCCAGCGTGGCACTGCATGCCTCGTCAGCCTAGACGCATTAAATGCGTTTGTCCTACGGTGCCGCGCGATAAGCTCATACACTGTATCCTGCTTTCCACCTCATGTGTGCCACTGTGGCAACCCGTTTCACGTATAAAAGGAGGCCCGAGGCGTACAGATAGAGGATTCGGACTTTTTGGACTATGCGTGCACCGCAGCTAGTTCAAAAGCTCAAGAACACATATATCTAGACAAGAAGGACTAGGGTATTACGCATCTGTGTGGCCCAAACCTAGGTAAAGATCCCCTTGTGCTGACTGCTAGACCTTCTCTTCGTGCATCTACTCTCGCCGCTGAATGTAGACGGGATTCTTGTGATCCCATAGGTGTTCGTTTCCTCGACAGTAAGGTATCAACAACTGTAGCAACAATGACAGGCTATGCAACAGAATTGCATTAACCGAAAGCAGTAACATTACACACTACTCTAATGCAAGAAGTAGATGGAAGGAATAGGCGATATCTGGTGATCAGGGGGGCTTGCCTGGTTGCTCTGGCAAGAAGGAGGGGTCGTCAACACCATAGTTGATCGGGGCAGCGGCGGCGACGTTAGTTTCATAGTCTACCGGAGAGGAGAGGGGAAGAAACAATGAATACAATGCAAAGAGATGCATGATGATGCATGACATGACATTTAACAGTGCTAGGAGTGCCCTAACGCGGTGGTATGTGATACCGACGAAGGGGGGAAACATCCGGGAAAGTATTCCCAGTGATAGACATTTTGGACAGATGAACTGGAGGTGGATTGTTGCATGTTTGCTATGCTAGGGACATGTGGTGAACGAACGGACTGTGTATTCGAATCATCGTTCTGAGCAACTTTCATGTACAAAGTATTTTCACCCGAGTTACAGATTATTTTATATTCATTTTTAGAATTAATTTAATTAGAAAATGTAATTATGACATCAGCATGATGTCATCAGTCAACCAGACAGTTGACTTAGTCAAACTGACATCTCGATCCTACTATCATTAACTGTTAACTAATTAACCAAGTTAATTCGTTTAGTTAACAGATTAGTTAGGTTAAGTTAATTACGTTAATTAATTAATTTAATTATTAATTATTAATTTTTCTTTTGTTTCTTTTTTTGTTCTCAAGGGCGTGGGTCCCGTTGTCTAGTGGCACAAAGGCCTAACCAGGCGGGTACGGGTGCTGGGGCGCTGTGGGCGCCCGACCCGTACGAGGGCTGAGCGGGCGCCGGCATGCGGGCGGAGGAGGGCGGCCAACTAGGGCAGGGGCATGCCCTGGGCAAGTGCGGGCGGCACTCAGTGCTAGGAGCGCGCGCGTGCAGGCGCATGACACGGTGAGCCGAGATGGGCGAGCGCGACGGCTGGTGGTAGCGGGAGCAGCATGGCGACAGCAGGGGGCACGATGGACAGGGCAACAATGCAGGGCACGATGAGCACGGCACCGCGGTGAGCCTGAGGCACTGGCGCAGCACATGCGATGGCGATGCGGGGACATAGGCAGGGTGCGGCCATGTGCGGGCGACAGCAGCATCAGAGATGCGACAGACAGGCGCACGCAAGGCCACACGAGCGTGGCTCGGGCGTGGGACGGCACCAGCGAGCGCGGACGAGCATGGTGGGGCGGTGCGTGTGCGTGCGTGCGCGGTGGATGGCCAACGGGCGCGAACGGCGCAAGGCAGACGCGGCGGTGGATGCACAGGGGGGAAAGGGAAGGCGCGACACATCACCGGCGGTTGCAAGGAGAATGGCAACGAGTGTCGAGGAGGAGGACGGGGACGACAGTGGGGCAGCTCCGGCGAGGTCCAGGCGGCAGTGTCGATGTCTAGGGGCGATGGGCGACGCGTCCAGATCGGGGAGAGGGGCGGTGGGGGTTGGTGGAGCCAGCGAGGAGGAGTCGAGGATGGAGTGGCGACGGCGTGGGCGATGGGGTTCCCCGGGCAGCGGCGTCGCGGTCGAACCCCACCACGATCCAGATGGGGTCGAGGGGTGGTGGGGGAGAGGGAGAGGCGATGCGGGGAGAGTGGGGGTGGATGGGGTTAGGGTTACGGGACCAAGGGGGTCGGCCGACTGGTCCTTGTGTTGGGCCAGTTGGGCCAGTATGGCCCACCTAGGGGGGGTTACCCCCGGGGGGGTCTCTCTCTTTTATTTTTATTTTTTATTTTGTTTGTTTTGTATTTTCCTTTTGTCGTTTTATTTTATTTCTTTTATAGTTATAGTTTTATAATAAGTTAAAGTCCACACCTAAAATAGAGTTGTAAAAAGTTTAGTGACTAAATAAACTAGTTTAATATTTGTTTATTATTTAATAGCATTTATATAATTGTTTTTGCTACCGTTTTATTCATCTAATAGGATTTAAATATTTTATAAAAGTATGGTTTCTTGATAACCCACAAGTATAGGGGATCACAACAGTTTTTGAGGGTAGAGTATTCAACCCAGATTTATAGATTCGACACAAGGGGACCCAAAGAATATTTGAAGGTATTAGCAGCTGACTTGTCAATTCAACCACATCTGGAGATTAATTATCTGCAGCAAAGTGATTAGTAGCACAGTAGTATGATAGTTTTGATGATAGCAACAGTAGTAACGGTAACAGTAACAGTGATAGCAGTGATATTGTAGCAGCAACGATAACAGTAGCAACAGTAGTAACTTAGCCAGAACAATATAAGATAAATTCGTAGGCATTGGATCGGTGACTCATTGGATGATATTCATCATGAGACAGTTATAACCTAGGGCGATACGACACTAGCTCCAGTTCATAAATATTGTTCATTGGATGCAAATTAGAGTCCAAAACCAGAGGAAAAGGGTTAGGAAAGGTAGATAGGTTGGAGATGTATCATTTCTCCACCATAATTACCTACGCATTAATTTGCACAAGCCGAACATTTTAGTTTTATTGTTTGAAAATTTTGTTGTTTGCCTATATTTTAAATTTGAATTTGAATCGTTTTTAACTAACACGAGTTTATCAATAGTCCCTGAGGTGACGTGGCATCATCAATAGAGGTTGACTGTAGCTTAATTATCTGGGCATCACAATTCTCCTCCACTACAAGAAATCTTGTCCCGAGATTTTAAGAGGTGGAGTAAGGGGGGAAGATCTGGTTACGAAATTCTAACAAATCTTCTGAGTCTTGGTTGCTCTTCTCAAAGAGGTCGATCCATTACATTGTTGTCTTCATTTCTCTGCTTCAAGTCATCATGATGAAGCCAGCGTCCTTTCTGCAGGATCTCCATCGTACATACGACATAATAAGGGGGATATTTCTGGGAGAACAGATCTCTGCAATGTTTACTAACTGGTAGCTAACACCGGGAAAAGTGGCGCAAAGTAACTTTCGAACTGAAACTTAAGAAAATATCGGGAGCAAAGTAAGTAGGTACGGTGAGAAGTTTCGAGCGGGTAGGCAATCGTTCGATGCCTGAAACAAAGTGTGAAAGGGATCCAGAGCAACGAGAATAAGTATGGTGTCTGATACCAGATTATATCATCTCTAGGAAGGTGGCTGGTGATCTTCATACGAAGCCCATCGTGAGGAATAACTTCGGAGACAGGGGTGTACAGGAGAGTCAGGTTTCGATCCTGTGGAACTGTGGGTAATGGGGCCACCATGTGGGTTAAAAGAAGATGGCATCTTGCATGGTTAAAATAGCAAGGTATGTCAGAGGATAGCCTGTCAGTTATCTTGGCAACAACGTTGGTACCAAGGGCGAGGGACAAAGAGAACCATTTTCCTGCTCGTTGAACGAGGCAGACCAATAGGCAAAGTTCTCGTCCATCGGTGGTTACCAGAATGCCATCATCAAAAGCAACAGAGTCTTACTGACACGGTTGTTCACCAAGGTGTTTACATAAGCAGAAGAATATTGCTGCTTAGATCATATAGATCACAAGAAATGTTAAACAAAACAATGGAAAAGAAAAATGTGATTTCCAGAGTAAACAAAACAATGGAAAGGAAAATGTGTTTGGACAAATATTTCAGGGGTATATCTTTCCCAAGGACAAGCAGAGCATGATAACCATGACAGGATATAAAGTAGAAAACCCTTTAGGTGAGGGGAGAGAAATTTCATGACATTACCCATACAATGGTGTTTGGATAATTGATAAAGAAATTTAGCCTTGTGCTACAAATGTTCTTACTTGAAAATCAGAGTACCACTGACATGCTTCAAGATAGCATTGACATGGTCTTCAAGCAAGGTCAGACTTTGGATACACGAAGGATCCATCAGGACAACTGTAGAATAAGTCTTACAATTTCCTCATGGAAGAATGGCTAACCTTGCAAAAAATGAAACTATAACAATAGGCCCTCCGGCCAGGTGTGCTAGGCATGACATCACCTTACCGGGTCACATAAGGACCAATGTTATAACTCCTGAAAATATGTTCCAACCATCATACTTGACCAAGATTCGGATCTAAGTGGTGTCTGGATACCTCAGACTCAGGATGCCTGGGAAGAAAGGTGCAACACAAATTGTCGAGATGACATTGTAAGATTCTCGGGAATTGAACTATAGAAGCGAGTTCCAAAATAGTTCATCATTAAATCAAGGTGTGGTGAGGAGGTGGTTGATTGACTCAGCGACAATTCATTGAGATTTCCAAAAAGAAGGATTTCCACAATTATGTGAACATGGAAATAACATTAGTCAGATCAAATGATATAACGATGTATGCTCGAGGAAAACTTACACAATTTAACAATGATAGAAGGGTGCACCCGGAAATCTGGACTAGGTAGCATGATCAATGTTTGAATGATGATTCAATAAGCAATAGACTTAGAATGAAACTATCAACCATTAACTTCAACGCAATAGGGTTGCTAGAAGGGTAGAATCCAAACAGTACCGTTCACTTGTTGGTGTCCTAGTTAGAATCGACACAGGGACCAAGAATTAATGGTGATGGTGAGAAGTATCACTATACCAGGAACTCTTAAGAGGTGGAGCAATCCTCACAACATCATTGACATAAAAGATAGTAATACTTCAAGGTAGAACATAATACAAGATGGAAGGCAAGTTGCATCCATAACCTGAACAAGTTTGTGATGAAAGGAAGGTAAGGGTGTTGTCGATGGTAATTCAAATTACCAAGGGACGAGGATGTCACTTATCATCATGAATTCAATTGATATCTTAGAAGGAGTCAAAATGTTGATGATGATCATGACAAATTATGTCGGGAGGCTCCACGAAGAATCAATCGAACAACGACTGCATCGAGCAAGGGACTAATGCAACGAAAGATTATTGGAACCACAGATGCGACACAAACTCGGAATCAAGTTTGTTGTTCGAGGTAAAATGATAAGACGAGGAAATCGACGTAAGCTTAGCTCATCGTCGAAAGTTATGCTCCGAGAATAAGGACCAAGTGGTAGAGTTAAAATCATCACGGTAATGATATAGCCAAACAGGCAAGGAATGGCGTGATCGGGTACAAACTCGTAAGTAAATAAGATTACTAAGAGTTGTTGAATTATAGTGTGGACTTGATTCAGTTATCGGCGTCCTTGAGTGTTTAACCACTCAAAACACATGGAAAATTGGAATCGACGAGTATAATAGTTGATGAAGAACTCATAAGAAGTTATTTACTTCCGTGATATTCTCAAGATACCAGCGGGTATACTCGAAGGTAGAGCTGAATAGAGGTTGGTCAAGTGAAATGATTTGCAGAAGGCAAGTACCTTAACTTGTCCGAGAAATGGGATCAAAGAAGAATAATATGGTCGAAACTACGATTGCAAAAGACCAAATCCTAGATATAAGATGAACCTATACTAGGGGAATAATAAATTTTAGGAGAAGCTTCCATGATAAAATCTACATTGTGTCCATGGGTATGAACACAAAGTTCAAGGTCGACTCCCACTTCTTCAATGTTTAACCTTTCATTCACTCCTCATCTTAGAAGAAGTTGTATGGTAGAAAATATCTGGTAAAACACCAGAAGGGTATGAATTTGTGAAAACTTTCTGGTTCATAAGATTTTGGGGACGGTATAGGTTCAGCCCATCGGGGCATGTTAGAAACATGTACCTAAGGTTCAAGAGTAAATATCACCAACTCAAAAGCAGAGCATGGTTAGCCAAATCAGATAATACGATTTACCAATGGCATTATGTATAAAGGAAAGAACTTCTCGGGTTATTTTTATACGAAGGACACTGTCAGATGATAATTCACCAAAGGATCTGATGGTCCATAACGGGGCTAATGGGAGCTTTGCACACGATCAGAGGATGAAACAAGGCAAAGGCTTTGGATTATAGAAACAACTGATTAATTCAAAGATCAAGGCAAAGGAATTAAGATTTCCAAATCAAGGGGTCAGGAGCAAGGGCTCTGATTAAGGATGGATAAGTCGAGTAGGCTTAGGGGAATAATCGACGGGAATTTGATTGGTTGAGATCCAGCTCATGTTTAAAATGACGTCTGAGCCGGAAGGATGAATGATACGTCTCCAACATATCTATAATTTTTGATTCTTCCATGCTATTATATTATCTGTTTTGGATGTTTAATGGGCTTTAATATGCTCTTTTATATTAGTTTTGGGACTAACCTATTAACCGGAGGCCCAGTGCCAGTTTCTGTTTTTTTGCCTATTTTAGAGTTTTGCAGAAAAGGAATACCGAACGGAATGAAACCTTCGCGGTGATCTTTCTTGTACCGAAAGCAAGCCAAAAGACTTAGAGTAGAAGTCTGGAACGCTACGAGGAGGCCACAAGGCAGGAGGGCGCACCCAGCTAGGGTAGGCGCGCCCCCCACACTCATGGGCCCCTCACAGCTCCACCGATGTACTTCTTTCGCCTATATATACTCTTATACCCTAGAAACATCAGGGGGAGCCACGAAACCACTTTTCCACCACTCCAACCTTCTGTACCCGTGAGATCCCATCTTGGGTCCTTTTCCGGCAATCTGTCGGAGGGGGAATCGATCATGGAGGGATTCTACATCAACACCATTCCCTCTCCGATGAAGCGTGAGTTGCTTACCGCAGACCTTTGGGTCCATAGTTGTTAGCAAGATGGCTTCTTCTCTCTCTTTGATTCTCAATACAAAGTTCTACTCGATGTTCTTGGATATATATTCGATGTAATACTCTTTTGTGGTGTGTTTGCCGAGATCCAATGAATTGTGGATTTATGAACAAGATTATCTATGAATATTATTTGGTTCTTCTCTGAATTCTTATATGCATGATTTGATATTTTTGCAATTCTCTTCGAATTATCAGTTTAGTTTGACCTACTAGATTGATCTTTCTTGCAATGGGAGAAGTGCTTAGCTTTGGGTTCAATCTTGCGGTGTCCTTTCCCAGTGACAGTAGGGGCAGTAAGGCACGCATTGTATTGTTGCCATCAGGGATAAAAAGATGGGGTTTATATCATATTGCTTGAGTTTATCCCTCTACATCATGTCATCTTGCTTAATGCGTTACTCCATTCTTATGAACTTAATACTCTAGATGCATGGTGCATAGTGGTCGATGTGTGGAGTAATAGTAATAGATGCAGAATTGTTTCGGTTTACTTGACACACACGTGATGTCTATATTTATGATCATTGCCTTAGATGTCTTCATATTATGCGCTTTTCTATCAATTGCTCGGAAATAATTTGTTCACCCACCGTAATACATGCTATCTTGAGAGAAGCCACTAGTGAAACCTATGGCCCCCGGATCACTTTTCCATAATATTGCATCTCTTTAAATCTCATTTACTATTTTGCAATCTTTACTTTCCAATCTATACAACATAAATACCAAAATTATTTACTTTACTATCTCTATTAGATCTCACTTTTGTGAGTGGCGGTGAAGGGATTGACAACCCCTTTATCGCGTTGGTTGCAAGGTTCTTGATTGTCTGTGCAGGTACTAGGTGACTTGTGTGTCCTCTCCTACTAGATTGATACCTTGGTTCTCAAAACTGAGGGAAATACTTACGCTACTTTGTTGTTGGGGAATGTAGTAATTTCAAAAATTTCCTACGCACACGCAGGATCATGGTGATGCATAGCAACGAGAGGGGAGAGTGTGTCCACGTACCCTCGTAGACCGAAAGCGGAAGCGTTAGCACAACGCGGTTGATGTAGTTGTACGTCTTCATGATCCGACCGATCAAGTACCAAACGCACGGCACCTCCGAGTTCAGCACACGTTCAGCTTGATGACGTCCCTCAAACTCCGATCCAGCCGAGCTTTGAGGGAGAGTTCCGTCAGCACGACGACGTGGTGACGATGATGATGTTCTACCGATGCAGGGCTTCACCTAAGCACCACTATGATATTATCAAGGTGGATTATGGTGGAGGGGGGGCACCGCACACGGCTACAAGATCCAAGGGATCAATTGTTGTGTCTAGAGGTGCCCCCTGCCCCTGTATATAAAGGATCAAGGGGGGAGGCGGCCGGCCTACGAGGAGGGCGCGCCAAGGGGGGAGTCCTACTCTCACCGGGAGTAGGACTCCTCCTTTCCTTGTTTGAGTAGGAGAAGGGAAGGGAGAAGGAGAAGGAAGGAAGGGGGCGCCCCCCTCCCTAGTCCAATTCGGACTAGTCCATGGGGAGGGGTGCGGCCACCCTTTGCGGCCTTTCTCTCCTTTCCCGTATGGCCCATTAAGGCCCAATACGAATTCCCGTAACTCTTCGGTACTCCGAAAAATACCCGAATCACTCGGAACCTTTCCGATGTCCGAATATAGTCGTCCAATATATCAATCTTTATGTCTCAACCATTTTGAGACTCCTCGTCATGTCCCCGATCTCATCCGGGACTCCGAACTCCTTCGGTACATCTAAACACATAAACTCATAATATAACCATCATCGAACTTTAAGCATGCGGACCCTACGTGATGTAGGGTGGAACCCTATAGAGAAGATCTTTCACGAATTGGAGGTGGAATCCCCAAGAACAAGATGAACAAAGGAGGGAAAACAAGAGGAGCACTCAAGAACAAGTCAAATCACACATCCACTAGACAATCACACACATAAGATCCACAAGGTACATGAACAACAAAGGGAAATAAGATACATGGTAGAGTTCATCCCAAATCCTATGAAGGAGATGAGGGCTTGATGAACCTATGATTGGGATCCTTCCCCAAGAAGGAGGTCTTGATGTTTGGTCACTCCAGAGGAGGTCTTGATCTCCTGGTGGAGTGGATCCATGGAGCAAAGCTCTCATATGTCTAACATATCCTTTTATAACCCTAACAAATGGTCTAGGTACAGAATATATAGTCATGGGGACGAAATGGATGAAGAGGAGGCCCAAACAGCAGCTCACAGCCATCCATCCTGTAGGGCCCGTGCGCACGGGGTAAGTTGGGCCCATGCGCACTGGGGTCCCGTGGGCACGGTACAGGCCCGTGCGCACGGGGTGCTCCAGTGCAGACTCGCTGAGTAGCCCGTGCGCACGGGGTCTTCGAGGCCCGTGGGCACGGGGTCGCCTGGGAGGTGCTGAATCGATCTTGTCGCCCTCCTTCTTCCTTCTTGTGGCCTTGGGGTCCTTCTCCTTGGCCTCCGGGAAGCTCCTTAGCTGCTTGGCGGCGGTTGTCCTCGTACCTGAAGATGCACAACGTTCCGTGGTGAGGTAGCCACCAAGTCCTATGGATATTCATGTAAATCTTGAAGAGGAGCGGGTTCACCTTAAGTCCGGTAGGTCCACTTGGGGCTTGATGTGCTATGAAGGTGTACATGGAGATGAACGTGGGATGCTCCGTATCATCTCCTCCCCCTTTGAAAAGATCCGACCTCGGATCGTAAACCGTATCGCCATGTACACGGTAGGCATGGATGTACCATAGGTCAATGTCGATGCCTTGTGAATCCTTCAAAATGAAAGAACATGAGAAACACTTGGAAAAACAAATGAGGTTAGTGCAAAAGCAAGACCTATCATTCGAGGGGCGAGATACCCAACAAGTGTATGCATCATGCTCATCATAAGAAAGGACAAGGGAGCATTTCATAGTATGTAGGCATATGATGCGAGAACAAGTGTATGCATATATGTCATCAACCCAAGGAAGCAAGTGATAGTGGAACATGGGTGATGCAACATAGCAAGCAATCATAGCAATCAAGTCAAGCATGCTAGTAGTGCGAAGATGCAACATACTAGAAGGAATCATGGCAATCATGTCATGTGTGCAAATAGTGGGCATGAATAATGCACATGACATATCACAAGCATAAAGGCAAGATATGAGCAAAATAGTATCAATAGCATGGGGCACATGATAAACATGGCAATAGCAACAAGGATCTCTACCAAGCATGCAAATACACATAGAAGTAGCATAATGATGAACCATGGGTAGATGCAAGCAAGGGTCACAATTGCATGGCAAAGGCATAGAAGCAAGCATAGCATGCAAAGTGAACACGGTAAAATGAGTATAATGTGAGAAGTGGTAAATGGCCCATAGCCGTGTGAGATCCAAGTACAGGAGTTGCGCATAGTCCTTGCGCGAAGGGGACGTTGGTGATGATAGTCCATGGGATCCCAAGTCATCATTGCTCTTGGGATTGAGAGGTTGACGAGTATACATGAGTACCTACACAAAACAAAGACAAAGGAAAAAATTGTGTGTGCGTGGTAGATGTACACATCATCCATCATGATGCGCACATGCATGTGTCGGTTAGCACAAAATAGCCAATGCTCGAATAAATGAGATGCGTGATATAGAAACATGTCATCCATCATGAGAGGTTTGTTATTATGTATAGCATAATGGAGACTCAAATTGTGTAATGCATCATGGGAAATATCTAGAGCATTGTTATTCATGGAATGCATATGGTGCAAACAATCATGGAAATCATGCAAAGTATGAAATGTATCAAGATCTCCTAATATGTATGAGGAAACTATGGGGGTCTCCTCATGAGAAATAGTGGTAACATCACATGGAGAATGTTGACAACATCCAAAACAATGCATATTTGGAACAATGTGATCATGGCATGACATAGTAGATGAATTGCGCAAATCATGTAAAGGAAGCATGGCAATATCATCACAAGAGAAGCAAAAGCCAATGACCATCATTTCGTCATCTATGCCATAAGTGCAAATGGGATTTATATTAATGGGGCATGCATAGTTACTATGTCGAGATTGAAATGATGCAATATGGGAGATCTCACTCATAGCATATGACAAGTTCAATGGATTGTCAAACATGACGTGACCAATAGAATTTTAACATGATATCCTATGAAGCATAGCATCACAACTAGGTAACTCAACATGGTCATCATCGTATTCATCATAAATAGGTAAGTCATGACATGAAGAAGTTTCACTAGCATGAAGCATGGCAATAGGTGTATCAACATCATGGGAGCAATCATTATCAAGAGGGTCCACTAGTGGGACAAGAGAAGCACCATCACCTATGTTACCTTTGGAGCATCGCTTGTGTGTTGTAGGTGAGGTGTTGAAGATCGTCTCGTTGTCATCTTCATCTTGATGGAACCATGTGGGGGGTTCATCATGTTCCACCATGGCCATCGTCGTGTCCAAAGGGGGGACGTAGTCATCGCGAATCGATGCGTCATCATATATGGGACCTAGCACCAAAGGAGAAGACACAAGAGAGGTAGAGGTTAAGTTGTTAGAAAGCGAAATGGCCTCATATGCCTCATCAATTATCTCACTCTCTCTATGTGGCGGTGGCTCACTCCCTCCCTCAAGGTAGGTGCACTCAATATCGCATATGGTGGAGGCACTCAAATCACTCAAGTGGTGGTGGTGGTGGCTCTCCTCACATGGGAATTGGTGCGGCTCATCATATATGGGGCTAGTGGTGAAGTCACTCTCACTCTCAATATGGTGGCAAAAGTCTTCATGCGCAGTCTCGTAGCTTGACTCGGAGGATGAGTCCACTATGGGCACCATCTTCATGTTGTTGAAGAGATTCGCGCCTGTCGCCGTAGTCGAAGGGGATGGCCCTTGCTCGACCATCTTGTCGCCGTCTTGGTGTTGGAGGTCCATATGATGTGGCACCTCGTAGCTCGTCTCCATGACCGAAGGGAGTTTCCCATGCTCAGCCATCGTCCTTGAGGGGCTTCTGAAGATGGAAGTGTCGCCCTCGCTCGTAGGTGGTCGCCTTGGACTTGATGAAGTCGTTGTAGGCGTACTCGTGGGAAGTAGGCGAAGATGCCGTACATCCAAAGGCGAAGATGCCTCGATAGCACTTGGCGAAGATGCCAAAGTGGTTGGTGTAGTCATAGCGCCATCTTGGTGGTGCTCGTCTCGCGGTCTTCTCTTGTGCTTATGAAGCTTCGACTTGGCGTGAAGTAGGGCTTGTTGGGACTTGTGCACTTGCGCTTGTGGAGCATCTTCATAATGATGATGTCGTTGTCGTGCTTGAGCTCGTAGTAGATGTCGTTCGTCGTCGTCGTGTGCATGATGCTTGGAGGTGACTTGCCCTTCATGACGATGTTGATCACGAACGTGATGGTGGTCGCCATGTAGATGTAGACGAGGACGATTTGCACTTGCATCTTTTTCGCGCTCCGAAGACTTGTGGCTTGAATGTCGCCACCTTTAAGATGATGAAGGGGAAGAAGACTTGATCAAGGCTCTAATCTCTTCCATCCTTGCATCTTGGTCTTTCTTTTGTGCGGCAAGCTTGTTGTCGATGTAGTCCCTTTTCCTTGCTCCGGAGAGATGAATGTCGATGGAGAGGTTCTCGATGCGCTCGCGCAATCTTGATTGTGCGCCTTGCATTTCTTGTTGTAGTCCGAAGATGGACGCTTTTGTGATGTAGTCGTTCACGCCATCGTTGTTGTTGTAGACCGGAGAGGAAATGCCTTGCCTATCCATCACAAGACACGAGTAGAGGTGAGTAGGAAATGAGATAAACAATACCAAGCTACCTTTTCCCAAAGTTGAGGATGTATCTTGTATCACTCAATGTGAAATGAAAGAATAGTGGAATTGGTACCGGACTTGTTCACTCACACCTACAAGTAAAGGCTTATGGTAGAGCTCGGTGAGGATAGTGGCACAAAAACTTGATGCAAAATGTTAGCACGAGTCAATAATGTTGGAAAAGATTCACAAATTCGCAAGTGAAACAAGTAGACCAATAGCAAATGAGGTACACGGAAACACACACACAGATAGATAAATGGGGTCGCGCAACCAAGGAATGAGCACAAAATGTGGAGTCCACGGAACACTCGTGTTGCACAACTCAAGAGAGACGCTAGCACGATTGCTCAATAGGCGGATACGACACTTGTGCACAACCTATAAGATGCAAAATGGATAAACTTTCTATCCCAAGTATGCTATGTATGTATGGTTCCCGGCGTTTCTCTCAAGATGATCCAAGATGATCGGATATGACAATCTTATGTGCAATGGGGTATGATGCTATGGCACTTGCTCACGAGCTCTTTGCTCTCTTTTTGCTTAAAAGCTTTTTCTCTTTTTTTTCTCTATGGCCAATTTTGCACAATGAACAAACCAAGATAGCTATTGTGTATATGCGGGAACAAACTTGTGACACAAAGGATGATATGATACCAATATGATATGGTATGTATGCAATGGAAGGTATGGACCACTAATGTGCACAAGTAACGTTGCCGGCAATACTCAAATGGCTAGTCTCGATAGGAAAGTAAAGCAAAATGGGCTAGGGGTTAACAATGCAATTTGCAAGGGAATATACAATGGTGTCGTCAAGGTTACCGTCCTTTGTGATGATGAGTAGCGGTGTTCTTGATGTAGATACCAAGATGATGTAGACCCGTCCCTAAGTAGCTGAAACACCTTAGGAAACGGTAAAAAACCGCAAACTCAAAATCTCAAATGACAAATGTCAAATGGTGGAAGTGGAAATGGCAATGTGGAAGTAGTGGTGGTTTGTGAAGAAGAAAATGTCCCTAAGTAGCCGAAACACCTTAGGATACTCACGTCGCCACTCAAACAACCACAAATGCTATATGGAGCGAAATGGGTTAGGTTGCGGAAGTCGGTGGTGGTTATGCGGATGATATGGTTGAGGGCCTAGGCAATCTTGCGAAAATGCCCAAATTTTGGTGGAGTCAAATGGTGTTGGTGACTATGTAGGTGGATGGGGGATGTCAATAGCTACTCAACGAGCTAAAGAACGCGAAAATCGGACTCCGGATGTGAAAGTTATGGCCGAAATGGTGAACTGCACGCGGCTGTTTCTGGGAGGGCCGTGCGCACGGGGTCTAGGGCCCGTGGGCACGGGGTCCTGTGCGCACGGTACACGTACCAAGGGCACGGGGTGACCTGGGACTCGCGGGTGTGGCTGATTTCTTGGCGATTTGGGCTCCAAATGGATGGATCTTGTGGATGGGGTGTAGCTGGGGGTAGGGGGTGGTGTGGGGTGGTGGGGCAGTGGCCGAAGCGCACTGGAAGGGCCTGTGCGCACGGGGTAAGTTGGGCCCGTGTGCACGGGGTCCCGATGGCCCGTGTGCACGGGGTCCTCGAGGAGCGGACAAACAGCTCCGGATCCGTGGGGAAAATCCAAGGTGAGGTCAAATTGGAAGGGTGGAAGGTAGGGGAAGGTGGTAGAGGGGTGGATCTACTTGCTAAACACCAAATTCATGGATCAAATCCAACAAAATCACACTAAACCAACAAATCACAAAAAAAATTGGGGCTATTTTTGGTGGGGAATTTTCGGATTTAGGACAAAAACAACAAAATCAAGCTAGAAAACACGGGGTAGGGGCTCCAATTTCGTGAGAAACCATGGCTCATGATACCATATGATGTAGGGTGGAGCCCTATAGAGAAGATCTTTCACGAATTGGAGGTGGAATCCCCAAGAACAAGATGAACAAAGGAGGGAAAACAAGAGGAGCACTCAAGAACAAGTCAAATCACACATCCACTAGACAATCACACACATAAGATCCACAAGGTACATGAACAACAAAGGGAAATAAGATACATGGTAGAGTTAATCCCAAATCCTATGAAGGAGATGAGGGCTTGATGATCCTATGATTGGGATCCTTCCCCAAGAAGGAGGTCTTGATGTTTGGTCACTCCAAGAGGAGGTCTTGATCTCCTACTAGAGTGGATCCATGGAGCAAAGCTCTCATATGTCTAACATATCCTTTTCTAACCCTAACAAATGGTCTAGGTACGGAATATATAGTCATGGGGATGAAATGGATGAAGAGGAGGCCCAAATAGCAGCTCACAACCGTCCATCCTGTAGGGCCCGTGCGCACGGGGTAAGTTGGGCCCGTGCGCACGGGGGTCCCGTGGGCACGGTACAGGCCCGTGCGCACGGGGTGCTCTAGTGCAGACTCTTTGAGTAGCCCATGCGCACGGGGTCTTCGAGGCCCGTGGGCACAGGGTCGCCTGGGAGGTGCTGAATCGATCTTGTCGCCCTCCTTCTTCCTTCTTGTGGCCTTGGGGTCCTTCTCCTTGGCCTCCGGGAAGCTCCTTAGCTGCTTGGCGGTGGTCGTCCTCGTACCTGAAGATGCACAACGTTCCGTGGTGAGGTAGTTGCCAAGTCCTATGGATATTCATGTAAATCTTGAAGAGGAGCGGGTTCACCTTAAGTCCGGTAGGTGCACTTGGGGCTTGATGTGCTATGAAGGTGTACATGGAGATGAACGTGGGATCCTCCGTATCACTACGGGTTCGAGAACTATGTAGACATGACCGAGACATGTCTACGGTCAATGACCAATAGCGGAACCTGGATGCTCATATTGGCACCCATATATTCTACAAAGATCTTTATCGGTCAAATTGCATAACAACATACGTTGTTCCCTTTGTCATCGGTATGTTACTTGCCCGAGATTCGATCGCCGGTATCTCAATACCTAGCTCAGTATCATTACCAGCAAGTCTCTTTACTCGTTACGTAATGCATCATCCCGTAAGTAACTCATTAGTCACATTGCTTGCAAGGCTTAGAGTGATGTGCATTACCGAGAGGGCCTAGACATACCTCTCCGACAATCGGAGTGACAAATCCTAATCTCAAAATACGTCAACTCAACAAGTACCTTCGGAGACACCTGTAGAGCACCTTTATAATCACCCAGTTACGTTGTGACATTTGGTAGCACACAAAGTGTTCCTCCGGTAAGCGGGAGTTACATAATCTCATAGTCATAGGAACATGTATAAGTCATGAAGAAAGCAATAGCAACATACTAAACGATCAAGTGGTAAGCTAACGGAATGGGTCCAGTCAATCACATCATTCTCCTAATGATGTGATCCCATTAATCAAATGACAACTCATGTCTATGGTTAGGAAACTTAACCATCTTTGATTAACGAGCTAGTCAAGTAGAGGCATACTAGTGACATTATGTTTGTCTATGTATTCACACATGTATTATGTCTCCAGTTAATACAATTCTAGCATGAATAATAAACATTTATCATGAAATAAGGAAATAGATAATAACTTTATTATTGTCTCTAGGGCATATTTCCTTCAGTCTCGCACTTGCACTAGAGTCAATAATCTAGTTCACATCGCCATGTGATTTAACACAAATATTCATATCTGTATATGATTAACACCAATAGTTCACATCGTCATGTGACCAACACCCAAAGGGTTTACTAGAGTCAATAATCTAGTTCACATTGCTATGTGATTAACACCCAAAGAGTACTAAGGTGTGATCATGTTTTGCTCGTGAGAGAAGTTTAGTCAACGGGTCTGTCACATTCAGAGTCGTATGTATTTTGCAAAAATATTCTATGTCTACAATGCTCTGTACGGAGCTACTCTAGCTAATTGCTCCCACTTTCAATATGTATCCAGATTGAGACTTAGAGTCATCTGGATCAATGTCAAATCTTGCATCGACGTAACTCTTTATGACAAACCTCTTGTCACCTCCATAATCGAGAAGCATATCCTTATTCCACTAAGGATAATTTTGACCAATGTCTAGTGATCTTCTCCTAGATCACCATTCTACTCCCTTGCCAAACCAGGACATAATATACAATAGGTTTGGTCCACAACATGGCATACTTTTGTAGAACCTATGACTGAGACATAGGGAATGACTTTCATTCTCTTTCTATTTTCTGCCATGCTCGGGATTTGAGTCTTACTCAATTTTATACCTTTGCAACACAGGCAAGAACTCTTTCTTTGACTGTTTCATTTTGAACTACTTCAAAATCTTGTTAAGGTATATACTCATTAAAAATATTATCAAGCGTCTTGATTTATCTCAATAGATCTTGATGCTTAATATGTAAGTAGCTTTACTGAGGTCTTTCTTTTAAAGAACTCCTTTCAAACACTTCTTTATGCTTTCCAGAAAAATTCTACATCATTTCTGATCAACAATATGTCACTCACATATACTTATTAGAAAGACTGTAGTGCTCCCACTCACTTTATTGTAAACACATGCTTCACTGCAAGTCCATATAAAACTATATGCTTTGATCAACTTATCAAAGCGTATATTCCAACTCCGAGATGCTTGCACCAGTCCATAGATGGATCGCTGGAGCTTGCACATTTTGTTAGCACCTTTAGGATTGACAAAACCTTCTGGTTGCATCATATACAACTCTTCTTTAAGAAAACCATTAAGGAATGTAGTTTTGAATCCATTTGCCAGATTTCATCAAATGTGGCAATTGCTAACATGATTCGGACAGACTTAAGCATCGCTACAGTTGAGAAAACCTCATTGTAGTCAACACCTTGAACTTGTCAAAAACCTTTTTGCGACAAGTCAAGCTTTGTAGATAGTAACACTACTATCAACGTCCGTCTTCCTCTTGAAGATCCATTTATTTTTTATGGCTTGCTGATCATCGGGCAGGTCAACCAAAGTCCACACTTTGTCCTCATACATGGATCCCATCTCAGATTTCATGGCCTCAAGCCATTTTACGGAATCTGGACTCACCATCGCTTCTTCATAGTTCGTAGGTTCGTCATGGTCTAATAACATAACCTCCAGAACAGGAACCATACCACTCTGGTGCGGATCTTACTCTGGTTGACCTACGAGGTTCAGTAACAACTTGATCTAAAGTTTCATGATCATCACCATTAACTTCCTCACTAATTGGTATAGACGTCACAGGAACTGGTTTCTGTGATGAAGTACTTTCCAATAAGGGAGCAGGTACAGTTACCTCATCAAGTTCTACTTTCCTCCCACTCACTTCTTTCGAGAGAAACTCCTTCTCTAGAAAGGATCCATTCTTGGCAACGAATGTCTTGCCTTCGGATCTGTGATAGAAGGTGTACCCAACAATCTCCTTTGGGTATCCTATGAAGACACATTTCTTCGATTTGGGTTGGAGCTTATTATGTTGAAGCTTTTTCACATAAGCATCGCAGCCCCAAACTTTAAGAAACAACAACTTTGATTTCTTGCCAAACCACAGTTCATAAGGCGTCGTCTCAACGGATTTTGACGGTGCCCTATTTAACGTGAATGCATCTGTCTCTAATGCATAACCCCAAAACAATAGTGGTAAATCGGTAAGATACATCATAGATCGCACCATATCCAATAACATGCGGTTACGACATTCAGACACACCGTTACGCTGTGGTGTTCCATGTGGCGTGAGCTGTGAAACTATTCCACATTGTTTTTACATGAATGCCAAACTCGTAACTCAAATATTCTCCTCTACGATCGGATTCTAGAAAATTTATTTTCTTGTTATGATGATTCTCCACGTAACTCTGAAATTCTTTGAACTTTTCAAATGTTTCAAAATTGTGCTTCATTAAGTAGATATACTCATATCTGCTCAAATCATCTGTGAAGGTCAGTAAATAACGATACCCACCATGAGCATCAACACTCATTGGATCACATACATCGGTATGTATTATTTCCAACAAGTCAGTAGCTCGTTCCATTGTTCCGGAGAATGGAGTTTTAGTCATCTTGCCCAAAAGGCACGGTTCGCAAGCATCAAATGATTCATAACCAAGTGATTTCCGAAAATCTATCTTTATGGAGTTTCTTGATGCGCTTTACACCGATATGACCCAAATGGCAGTGCCACAAATAATTTGCACTATCATTATTAACTTTGCATCTTTTGGCATCAATATTATGAATATGTGTATCACTATGATCGAGATCCAACAAACTATTTTCATTGGGTGTATGACCATTGAAGGTTTTATTCATGTAAACAGAACAACAATTATTCTCTGACTTTAAATGAATAACTGTATTGCAATAAAGATGATCAAATCATATTCATGCTCAACGCAAACGCCAAATAACATTTATTTAGGTTTAGCACTAATCCCAAAAGTATAGGGAGTGTGCAATGATGATCATATCAATCTTGGAACCACTTCCAACACACATCGTCACTTCACCCTCAACTAGTCTCTGTTTATTCTGTAACTCCTGTTTCGAGTTACTAATTTTTTAGCAACCGAACAAGTATCAAATACCCAGGGGCCACTATAAACACTAGTAAGGTACACATCAATAACTTGTATATCAAATATACCCGTGTTCACTTTGCCATCCTTCTTATCCACCAAATATTCAGGGCATTTCCGCTTCCAGTGACCATTTCCTTTGCAGTAGAAGCACTCAGTTTCAGTCTTTGGTCCAACTTTGGGCTTCTTCGCGGGAGTGACAACTTGCTTGCCATTCTACATGAAGTTCCCTTTCTATCCCTTTGCCATTTTATTGAAACTAGTGGTCTTGTTAATCATCAACACTTGATGCTCTTTCTTGATTTCTACCTTGATCGATTGTATCATCATGAAAAGCTCGGGAAACGTTTTTGTCATCCCTTGCATACTGTAGTTCATCACGAAGTTCCAGTAACTTGGCGATGGTGACTAGAGAACTCAGTCAATCACTATCTTATCTAGAAGATTAACTCCCACTTGATTCAAGCGATTGTAGTACCCAGACAATCTGAGCACATGCTCACTGCTTGAGCTATTCTCCTCCATCTTTTAGCTATAAAACTTGTTGGAGACTTCATATCTCTCAACTCGGGTATTTTCCTGAAATATTAACTTCAACTCCTGGAACATCTCATATGGTCCATGACGTTCAAAACGTCTTTGAAGTCCCGATTCTAAGCCGTTAAGCATGGTGCACTAAACTATCAAGTAGTCATCATATTGAGCTAGCCAAACGTTCATAACGTCTGCATCTGCCCCTGCAATAGGTCTGTCACCTAGCAGTGCATCAAGGACATAATTCTTCTGTGCAGCAATGAGGATAATCCTCAGATCACGGATCCAATCCGCATCATTGCTACTAAAATCTTTCAACATAATTTTTCTCTAGGAATATATCAAAATAAACATAGGGAAGCAACAACGCGAGCTATTGATCTACAACATTATTTGCAAAATACTATAAGGACTAAGTTCATGATAAATTAAAGTTCAGTTAATCATATTACTTAAGAACTCCCACTTAGATAGACATCCCTCTAATCATCTAAGTGATCACGTGATCCAAATCAACTAAACCATAACCGATCATCACATGAAATGGAGTAGTTTTCAATGGTGAACATCACTATGTTGATCATATCTACTATATGATTCATGCTCGACCTTTTGGTCTCAGTGTTCCGAGGCCATATCTGTATATGCTAGGCTCGTCAAGTTTAACCTGAGTATTCTGCGTGTGCAAAACTGGCTTGCACCCGTTGTAGATGGACGTAGAGCTTATCACACCCGATCATCACGTGGTGTCTGGGCACGACAAACTTTGGCAACGGTGCATATTCAGGGAGAACACTTTTATCTTGAAATTTAGTGAGAGATCATCTTATAATGCTACCGTCAATCAAAGCAAGATAAGATGCATAAAAGATTCACATGCAATCAATATAAGTGATGTGATATGGCCATCATCATCTTGTGCTTGTGATCTCCATCTCCGAAGCACCGTCATGATCACCATCGTCACTGGCACGACACCTTGATCTCCATCGTAGCATCATTGTCGTCTCGCCAACTATTGCTTCTACGACTATCGCTACCGCTTAGTGATAAAGTAAAGCAATTACAGGGCGATTACATTGCATATAATAAAGCGACAACCATATGGCACCTGCCAGTTGCTTTAACTCGGTTACAAAACATGATCATCTCATACAATAAAATATAGCATCATGCCTTGACCATATCACATCACAACATGCCCTGCAAAAACAAGTTAGACGTCCTCTACTTTGTTGTTGCAAGTTTTACGTGGCTGCTATGGGCTGAGCAAGAACCGTACTTACCTATGCATCAAAACCACAACGATAGTTCGTCAACTTAGTGTTGTTTTAACCTTCTCAAGGACCGGGTGTAGCCACATTCGGTTCAACTAAAGTTGGAGAAACTGACACCCGCTAGCCACCTGTGTGCAAAGCACGTCGGTAGAACAAGTCTCGCGTAAGCATACGCGTAATGTCGGCCCGGGCCGCTTCATCCAACAATACCGCCGAACCAAAGTATGACATGCTGGTAAGCAGTATGACTTGTATCGCCCACAACTCACTTGTGTTCTACTCGTGCATATAACATCTACGCATAAAACCTGGCTCGGATGCCACTGTTGGGGAACGTAGTAATTTCAAAAATTTCCTACACACACGCAAGATCATGGTGATGCATAGCAAGGAGAGAGAAGAGTGTGTCCACGTACCCTAGTAGACCGAAAGCGGAAGCGTTATCACAACGCGGTTGATGTAGTCATATGTCTTCACGATCCGACCGATCAAGTACCGAACGCACGGCACCTCCGAGTTCAGCACACGTTCAGCTCGATGACGTCCCTCGAACTCCGATCCAGCCGAGCATTGAGGGAGAGTTCCGTCAGCATGATGGCGTGGTGACGATGATGATGTTCTACCGACGCAGGGCTTCACCTAAGCACCGCTACGATATTATTGAGGTGGATTATGGTGGAGGGGGGCACTGCACATGGCTGAGAGATCCAAGGGATCAATTGTTGTGTCTAGAGGTGCCCCCTTGCCCCCGTATATAAAGGAGCAAGGGGGAAGGCGGCCGGCCTAGGAGGAGGGCGCGCCAAGGGGGGAGTCCTACTCCCACCAGGAGTAGGATTCCTCCTTTCCTTGTTTGAGTAGGAGAAGGGAAGGGAGAAGGAGAAGGAAGGAAGGGGGCGCCCCCCCTCCCTAGTCCAATTCAGACTAGTCCATGGGCAGGGGTGCGTCCACCCATTGGGGCCTTTCTCTCCTTTCCCGTATGGCCCATTAAGGCCCAATACGAATTCCCATAACTCTCCGGTACTCCAAAAAATACCTGAATCACTCGGAACCTTTCCGATGTCCGAATATAGTCGTCCAATATATTGATCTTGACGTCTAGACCATTTCGAGACTCCTCGTCATGTCCCCGATCTCATCCGGGACTCCGAACTCCTTCGGTACATCAAAACACATAAACTCGTAATATAACCGTCATCGAACTTTAAGCGTGCGGACCCTACGGGTTCGAGAACTATGTAGACATGACCGAGACACGTCTCCGGTCAATAACCAATAGCGTCACCTGGATGCTCATATTGGCTCCCACATATTCTACGAAGATCTTTATCGGTCAAACCGCATAACAACATACGTTGTTCCCTTTGTCATCGGTATGTTATTTGCCCGAGATTCGACCATCGGTATCTCAATACCTAGCTCAGTCTCGTTACTGGCAAGTCTCTTTACTCGTTACGTAATGCATCATCCGATAAGTAACTCATTAGCCACATTGCTTGCAAGGCTTATAGTGATGTGCATTACCGAGAGGGCCCAGAGATACCTCTCCGACAATCGGAGTGACAAATCCTAATCTCCAAATATGTCAACTCAACAAGTACCTTCGGAGACACCTATAGAGCACCTTTATAATCACCCAGTTACGTTGTGAGGTTTGGTAGCACACAAAGTGTTCCTCCGGTAAGCGGGAGTTACATAATCTCATAGTCACAGGAACATGTATAAGTCATGAAGAAAGCAATAGCAACATACTAAACTATCAAGTGCTAAGCTAATGGAATGGGTCAAGTCAATCACATCATTCTCCTAATGATGTGATCCCGTTAATCAAATGACAAGTCATGTCTATGGTTAGGAAACTTAACCATCTTTGATTAACGAGCTAGTCAAGTAGAGGCATACTAGTGACACTATGTTTGTCTATGTATTCACACATGTATTATGTTTCCGGTTAATACAATTCTATCATGAATAATAAAAATTTATCATGAAATAAGGAAATAAATAATAACTTTATTATTGCCTCTAGGGCATATTTCCTTCATTTCCTGCATCATCCTTTCCTCTTCAAGGGAAAACCAATGCATGCTCAACAGGTAGCAAGAAGGATTTCTGGCGTCATTGTCGGGGAGATCTACGCCAATTCAAGCATACCAAGCACCCATCATAAAATCTTCTCCCTCGCATTACATTATTTGCCATTCGCCTCTAGTTTTCCTCTACCCCACTTTGAAAACGATTTTCAAAAACCTTTCCCTTTTTCTTCGCCCCTCTTTTGTTCGTCTCTTTTCGCTTGCTTCTTGTGTGCTTGTGTGTTGGATTGATTGCTTGTCACAATGGCTCAAGATAATACTAAATTGTGTGACTTTTCCAATACCGACAACAATGATTTTATTAGCACTCCGATTGCTCTTACTACCAATGCTGAATCTTGTGAAATTAATACCGCTTTGTTGAATCTTGTTATGAAAGATCAATTTTCTGGCCTTCCTGGCGAAGATGCCGCAACCCATCTAAACAACAACGTTGATTTGTGTGATATGAAAAAGAAGAAAGATGTGGATAATGATATTGTTAAATTACAAGATAAGGTTGTCAAGCCAGAGATCAAAGGCTCTAGCATAGCTCTTCTTTATTCTAAACCTTAGCAAATTGAGTTCCTCCAAGAAAGTGGCCTTCCACCCCTGTAAGCTAGGTTGAATGGCTTGAAATATGAGATTGTTCCTTGAGATCCAAATGGCCCAGGAAGCTAGAATGATGATTTCCATGAAGAAGGGCACATGAAGTTTTTGTTTTACATTAGCAAAAGCTTCTAGCACAGAAACATTGGCCTGTCTTGAGGGACAAATCAGGTCCCAACAGTGAGCAGCAAAAGGGCATGTCCAAAAGATATGTTGAAGTGTTTCCTCCTACTAGCAATTATTCACAGCACAATTATAGTTGTACAACTGAAAAGTTTTCCTTCGAAGGAGATTCCTTGTATTGAGCCTGTCATGAAGTAGCCTCCAAAAGAACACCTTGTGCTTTGGTTGACAGGAGCTATTCCAGATCCAGTTGAATTGCTGGGGCACAATTTTAACTCCCATCATCATTTTATAGGCCTTAGCAACTGAGAATTGATCATTTCCCCAAATGTAGCTCCAGGTATCTATGCAGTCCAGGTATTCAGAACCCCTCAAAGCTATACAAATGTCTTCCATGGCTTCAAATTCTTGGGAGGCTTGCACAGTCAAGGGTAAATGAAACAGATCCTCCAGAAATTCAGTGTGAATAATGGTGTGCACAGTAGAATTCCTATTCTTCACAAAAGAGAAGAGGTGTGGGAACATGTCTTGCAGACAAGCTGAATGCCATAGGTCAGACTAGAAAAGGGCACTTTTACCATCTCCTATGTGACATCTGGCCAAAGATTTTTAAGTTGTCAATGAGCTTAAGGTTTGCCTTCCACCAAAAAGATCCAATCCAACTACTGCCAGGTAGCAAACCAGCACTGTAATGGGACTCCTAGATCAAGTTAACCCATGGAATGTTGTGTCTGTTATAAAACTTGTGCACATTCTTAAGTAACAAAGCTTTGTTTTGGACAAAGATGTCCATCACACCCAAACCTCCTTGATCTTTTGGCCTACACACAGTGCTCCAGGCTACCATGGCAGGCTTGTGATCCTCCAAATCAGGGCCTCTCCAAAGACAATGTCTCAACAATTTAATAGCTTGAGTTTTAATAGTGACAGGCACATCAAGGCATCCCGTGAGATAAATCAGCATAGAGTTTAATACCGACATGGTTTGAATTTGTGGATGATTATACAAAAACAATTGTGCCGGATTTAATTTTGCTTCTAGAAATCTTTTAGATTCGACCGCGGGAGGCACTTTTATGGAAATCACTTTAGGAGAAGCTACTTAACTCCTAGACAATATTATGGTTAACTATTCTCAATGGCACACCGAAAGATCCACTAGTAAAAAAGTTCATGCGATTGAAGAAATTAATGTTTTGAGTGGAAGATGGGTGAACTTATGAAATTGTTTGCTAATAAAAGTGTTTCTTCTGATCCTAATGATATGCCTTTGTCCACTTTGATTGAGAATAATAATGAATCTATGGATGTGAATTTTGTTGGTTGGAACAATTTTGGTAACAATGTGTATAGAGGAAATTTTAATTCTAGGTCGTTCCCTAGTAATTCCTCTAATAATTATGGTAATTCCTACAACAACTCTTATGGAAATTTTTAATCAGATGCCCTCTGATTTTGATAATAGTGTTAAAGAATTTATGAGTTTGCAAAAGAATTTCAATACTTTGGTTGGAGAAAAATTGCTTAAGATTGATGAGTTGGCTAGGAACGTGGATAGGATTTCTCTTGATGTTGATTCTTTGAAACTTAGATCTATTCCACCTAAGCATGATATCAATGAGTCTCTCAAAGCCATGATAAATTCCATTGATGAGTGCAAAGAAAGAACCGCCAGGATGCATGCTAACAAGATTGGTTTGTAAAAGCATGTTCTTCTAGTTTTCATGATAATAATGATGCAGATCTAAAAGTGATTGATGTTACTCCTATTAAATCTTTCTTTTCCAATATGAATCTTGATAAAGATGGGACTGGAGATGAGTCAACTTTAGTTAAAAGGCATCCCAATGATTCGAAATTTTTAGATCTTGATGCAAAAGTTGATAAAAGTGGGATTGAAGAGGTCAAAACTTTACATAGCAATGAACCCACTATTTTGGATTTCAAGGGATTTAATTATGATAATTGTTCTTTGATAGATTGTATTTCCTTGTTGCAATCCTTGTTAAATTCTCCTCATGCTTATAATCAAAATAAAGCTTTTAGTAAACATATCGTTGATGCTTTGATGAAATCTTATGAAGAAAAGCTTGAACTAGAAGTATCTATCCTGTCGGGGATATACCCCGCGATATGACCCAGCCGGAGTTATAACCCGGCTGGGGCTTGGTAAACCGGCAGATGATAAACCGGCTGACAGTTAAGACAGGTGGTTGATACAGACAGTAAACTGGCAGTAAACCGACAGGAGTTAAGTCAGATGATGACCCGACAGGAGTTAAATCAGATGATAACCCGGCAGGTGTTAAGTCAATCATAACCCGACTGAGAATCATAACCCGACAGACAATCATAAACCGGCAGGAGTGATAACCCGACAGACCATCATAAACCGGCAGGAGTCATAACCTGGTAGACAGTGATAACTGGTTGCCAGTCATAACTCGGTTGCTAGGGGTTATGAAGCCCGAGACGTTATGAATCCCAAGACGTTAAGAAGCCCATGAAAGGAAGTAAAAATAGTTTAAGTCTTAGTCCGAGTTGGACTCTACATGTGACCCGCCCCTTCAACTTATATAAGGAGGGACAGGGCTCCCCAAAGAGGGACCAACAACAAGAAATAATCTTAAGGGCTAGACATAACTGGGAGATCCGGTTTACGACGACTCCCTCATGAGCATAATGAGACCTAGCCACAAACAACATGTAGGGTTGTTACCGGATCATATTTCCCGGGGCCCGAAGCTATCTAAATCTTTGTCTTGTGTTGCGTTTTCTCGATTCTGCTCAACCCCTCTCAAGCTACCACATAGATGCGTTGGCCTCACGACTAAGTCCTCACACTAGGACATCTGCCGTGACAATTCCACGACAGTTGGCACCCACCGTGGGACCTGCGCACGGTGGTGTTGAGTCCTTGGAGGGATCTCTCCAGGGATCGAGAAACTTGCAAATTTTCAGAAAAAGAAGAATCATTGCGGAAGGATTACAGTCAGATTTGAGACTCATCAAGGATTCAAGAGATATTAAGGTTATGATCCGTTTGTAGCCACAAGTTGCCGAAATCAACAGAGCCACCACAAGTCACCGAGGAAGCCGTCACGGGCGTTTTATCATTGTTTCCACATGAAAACTATGGTCAAATCATTCTTGACCCAGAGAAGGACTCGTGATTTACCAGATGAAGAAGCGTAGGCACAGAATAGTCACACAAGATAACCCGGGCCGGAACGGTTGCCGACCTCTTCAGAATTCCATCGCCGTCCGGGTTAACTAATTCTGCTAGTTAATTTTGGAATTTGGGAGTGCGGGATTTAAGTCCGGAGGAGTTGCATATGTGCATCGCCACAGGCAGCCTAGCGATTTGTTGGTCTGGAGTCAGATCGGTTTATGCCAAAATGGAAAGCGCCAAAAATCATTGTTGTTCAGACCTGCTAACTGTTGCTCGTTTGAGTCGATGCAAGCGACGTCTGCTCTATCATAAAAAAGAAAAAGAAAAGGAGGAGACCACGACCCGGAATCAGAACCAGCCCTGACCCGGACTGGTCTGTCGTCTGTGCCCGCGTCCTCGCCTCGAGGTGCCCGTCTCACTCAACCTCTGCTCCATACCGCCGCCTCGTCTCCGCGTCGTCGGCTGCTTCCACACCCCTGCGCATCTCACCGGCGTCTGCGGCTCTGCTCGCTCTCCTGCCGGATGCCGCCATAACTCGCCATCAAGCCGTCCCTACGCGACCCGGCTGTAAGCCACCGGGGCGCCACCACGAGTCGCCGGCCACTGGGACTGGCCCCGAGCCACCTCGCTGCTCACCTCCGCTTCAACCGAGGCCTCGTTGGATCGCCTTCACTGATAAAGCCGTCGTCAAGTCGCCACCTGCCACCATTGTAGGGAGGACTCGGCCACGGCTCACCTACGCACGCCGTCAAGTCGCCCCCTGCAGTCGCGCCCACCTACGCACGTGTCCGCCTGCTCTCCCTCGTGCCCGCGCGCTCCATCCGTGTTACCTCCTCCGTTGGGTCACTGGTCGCCCCTCGACCGCGCTTGGCCTCGGTTCCCCCGGCCTGCCATGTCTGCTCTGTGACGCTCGACGCTGTCTACGCCCGCCGCGCTGAGTCTGGCCCCGTCCGCTGGCCGGATGCGGGTGAAGCCAGCAGGCGGCCGGGCCAGCCGATCGGTTCCTCTTCTCCCTCGCAGCTCCTACGAACGCGTCCCGCGCGCCCGGCCTACTATTCCTCGCGCAGCGCCCGAGTCCTGGTCCCTCCAGCTCCGGCCGCCACAGTTTCATCAAACCGGCCGCACCTGCGCCGCCTTCGCCAGCGCGCCGAGCCCCCACAATAACTCAGCCCGGACGACCCCGAGACTCTTCTATCACAGATCGCTGAGCCGGTTTCCATTTTTTCCGATGAGTGACCACGACTTCAAAACACCATCGCTCTAAACTGACCACGAGCCGCCCAGCCTCGAACCACCACCAGCTGCCATTCACGCGGTGACCTGGCCACCCGAGCCGCCGGTTCTCCTCGACGTTCTCTGCCGTCAAGTCGCCAGTGCGACACCCCGAGTCACCTCTGCCACTTTGACCCGCCATCTGACCCGCCTCCGTCATAGACCTGCCAGTGCCCGGCGACCCAATTCTGCCGCCTTGAGCAGCGACGCGCCGAGTTACCTCCGCCACCGTAGATGCGGCCTCTCACTTCCTGTGGTTGCAACCTCACCGGACTGCCTCGGCCTTAACCCATCTCTGCTGTGGTGCCGCCTAGAGCCGCTCGGTCACGACCCGCCTTCGAGCACGCCCGCGCCGGTTCATCTTTGCCACCGAGAACTGCCCCCGAGCATCTTCAAGCCAAGGCGGATACAGCTTCGGGCCGTGCCGAGCCCGCGCCTCTCCATTGGACGTCATCGCCGCTTTGTCTAGGCTTTCTCCTTGTGCCACTGGTTTATGTCGCCACCGTGGCCCATATCCGCCAACCCGGCTTTGTTCCGCTTTAAACCGGCGGACATCTGCCATGGTAAACCGCCGTCGTGGCTGTGCTGAACCTTCTTTGCCACGCCCATGAACCGCCCGCCTCCAGTACCTGGCCACCAGCTTGCCTGGGTCGACGCCTCTTCTGCCTCGGGCTCCCGCCTCTGCTGCTGTTGGTGAGTCACTTGCGGGCCTCCAAGCTTCGAGCCACCGCCAGGTTGAGCCACTCCCACTAACGCGCCACTCTAAGCAGCCGGTTTTCTTCTGCTGCTACATGTGGACCCGACGCCCGGCCAAGCGGCTTCATCTCCACCCCCAAGTTGTCTCCATGGGCCTGCCTGCTGCATCGAAACTACCCGTCATTGGGGGCACATTCAAGCTGCTGGAATCCCTCGTTATTGAACCGGCTCTTGCCGTCGAGTTGCCGTCATGCCGGTCTCCGCCGTCCGCTTCGCTCAGTCGCGGATTTTCTCCGTCACCTGCCTCTATTGTCATATGCTTCCCTGACAGCAAGAAGGAAAAGATAAGATGAGGTTCGGTTGGGAGAAAAGTCAAGGGTGGATTTAAAAAAACACAGGACAAGAAGGAAGTGCTGCATAAAAAAGAAGGGAAGGCTACGTGGGTGCTATTGTTTTATCAGACATATGCCTAGGCGGTCATCTGACCCTGTTCAGCATCATCTAATGCTAGCGTTCATGTTCATCTGATAAAATATACCAGGTGGTATCTTTTCTATATATTTTATCAGTACATTTTTATTTCTATGAGCATTATTACACTGCCCTATTGGTGTTTTTATATACAGGTAAAATTATTGTTATACTGCGGGTATAAAGCACGCACTGGCAACAGTCTACAATGGTGTTTTCCTCTGTGCCACATTATCTGATGAATGGACGGCCAGTTCACGCGTCTGCACCGGTTTACAATGTGGAGGATAACTTGCTCGTCCGCACTGGTTTACAATGTCACGGCTGATTCATTTGTCTGTTCCCACGGCCGACTTGGCCGTGATTGATTTCAGCTTTACCGGGGTGATCATCAACTCCGCGGAGGATAGTTTCTGGCCTAACATATCAGGTGAAATCCATCCAATATATTTTTATATTATATATTGCTTTCTTTAGAAGAGCAATTACTCCGACTTGCAAAGTTATCTAATGCAGGACCCTAAACCGCCATATTGGTGCAAATTTAAAGGCCGTTAGAAAATTTCTAGCTTAAAAAGAAGGATTCCGGTTTAAAATCTGGCTCAAGAGAAAGTTGTCTCCCACAAAGCTTTGAAGCTCTCAATATCCGGTTTAAGAATTTCCGGTTCAAGAAGAATAATCTCTCGCAAGTTCGAGTTCTCAGGAAAAATTAAAGGGACCAAAGAGAGTTTGTTGCATAGCACAACTCAAACATAGGTGCCCCTTGAGCACAGCTCACAATATCACTTGGGGGCTTGGTCGTATTCGAACCATAGCTACACCTCTTAATAGGTGTAAGGCCGCCAGGGAAATCACTTGGGGGCTTGGTCGTATTCGAACCATAGCTACACCTCATAATCGGCTCAAGGCCAAAAAGAAATAAATTAGGGGCCAAAGAGAGTCTGTTGCCAAGCATAGCTCAAACATAGGCACCCACTGAGCACAGCTCAAAATGTTACCTAGGGGCTCTTTGTGCACAACAACAAAGAGTTTTAAAGGACCCTTGTAATAGGCTATCAAGCCAGGCTTGGAAGCCAGGTGTATTCACCTAAAACCCCGGGTTAACCTGCCTTCATCAAGTAAGTCACTCCGCCCAGGTAATCCTGGTGTGACCCACCGAACATTTGACAAGCCAATCTTATACAGACGCTGAACTTGTCAAAGTTAAAACAACGATTGGTTCATGTGAGGTCCATCTTAAAAGGCTTTGTAAAATGGTTTAACTCAGTGGCCTGGCAGCCCATGAAAAGCCTCGAATTTGGGCCTGGCAGCCTTGAAAAGCCTCGACTACAAGTTTTCATTTGCTTTTATTTGTCAAAGTCATTTCTACCTTGATAAAGGTTTTATGAGAAACCGGTGTCTATTGACCCGGCCTGACTATAAGTTGTCAATATAACCCGGTGTTTATTATAACCCGGCTTGGCTTTCAACTATAAGTTGTTAGTACACAACCAATTATAAACCGGTGTTTTTTAACCCAGCCTGGCTTTGACTATAAGTCGCCAGGATGATCGTCCGGTGTTTATTATAACCGGCATGGCTTCATTATAAACCAGCAAAGCATGGTGGGAATTACCAACAAAGCTTGGTGAGAGTTATCAGCACTCCAGATTTGGGTTATCACCTTTACTACAAGAAAGTTGGTAAACCAACTATGTGATTCAATGTCACAGGTTGAATAAAGCATAACTATAAATCACCGGCGTTTATTAACCCGGCCTGGCTTTAAGACGATAAGTCGCCAGTATATGATGTGAAATTATCCGGTGTTTGTTAACCCGGCCCGGCTTTGGACTGTAAGTTGCCAGTATATATTTTGATTGCGCTATTGGAATCATGTGCTCATAAATCATTGGATTATATTATTCAAATCTTTAAATAGCCAACGTGGCTGGATTTTTATTATGGTTATCAATAACCAATATTATGATTGAGGTTTTCAAAGTCGCTTCAGTGTAATGGCTATTATTTTATCAATGGATATGATTTATTCTACAATGGAGGGAATAGTCCCGAGCCACTGCAGGCTTACGACCCGGCACTTGGAGGCTACATTATTTAAGTTGAGATTACATAAATACACAAGTCTCATGTCGCTTCAAGCATGCACCATGGCACTTGGGGGCTAATGCAAAGTCATTGTTTGCTCACCTTATTGAAGACCCGACTCATCACATCATAATGAGCCGGCCCTTGGGGGCTACCAATTGCTCCTATCAATAATTCAAGGCACAAAGCTTTTTATCCATTATATTGAAGGGTCCACTACTCAGTTGGTAAAGCACAAAGCTCTTAACCTTATGGACGTGGATTCAAGCCCCATGATGGGGGTTACATCATATGAAGTTATTTCATTGAAGTATATATCAAGTCCCAGCTCAATATTATCTTACTGAGTCGGCCTTTGGGGGCTACACCGTTGCTGTTCAAAGTTTACATGATTATATTTACAAAGTCCCTTCTCATTATTGCATAATGACCCAACCCTTGGGGGCTACACTGGTTGAAGTTTTTATGAGCATAAGGCAATTACAAGTCCCAGGTTGCTGCAAGCATAACAACCCGACACTTGGGGGCTACATATGTGGAATACTCAGTTCTGACTGGTGATTGAGATGAACAACCTGAATTTCTTCAAGCTTGTGACATTCATATTGAAGCAAATCTTAAGTTGTTGCTATGCTACCTTCTTAAGACTCGGGGGCTACAAGTGATAGGCATATAAGAGTTCTACATCCTTAAGCCGGCTGAAGATCAGAGGAGGATTTTAAGGACCAATATTTTTTTCATTGGGAGCTAAGTCAAATGAATTATTCTTCGTAATGTTTTCCTGTGACAAACCAATATCAGCAAATTGATTATGAAGCTGGCTTATTGGCCCGGATTTTCTAGAAGGAAATGACAAGGACTTAAGGATGATCAGGATCAGTTTAACATGGATAAATCCAAACTAAACTAGGGGCTAATTTTGGGGATATACCCCGCGATATGACCCGGCTGGAGTTATAACCCGGCTGGGGCTTGGTAAACCGGCAGATGATAAACCGGCTGACAGTTAAGACAGGTGGTTGAGACAGACGGTAAACCGGCAGCTGATAAACCGGCAGGAGTTAAGTCAGATGATGACTCGGCAGGAGTTAAATCAGATGATAACCTGGCAGGTATTAAGTCAATCATAACCCGGCAGAGAATCATAACCCGGCAGACAATCATAAACCGACAGGAGTGATAACCTGGCAGACAATCATAAACCGACAGGAGTCATAACCTAGCAGACTGTCATAACTGGTTGCCAGTCATAACTCGGTTGCCAGGGGTTAAGAAGCCTGAGACGTTATGAAGCCCAAGACGTTAAGAAGCCCATGAAAGGAAGTCAAAATAGTTTAAGTCTTAGTCCGAGTTGGACTCTACATGTAACCTGCTCCTTCAACTTATATAAGGAGGGGCAGGGCTCCCCAAAGAGGGACAAGCAACGAGAAATAATCTTAAGGGCTAGACATAACTGGGAGATCCGGTTTACGGTGACTCCCTCATGATCATAATGAGACCTAGCCACAAACAGCATGTAGGGTTGTTACCGGATGATGTTTCCCGGGGCCCGAAGCTGTCCAAATCTTTGTCTTGTGTTGCGTTTTCTCGATTCTGCTCAACCCCTCTCAAGCTACCACATAGATGCGTTGGCCTCACGACTAATTCCTCACACTAGGACATCTGCCGTGACAATTCCATGACATATCCCTAGAAAACTTTATGATGAGTGGGAACCTACTATTAAAATTGAGATTAAATATTATGAATGCTATAATTTGTGTGATTTGGGTGCTAGTGTTTCCATGATTCCAAAAACTTTATGTGATGTGCTAGGTTTCCGTGAATTTGATGATTGTTCTTTAAAATTTGCCTCTTGCAGATTCCACCATTAAGAAACCTATGGTAAGAATAATGATGTTCTTGTTGTTGCAAATAGGAATTATGTTCCCTTAGATTTCATTATTCTTGATATATATTGCAATCCTACATGTCCTATTATTCTTGGTAGACCTTTCCTTAAAACGATTGGTGCAATTATTGATATGAAAGAAGGAAACATTAGATTCCAATTTCCGTTAAGGAAGGGCATGGAACACTTTCCTAGAAATAAAATTAAATTGCCTGATGAATCTATTGTGAGAGCCACTTATGGATTGCATACCAAAAATGGCAATACCTAGATCTATTCGTGTTTTTATGCCTAGCTAGGGGCGTTAAACGATAGCGCTTGTTGGGAGGCAATCCAATTTTATTTTTATTCTTTGCTTTTTGCTACTGTTTAGTAATAAATAATTCATATAGCTTCTTTTTAGATGTGGTTTTATGTTTTAATTAGTGTTTGTGCCAAGTAGAACCTTTGGGAAGACTTGGGTGAAGTCTTTGCGATCTTGCTGTAAAAAACAGAAACTTTTGCGCTCATGAGAATAGTTGTAATGTTTTACTGGAGAGTGCTTTTAGGTTGATTCTTTTTTAAGATGGTTAATAGACAAATTCCTCACGCCCACCAATTTATTTAAGAATTGTTAGAGTTACAGAAGTATTCTAAAGTTACATATTGCTACAGACTGTTCTGTTTTTGACAGATTCTGTTTTTCGTGTGTTGTTTGCTTATTTTGATGAATCTATGAGTAGTATCGGGGTGAACCATAGAGAAGTTGGAATACAGTAGGTTTAACACCAATAATAAAGAATGAGTTCATTATAGTACATTAAAGTGGTGGTTTATTTTCTTATACTAACAGAGCTCATGAGATTTTCTGTTGAAGTTTTGTGTTGTGAAGTTTTGAAGTTTTTGGGTAAAGATTTGATGGATTTTGGAATAAGGAGTGGCAAGAGCCTAAGCTTGGGGATGAACAAGGCACCCCTAGGTAAATTCAAGGACAACCAAAAGCATAAGCTTGGGGATTCTCCGGAAGGCATCCCTTCTTTCGTCTTCGTCTATTAGTAACTTTACTTGAGGCTATATTTTTATTCACCACATGATATGTGTTTTGCTTGGAGCGTCTTATATGATTTGAGTCTTTGCCTTTTAGTTTAACACAATCATCCTTGCTATACACACCTTTTGGGAGAGACACGCATGAATCGGAATTTATTAGAATACTCTATGTGCTTCACTTATATCATTTGAGCTAGACAATATTGTTCTAGTGCTTCACTTATATCTTTTTAGAGCACGGCGGTGGTTTTATTTTATAGAAATTTTTTATCTCTCATGATTCACTTATATTATTTTGAGAGTCTTTTAGAATAGCATGGTAAGTTTCTTTGGTTATAAAACTAGTCCTAATATGATGGGCATCCAAGAGGGGTATAATAAAAATTGTCATATAAAGTGCATTGAATACTATGAGAAGTTTGATTCTTTATGATTGTTTTGAGATATGAAGATGGTGATATTAGAGTCAAGCCAGTAGAGTAGTTGTGAATTTGAGAGATACTTGTGTTAAAGTTTGTGATTCCTGTAGCATGCACGTACGATGAACCGTTATGTGATGAAGTTGGAGCATGATTTATTTATTGATTGTCTTCCTTATGAGTGGCGGTCGGGGACGAGCGATGGTCTTTTCCTACCAATCTATCCCCCTAGGACCATGCGCGTAGTACTTCGTTTCAATAACTAATAAATTTTTGCAATAAGTATGTGAGTTCTGTATGACTAATGATGAGTCCATGGATTATACGCAATCTCACCCTTCCACCATTCCTAGCCTCTCTAGTACCACGCAACTTTCGCCGGTACCATACACCCACCATATACCTTCCTCAAAACAGCCACCATACCTACCTATTATGGCATTTCCATAGCCATTCCGAGATATATTGCCATGCAACTTTCCACCGTTCCATTTATTATGACACGCTCCATCATTGTCATATTGTCTTGCATGATCATGTAGTTGACATCGTATTTGTGGCAATGACACCTTTCATAATTGTTCATACATGTCACTCTTGAATCATTTCACATCCCGGTACACTGTGGGAGGCATTCACATAGAGTCATATTTTGTTCTAAGTATTGAGTTGTAACTGTTGAGTTGTAAGTAAATAAAAGTGTGATGATCTTCATTATTAGAGCATTGTCCCAGTGAGGAAAGGACGATGGAGACTATGGTTCCCCCACAAGTCGGGATGAGACTCTGGACGAAAAATAAAAAAAGAAGAAGAAAAAAGAGGCCATAAAAAAGGAGAAAAGGCCCAAATAAAAAATGAGAGAAAAAGAGAGAAGGGGCAATGCTACTATCCTTTTACCACACTTGTGCTTCAAAGTAGCACCATGATCTTCATGATAGAGAGTCCTATGTTGTCACTTTCATATACTAGTGGGAATTTTTCATTATGGAACTTGGCTTGTATATTCCAATGATGGACTTCCTCAAAAGCGCCCTAGGTCTTCGTGAGCAAGCAAGTTGGATGCACACCCACTTAGTTTTGTTTTTGAGCTTTCATACACTTATAGCTCTAGTGCATCCGTTGCAAGGCAATCCCTACTCACTCACATTGATATCTATTGATGGGCATCTCCATAGCCCGTTGATACACCTAGTTGATGTGAGACTATGTTCTCCTTTTTGTCTTCTCCACAACCACCATTCTATTCCATCTATAGTGCTATGTCCATGGCTCACGCTCATGTATTGCGTGAAGATTGAAAAAGTTTGAGAACGTCAAAAGTATGAAACAATTGCTTGGATTGTCATCAGGGTTGTGCATCATTAAATACTTTATGTGATGATGATAGAGCATAACTAGACTATATGATTTTGTAGGGATAGCTTTCTTTGTCCATGTTATTTTGAGAAGACATGATTGCTTTGTTAGTACACTTGAAGTATTATTATTTTTATGTCAATATTAAACTTTTTTCTTGAGTCTTTCGGATCTGAACATTCATGCCACAATAAGGAAAATTATATGAATAAATATGTTAGGTAGCATTCCACGTCAATTTTTTTGTTTTTATCATTTACCTACTCGAGGACGAGCAGGAATTAAGCTTGGGGATGCTTGATACGTCTCCAACGTATCTATAATTTTTGATTGTTCCATGCTATTATATTATCTATTTTGGATGTTTAATGGGCTTTAATATGCTCTTTTATATTATTTTTGGGACTAACCTATTAACCGAAGGCCCAGTGCCAGTTTCTGTTTTTTTGCCTATTTTAGAGTTTTGCAAAAAAGGAATACCAAACGGAGTCCAAACGGAATGAAACCTTTGCGATGATCTTTCTTGGGCCAAAAGCAAACCAGAAGACTTGGAGTAGAAGTCTGGGACGCCACAAGGAGGCCCCGAGGCAGGAGGGCACGCCCAGGGGGGGTAGGCGTGGCCCCCACCCTTGTGGGCCCCTCGTAGCTCCACCAACGTACTTCTTTCACCTATATATATACTCTTATAACCTAGAAACATCAGGGGGAGCCATGAAACCACTTTTCCACCACCACAACCTTCTGTACCCATGAGATCCCATCTTGGGGCCTTTTCCGGCATTCTGTCGGAGGGGGAATCGGTCACAAAGGGCTTCTACATCAACACCATTGCCTCTCCGATGAAGCGTGAGTAGTTTACCACAGACCTTTGGGTCCATAGTTATTAGCTAGATGGCTTCTTCTCTCTCTTTGATTCTCAATACAAAGTTCTCCTCGATGTTCTTGGAAATCTATTCGATGTAATACTCTTTTGTGGTGTGTTTGTTGAGATCCGATGAATTGTGGATTTACGAATATGATTATCTATAAATATTATTTGGTTCTTCTCTGAATTCTTGTATGCATGATTTGATATCTTTGCAAGTCTCTTCGAATTGTTGGTTTAGTTTGGCCTACTAGATTGATCTTTCTTGCAATGGGAGAAGTGCTTAGCTTTGGTTTCAATCTTGTGGTGTCCTTTCCCAGTGACAGTAGGGGTAGCAAGGCACGTATTGTATTGTTGCCATCGAGGATAAAATGATGGGGTTTATATCATATTGCTTGAGTTTATCCCTCTACATCATGTCATCTTGCTTAATGAGTTACTCCGTTCTAACTTAATACTCTAGATGCATGCTGGATAGCGGTCGATGTGTGGAGTAATAGTAGTAGATGCAGAATCGTTTCGGTCTACTTGACACGGACGTGATACCTATATTCATGATCATTGCCTTAGATGTCTTTATAATTATGCGCTTTTCTACCAATTGCTCGACAGTAATTTGTTCACCCACTATAATACATGCTATCTTGAGAGAAGCCACTAGTGAAACCTATGGCCCCGGGTCTCTTTTCCATCATATTGCATCTCTTTAAATCTCATTTACTATTTTGCAATCTTTACTTTCCAATCTATACCAAAAACACCAAAAATATCTACTTTACTATCTCTATTAGATCTCACTTTTGCGAGTGGTCGTGAAGGGATTGACAACCCCTTTATCGTGTTGGTTGCAAGGTTCTTGATTATTTGGGCAGGTACTAGGTGACTTGTGTGTCGTCTCCTAGTGGATTGATACCTTGGTTCTCAAAACTTAGGGAAATACTTATGCTACTTTGCTGCGTCACCCTTTCCTCTTCAAGGGAAAACCAACGCATGCTCAAGAGGTAGCAATGAATTCTAGGATCTGATTGAGGATTGTGAGCATTCGCAAAATATTGAATCAAGGGACTCGAAACGATAGTGACAAAGGTTGTCAGCGGAGATTGCTAGAAATATGGAATTAACCATAGTGCCGGGGGCAAGGAATTCAGGAGCAATAGGCTGATGAGAATTTTCAAAAAACCGAATAGTATTCCGAATAATTTGGTAAAACACCTGAACAACTAAGGATGGACGGATCCCCGGTAAGTACGAGGAATTGTTCGTGTGGGTATTAATGCGGAAAATACCTGTAAAGCAGTAGGCACAAAGGATTCTCGGAATATCGGAGAAATTTCCAGGGTATCAAGTAATAACAAGGGCAGCTCAGAACAAAGGTATGAACGACAAGCGTAAGTAGTTATCCATAAGGATTTATTGGTGGTCGGGAATAGCAAAAGCGGCGGGCACCAAGTCTCGAGAGAACATCAGAGAGTATCTTCAGAATCTTCTGGTGCACCAAGTAACCATTTGGAGTGAGGGACTCTCCAGGAGGAAGTAGTTATGAGAACCTAGAGTCAGAGTTAGTAAAATCATTTAACCCAAGCAGAAGAGAGATCAGAGTCCCAGAGTACAAACAAGAAATAAGAGATCCTAATACCACCCAATGGCGACGTGGGCCCGTAAGCCACACAACCATGTTAGTAAAAGTTTTTCAATGACTAGAATCAACTTCGGCCAAGGAGTTTGGAAGGGGATTCTTACAGGCAGTCGGCTCTGAAACGAACTTGTGACGCCCCCGATTCAATCATACACTAATCATACACGCAAACGTGTACGTTCAAGATTAGGGACTCACGGGAAGATATCACAACACAATTCTAAAAAGTAAAATAAGTCATACAAGCATGATATTACAAGCCAGGGGCCTCGAGGGCTCGAATCCCAGTGCTCGAACATAAACGAGTCAGTGGAAGCAACAATATCTGAGTACAGACATAAGTTAAACAAGTTTCCATAAGATGACTAGCACAAACTGGGATACAGATCAAAAGAGGCGCAGGCCTCCTGCCTGGGATCCTCCTAAACAACTTCTGGTCATCGGTGGCCTGCACGTAGTAGTAGGCACCCTTGGTGTAGTAGGGGTCATCGTCCACGGTGGCATCTGGCTCCTGGGCTCCAGCATCTGGTTGCAACAACCGAGAGGAAGAGGAAAAGGGGAAAAAGAGGGAGCAAAGCAAATGTGAGTACTCATCCAAAGTACTCTCAAGCAAGGATATACACTACATATGCATGGGTATCTGTGTAAAGGGGCAATATCAGTGGACTGAACTGCAGAATGCCAGAATAAGAGGGGGATCACTAGTCCTATCAAAGACTACACTTCTGGCAGCCTCAATTCTTGCAGCATGTAGAAGAGAGTAGATGGTAAGTTCACATGGTATCATTGCATAGCATAATCCTACCCGGCGATCCTCCCCTCGTCGCCCTGTGAGTTGCCTCTGGAACTTGTCTAGGTGTGTTTTATTAAGTATCCGGTTCTAGTTGTCATAAGGTCGAGGTACAACTTCGGGTCGTCCTGTTACTGTGGACACGACTATTCAAATATATCAACTTCCCTGCATGGGTGCACCACATTACCCGACATGCTCGATCCCTCTGGCCGGGCACACTTTCCTGGGTCATGTCCGGCCTTGGGAGATCAACATGTCGCAGCCCTACCTAGGCCTAAAAGAGAGGTCAGCACGCCGGTCTAAATCCTATGTGCGCAGGGGTCTAGCCCCATCGCCCATTGCACACCTGCACGTTATGAACGCGATCGGTGAGCAGACCTATCAACCTCCATTACAAAGGAAGTTGTGTTACGCGGTCCATCCAGGAACGCGTCGCTCAGTCGCTGATGTCTAGGAGGCTTCAGCTGATACCACGACGCCGGTTGCCCATATCTTGTCCCACGTGGCAGTTAGTGCATATAAGGTCAACGACCCAACTCATATCAAATACCAAGATCTCGTTAAGCGTATTATTTTGAAGTAACCGTGGACGCCGACCAGGACCAGGCCCACCTGTTTCCTAGGTGGTCACAACCTGCCGTGTCGCTCCGCCACAAAGTAACACTCGGGGGCCATCGGGAACCCAGGTCCACCACTACCTAGATGGAACCACCTGTCCTTTCAGCCCCCATGTCCAAATCACTTGCGGGTACTCTATGAGCCGACCCGACTTTAGTCTCCATCTGTATAGTACGTATGTATGTATAGTATATACCCGTGATCACCTCCCGAGTGATTACGACCCGATAGTATAGCATGGCAGACGGACAAGAATGTAGGGCCACTTATGATAAACTAGCATCCTATACTAAGCAGTGAGGATTGCAGGTAAGGTATCAACAACAGTAGCAACAATGACAGGCTATGCAACATAATAGGATTAACCGAAAGCAGTAACATGCCACACTACTCTAATGCAAGCAGTAGAGGGAAGGAATAGGCAATCTCTGGTGATCAAGGGGGGGGGGCTTGCCTGGTTGCTCTGGCAAGAAGGAGGGGCCGTCAACACCGTAGTCGATCGGGGCAGCAGTGGCAGCGTCAGTCTCGTAGTCTACCAGAGAGAAGAGGGGGAAGAAACAATGAATTCAATGCAAACAGATGCATGACGATGCATGATGTGACATTTAACGGTGCTAGGAGTGCCCTAACGCGGTGGTAGGTGATACCGGCAAAGGGGGAAACATCCGGGAAAGTATTCCCGATGTTAGACGTTTTGGACAGATGAACCGATGGTGGATTGTTGCATCTTTGCTATGCTAGGGACGTGTGGTGAACGAACGGACTGCATATTCGAATCCCTCTCGTCGCTCTGAGCAACTTTCATGTACAAAGTATTTTCATCCGAGTTACAGATTATTTTATATTCATTTTAAAGATTTAATTCATTTTTAGAATTAACAGAATTAATTTAAGTAGAAAATATAATTATGACGTCAGCATGATGTCATCGGTCAACCAGATAGTTGACTTAGTCAAACTGACGTGTGGGTCCTACTATCATTGACTATTAACTAACTAACCAAGTTAATTAGTTTAATTAACACACTAGTTAGGTTAAGTTAATTAATTAATTTAATTATTAATTATTAATTTTTCTTTTGTTTCTTTTTTTGTTCTTAGGGTCGTGGGCCCTGTTGTCCAGTGACACAGAGGCCTATCGGGGCGGGTACGGGTGCTGGGGCGCTGCGGGCGCCCGACCCATATGTAACAACCTCATTTTTGGCCCTTTCTTTTTCTTTTGTTTTTCTCAGGTTTTTGCGTGAGTTTTCTTTTTCCGTGGCTGTGTGGTATGGAAACTGAAGAACATGACCTCTTCTTTCTTTCCAGAGTGGCTTGTCATACCCAAATCGTTCCCTAGATCTTTCCATTTCCACCTTGGACCAAATTCCAATATTCTTTTTATTGGGAATATTCCTTTTCTATTAAAGGAATAATTCAATTTTCCCTAGGTTGTGAAGCAACCCATATTTGTCTCACTCCTAAAATTCCCAAATAATTCTCATAATTTTTTTGGGTCATATCTTCAGAAAATATGGCAAAACTTTTCATTGCCATGTTCAAAAATAATCCTCAAATAATTCATTTCCTATTCTGCCCTAAATAGCATATTGTGAAGCAAGTGCTATTTTCCTTTGCCCAGTTGACCTCAAACCTCTTGGACACCTTTTTCTGTCCATATCATTGCCACATGCCAAAATGCAACCTCATTTGCCTATTAATTATTTATTAATGATTTTCCAAAGTTTCTGTCCAGAAAGAAGCTTTGTGAAGGAGGTACAAGCAAGGCATATCCAAATGAGTTGAAATTTTGCATGGTCCTCAATATCATCATATCATACCCCTCCACCAAAGTTGAGCTCATGTCATGCCTCCATGTGAGCTCATCTTCAATTCTTAGTTTCTGGTCAGATTTTCAGTTTGTGAAGCAACTATGCTTTATATTACTTCATTTAAGCAGCCAATTTACCAGGACATTCTATTATCCATATAAATTCCTCCACCAAGTTGTGGATAAATCCATTACTCCATTTGCCCTGTGAAAATTTTCCAAATTTCTGGCCAGAATAAAGCTTTGTGAAGCAAGTGCCACTTTGGTTCATCCAAATGGCATGGAACCTTTTTGAGCATTTTCATATCATCAAATCATTGGGGCATGCTTAAATTAAGCTCAATCCAATCATGTATGTGAGTGCATCATCCAAATATCTAAATCTGGCCATTATGGCACTTTCTACAGCAACCCCCCCTCTAAACTCCTCCTCTTAAGCTGATGTTTGGTAATCAGGATCATCTTAGTGCTTGATCACGTTGTGCCAAAGATCAAAGTCTAACAGCACACATGTGAGCCACAACAAGTTACAAACACCTTGTTGTTGCAAACTTTTGGGGCTAGGTGTGAATCACTTCTTTGCCCCTGGACCGATTTATTTCCTCATTTTGACTAAGGACACAACGGTCTATCTACTAGACATGGTCGGCCTGGCCAAAACCCGCAGTTTGCTCAGTGCACTTAGTGACCACGTGAGGATTGTTAAGAGAAGAAAGCCAGTATACACCGAAGTGTGACAAAGGATTATGAGTATTAATGACATCAATGAGCTCGGTACAAGTACCTGTGAACCTGGAATATGATCCTGATGAGCCCATGCCTTCTTTCTCTGGTAACGGCGCCACGCCTGTGATCTGACCTATTTTTGGACCTCTAGGGTGGATGCCAATTTTATTTTCTCTATTCAACAACTGTCATGAGTTTTGAGCTGCTTTCCGGCCGTCTCGTACAATTGTTGAGTTTCTTTTTGTGACAGTGGCCCTATAGCTGCTTTTCGGCTATCTTAGGGAGCTGCCACTTTCTTCTTATCAACCTGGCCTCATGCTCTGAGCTGCTTTTCGGCCGTCCTGAGCCGTGGTTGAGATATTTTAGTAATGTCCCAGATCTGAGTTGTAAAGACTGTTCTGGTAGCTACTGATTTATTTGCCGATTTATTGCAAGGGTTCGGATGATCATTTCCCAACGATCAGAACTTGAGAAGTGATGAACCTGCCATTTAAATAATATTACCATGTCATAAGAATGAGGATAAGTTACGATTGCCGAAATATTGCACCTGACAGTACCTATGGCCATACGAAGAAGCAATATGACCCAGCTCTTTCAGCCAAGGACCCAGACCAAGAAAACAATAATGAAGGAGCAAGACCGGTGATGCGGGTATGAAAATTGTTGTATGAACCGTATGGTGCAGATACCCCGGACAGTCTGAGTTAGTAGACCACCATGAATATTCAATGCAGGGTCTACTCAATTTTGGTAAGGAACCCATATCTAGACAACCCGCTCGGTTAATAGTATATGCTCAGATTTGTCAGTATCAAATGTCTGAGTCTGTCAAGTCAGACTAAAGGTCAATTCAACAGACTCCAGCAACTATGGTAAAGCATCACATAGCCTACTATCCCCATGGGAATAACAACAGTATGAGCAATCGAATGATGAATGACAATCTCAAAGCATGGGCCCTCACTTATGGGAAGCATAAAAAAGGCAGCCTGTCATGAACAAAATTCTTCTGCCAGCAACCACCGTAAATAAAGGATGAGGATTTTATTATATAAGGACATACCCCTTATGCTAGCCACGACAGGCGACAATCAAATATTTGGTATGAATCTGAAACTCAAGACAATGGAGCCAGCCAAGATGATTCAGAAATTCCCGCGATGAGTCAGAATCGGTCAGGAAAACGGTTATGCCTCAACTCACTATTAGGAACCCAAATGACCTGCATTTAGTGGAGAAACCCAATGCAAGGAGTCAGAGCTTGGGTGTTCATCAAGGAAAATCTGATCACAACTTCATAAAGGTTGTCAGTGTCGGATGACGCACCCATCGGATTTCACTCTCGGACTTGTGAGACGGGCATATATTTCAGTCATGATAACAAATCACACTCAGCCAAGTCAGCGGATATGGAAATAATTGGATCATGTATGAGCATGAACAAGCAAGGTAAGATCTGTCAGAATGTGGATACAGTAAAGCAAACCACCCCAGAGCCAGTCACATAAAAATTTAGTGGGAACAATAATGAAGGAAAAAGGATACACGAGTTGGAAATAGTTTCCTTAAGTCAGTATATTCATACTTGTTCCCTGAACAACCAAATCTTGAGGACGAGAGTTCTTTAAGGGGGTAAGAGTTGTAACAGCCTGATTTTTGGCCCTTTCTTTTTCTTTTTCTTTTTTTGAGGTTTTTGCCCCAGTTTTCTTTTTCCGTGGCTATGTGGTCTAGAAACTAAAGAAGATGACCTCTTCTTTCTTTCCAGAGTGGCTTGTCATACCCAAATCGTTCCCTAGACCTTTCCATTTCCACCTTGGACCAAATCCCAATATTATTTTTATTGGGAATATTCCTTTTCTATTAAAGGAATAACTCAATTTTCCCTAGGTTGTGAAGCAACCCATATTTCCCTCACTCCTAAAATTCCCAAATAATTCTCATAAATATTTTGGGTCATATGTTCAGCAAATATGGCAAAACTTTTCATTTCCATGTTCAAAAATAATCCTCAAATAATTCATTTCCTATTTTGCCCTAAATGGCACATTGTGAAGTAAGTGCTATTTTCCTTTTCCCAATTGACCTCAAACCTCTTGGACATCTTTTCTTATCCATATCATTGCAACATGCCAAAAATTCAACCTCATTTGCCTAATAATTAATTATCAATGATTTTCCAAAGTTTTTGTCCAGAAAGAAGCTTTGTGAAGGAGGTACAAGCTAGGCATATCCAAATGAGTTGCAATTTTTCATGGTCCTCAAAATCATCATATCATAGCCCTCCACCAAAGTTGAGCTCATGTCGTACCTCCATGTGAGCTCATCTTCAATTCTTAGTTTCGGGTCAGATTTTCACTTTGTGAAGCAACTATACTTTATGTTGCTTCATTTAAGCTGCCAATTTACCAAGACATTCTATTATCCATATAAACTCGCTCCACCAAGTTGTGGATCAATCCGTTACTCCATTTGCCCTGTGGAATGTTTCCAAGTTTCTGGCCAGAATAAAGCTTTGTGAACCAAGTTCCACTTCGGTTCATCCAAATGGCCTGAAACCTTTTTGAGCATCTTCATATCCTCAAATCATTGGGTTGTGCTCAAGTTAAGCTCAATCCAATCATGTATGTGAGTGCATCATCCAAATATCTAAATCTTGCCATTATGGCACTTTCTACAGCAACCCCCCTCTAAACTCCTCCTCTTAAGGTGATGTTTGGTAATCAGGATCATCTTAGTTCTTGATCACGTTGTGCCAAAGATCAAAGTCTAACTCCACACGTGTGAGCCACAACAAGTTACAAACCCCTTGATGTTGCAAAATTTTGGAGCTAGGTGTGAATCATTTCTTTGCCCCTGGACCGATTTATTTCCTCATTTTGACTAAGGGCACGACTGTCTATCTACTAGACATGGTCAGCCTGGCCAAAACCCGCAGTTTTCTCCAGTGCGCGTGGTGATCATGCTAATGTCATGCAAATTGCATGCTCTGGAGTCTTCTTGCCCCTATTCCCGTCGTCTCCATCCCCGTATCGACGTCAAACCATGTCTCGGAGCTTCCCCGTGATCAACTTCATCACCCTGTGCTTGGGCCCCCTCCTGGTTCGCCATAAATGAGCCGCTAGCTCCATGCCCGTGCCATGCCCAGCCTCTGTCCTCCATTAGTGCACTAGTTGAGCTCGCTAGCGAGGCTCTAGAGCTTTCCCCTCAGCTATATAAGCATGCCCCGAGCCATCCCGCAGCTCATCCACTCCTCCTTTGCCTCCCTAACCCACCGGAGTCCTCGGCCCCCTCCTCTTTTTGCCGGAGTGCCTCGGCCACCGCGGTCTCCTCTTGTTTCCGGCAAGCCTAGCCTCCCTCTCCTCCTCCAAAGTTGTCCACCGTGTTCCTCTCATCACCACGGTTCGCCTCACCCACTTGCCCATTGATGTCGCTTGAAGCTACGTCGGTATTTCCCCAAAGAGGAAGGGATGATGCAGCACAGCGGTGGTAGGTATTTCCCTCAGATATGAAACCAAGGTTATCGAACCAGTAGGAGAACCAAGCAACACAACATAAACAGCCCTGCCCACAAATAACAACACCTCGCAACCCGACGTGTTAAAGGGGTTGTCAATCCCTTTCGGGGTACGGCGCCTCAAGATAGGCAAAGGACGTGAGATAAATTTGTAGATGGGATAATAGATCGCGGAACAAATAAATTTCAGCAAGGTATTTTTTGTATTTTTTAGTTAAATAGATTAGAAAATAAATGTAAGGAAAAACTAGATCGCAAGGCAAATATATGAGAATGAAGGCCCTGGGGCCGTAGGTTTCTCTAGTGGCTTCTCTCGAGAAAAATAGCAAACGGTGGGTGAACAAATTACTTTTGGGCAATTGACAGAACTTCAAATAATCATGACGATATCTAGGCAATGATCATTACATAGGCATCATGTCCAAGATTAGTAGACCGACTCCTACCTGCATGTACTACTATTGCTCCACACATCGACCGCTATCCAGCATGCATCTAGTGTATTAAGTTCATGGAAAACAGAGTAATGCAATAAGAATGATGACATGATGTAGACAAGATCCGTTTATCTATTGCGGCAGGTATGGATCCCGTATTTTTATCCTTAGTAGCAACGATACATACGTGTCGGTTCCCTTTCTGTCACTAGGATCAAGCATCATAAGATCGAACCCACTACCGGGCACCTCTTCCCATTGCAAGATAAATAGATCAAGTTGGCCAAACAAAACCCAAATATCGGAGAAGAAATATGAGGCTATAAGATATCACGCATATAAGAGATCAAAGAAACTCAAATAACTTTCATGGATATAAAAATAGATATAAAAAGATATAACTGATCATAAACTCGAAGTTCATCAAATCCCAACAAACACACCGCCAAAAGACTTACATCATATGGATCTCCAAGAGATCATTATATTGATAATCAAGAGAGAGAGAGAGAGAGAGAGGAAGCCATCTAGCTACTAACTACGGACCCGAAGGTCTAAAAAGAACTACTCACGCATCATCGGAGAGGCACCAATGGAAGTGGTGAACCCCTCTATGATGGTGTCTAGATTGGATCTCGTGGTTCTGGACTCTGTGGTGGCTGGATGAAAATTTCGTCGACACCCCTAGGGTTTCTAGAATATTGGGGTATTTATAGACCAAAGAGTCGGTCCAGGGGGCACCCGAGGTGGGCACAACCCATCAGGGCGCGCCTGGGCCTCCTGGTGCTCCCAGGTGGGTTGTCCCCTCCTCAGGACTCCCCCCAGGTGCAACCAGGGCCCATCTTCTTCTTTCTAGTCCATAAAAAATCATCGTAAATTGGCGTGGCATTTGGACTCCGTCTGATATTGATTTCCTGCGATGTAAAAAACATGCAGAAAACAGCAACTGGAACTTGGCACTATGTCAATAGGTTAGTACGAAAAATGATATAAAATGACTATATAATGATCATAAAACATCCAAGACTGATAATAAAATAGCATGGAATAATAAAAAATTATAGATATGTTGGAGACGTATCAGCATCCCCAAGCTTAACTCCTGCTCGTCCTCGAGTAGGTAAGTGATAAAACAGAATTTTTGATGTGGAGTGTTGTTTATCATGTCATATCATATTGTTTTCTTCATAGCATGGACATTTGGACTTTTATGTGATTCAAAGCAATAGTCTAGTTTTGACATAATAATTTAGATACTCAAGCATATCAACAAGCAACCATGTCTTTCAAAATATCAATCCTAAAACAAGTTATCCCTAGCCCATCATGCTCAAACATTGATCCATTCATGAAACACACTCGAATATTAGCTACACCCAATAATTAAGTACGATCATATTGTCCCCTAGTTGGTGCTTTTATAAGAGAGGATGGAGACTCAATTTCAGAAAAAATAAAAATTGCATAAAGTAAAAGAAAGGCTCTTCACAGAGGGAAGTAGGGATTTGTAGAGGTGCCAGAGCTCAAAGCGAAAAATTAGAGATAAAAACATTTTGGGAGGTGTATCCATCCCACCAACGAAAATGACTCAGAGCATCCCAACAATTTCCGTGCTAGATATATCATAGGCGGTTGCCAAACAGAAAATAAAGTTTATTCCTTTTTCCACCATAACTTTCACTTTCCATGGCTAGCCGTATCCACGGGTGCCCTCCATACCAACACTTTCCAAGGAATTTATTATTTAACAACATAAAGTAATTTCATTTTTTTCATTTCGGGACTGGGCATCCCTAATACCTTTGCCTTACTCTCGTGCGATGATAAGTGCATAAACACTCGTCGTGGGAATAACACATCTAGCATGGAAAATATTAGCTACCCGTTACCGTCCCGCGAGCAAAACAAACACACAAAAGAGAAGTTTATTTTGAAAATTAGAGATGGCACATGCAAATTTGCTTAGAACGGCAAAAGAATACCGCATATAGGTAGATATAGTGGACTCATGTGGCAAAACTGGTTTAAAGGATCTTGGATGCACAAGTAGAGGTCAAACTTGGTGCAAAATGAAGGCTAGCAAAAAGATTGAGAAGTGACCAGCCAAGAAGCAAATAATCTCATAAGCAAGCATTAAGCATAATTAACACCGAATAATGCACCACAAATAGGATATAATTTTCATTGCATGATTATTGACTTTCGTGCATGCATAGGGAATCACAAACCTTAACACCAATATTCTTACTAGAGCACAATTACTTATCAACATAACTCACATATCAGATCATCATATCTCAAAACTATTACTAAGAATCTAGTTTATTTTGTCCAATGATCTTCATGAAATATTTTCTTTCTTTCTTTATCCTTCTTGGATATCTATCACTTTGGGACTAATTTTCATGTGTTGCTTTTCATAAGCTCAAACAAATATAAGTTAAGATCATGAGCATAGCATATTTTCTTTCTCTCAAAATAATTTAAGTGAAGCAAGAGAGAATTTTTTCAAAATTTTACTAACTCTCAAAAAAATCTAAGTGAAGTAAGAGAACATTTCTTCAAAAATACTAAGCACACCGTACTCAAAAAGATATAAGTGAAGCACTAGAGCAAGTCCATTGCTCATAAAAATTTAATTGAGGCATAGAGAGCAATTCTAACAAGTCATGACATAATTTTGCCTCTCTCAAATAGGTGTGTCTAGCAAGGATTGATGACTTAAAACAAAAAATGAAACAAGCAAAGACACATATCATACAAGACGCTCCAAGCAGAACACATATCATGTGACGAATAAAAATATAGTCTCGAGTAAAATACCGATGGTCGTTAGAAGAAAGAGGGGATGCCACTCGGGGGCATCCCCAAGCTTAGTTGGTTGCTCATTCTTGGATAATAGGTTGGGATGCTGGGGCATCCCCAAGCTTAGAATCTTCTATCCTTCTTTCATCCATCGTAAGATAACCTAAAACTTGAAAACTTCAATCACACAAAACTCAACAAAACCCTTGTGAGATCCGTTAGTAAAAGAAAGCAAACCACTACAAGTGTTGTGTCAAACCAATTGTTATTTTGTTTTTTTATTATATATATTGTATTCCAACTTTTCTATGGCAAAAAATCATCAAAGAAAACCATAGAGCCATCAAAATAAGCACACACCACAAAGAAAACAAAATTTGTCAAAACAGAACAGCCTGTAGTAATCTGAAACTTTCGAATACTTCTGTAACTCCAAAAATTCTACCAAATTAGGAAGCCAGCATAATTTGTATATTAATCTTCTGCAAAAATAGTCAGGGCAAAATCTCTTTTCTGTGATTTATGATAATTATTTTTGTGAGTGCAAAGTTTCTGTCTTTTTCAGCAAGATCAAACAACTATCACCCCAGAAGATCCTAAAGGCTTTACTTGGCACAAACACTAATTAAAACACAAAAAATACAATCATAACAGTAGCATAATTGTTCTAACACTCAAGAACAGAAAGAAAAAGGCAAACATAAATTATTCATTGGGTTGCCTACCAACAAAGCGCTATAGTTTTACGCCCTTAGCTAGGCATAAAGCAAGGATCTAAGTTTTGTCATCTTTGGTTCTAGATCCATAAGATGCCCTCATGATTGATTCGTATGGTGGACTAATTCTTGTTCTAGGGAAGTGTTCCATTCCATTCCTTAATGGAAATTGAAATTTAATATTGCCTTCTTTCATATCAATCACGGCACCAATAGTATGCAAAAACGGTCTACCAAGAATAATTGGAGAAGACGGATTGCAATCAATATCAAGAACAATAAAATCTATGGCCACATAATTTCTATTTGCAAGAATAGGAACATCATTAATTCTTCCCATAGGCTTTTTATAGTGGAATCCGCTAAGTGCAAATTTAAAGAGCATTCTTCAATATCGGTAAGACCAAGCACATCACATAAAAATTTTGGAATTGTAGAAACACCACCACCCAAGTCACACAAAGCAAAACAGTCATAATTTTTAATCTTGACTTTGATAGTAGGTTCCCATTCATCATGCAATTTTCTAGGAATTGAAACTTCCAATTCCAATTTTTCTTCAAAAGCTTTCATCATGGCATCAACAATATTTTTAGTAAAAGCTTTATTTTGTTCATAAGCACGGGGTGAATTTATCATGGATTGCAACAAAGAAATACAATCAACCAAAGAGCAACTATCATAATTGAAGTCTTTGTAATCTAAAATAGTGGGAACATCACTAGTTTAAGTCTTGACCTCTTCAAACCCACTTTTATCAATTTTTTCAACAAGATTTTCACCCTCCAAAATATTGGGACGCCTTCTACCTAAAGTTGACTCTTCTCCAGTCCCTTTTTCATCAATCTTAATTTTACTAAACAAGGAATCAATAGAAGAAACACCAATCATTTTAAGATCTTCATCACTTTTATCTTCTAACGGGATTCACTAAAGTGGCTTGTGCACCAGATATTTTTCCCAACAAACTTTCAGCAAAAGCATACTTAGATTGAAGATTGCAAATTCTCTACTAATATCATCAAATTGTTTTGTTATGGATTCTATCACAACAAAGTGTTCCTTAAGTTCTTCAGTAAAATATTTATTATGCTCAAATTGTGTAGTCATATATGCCTTAGTACTTTTCTCAATTTCAAGCAAACTATTTGGGTAAGGAACATCATAATATTTTCTTTGAGGCATCATGACTACGCAAACAAGAACATACACAAAAAAAGATCCGACAAGAAAACGGCGAACGGAAAAAGAGAGGCGAATAAAACGGCAAATTTTTGTGAAGTGGGGGAGAGGAAAACGAGAGGCAAATAATGTAAATTGCAAGGAGATGAGATTTGTGATTAGGAACCTGGTTATGTTGAAGATCCTCCTTGGCAATAGCGCTAGAAATTCCTTTTGATATTGCTTGAAGCTACATCGGTATTTCCCCAAAGAGGAAGGGATGTGCAGCACAGCGGTGGTAGATATTTCCCTTAGATATGAAACCAAGGTTATCGAACTAGTAGGAGAACCAAGCAACACAACGTAAACATCCCCTACACACAAATAACAACACCTCGCAACCCGACATGTTAAAGGGGTTGTCAATCCCTTTCGGGTATGGGATAAATAGATCATGGAACAAATTAATTGCAGCAAGGTATTTTTGTATTTTTTAGTTTAATAGATCTGAAAATAAATGCAAGGAAAAAGTAGATCGCAAGGCAAATATATAAGAAAGAAGACCCGGGGGCCGTAGGTTTCACTAGTGACTTCTCTCGAGAAAAATAGCAAACGGTGGGTGAACAAATTACTGTTGGGCAATTGATAGAACTTCAAATAATCATGACGATATCCAGGAAATGATCATTACATAGGCATCACGTCCAAGATTAGTAGACCGACTCTTACCTGCATGTACTACTATTACTCCACACATCGACCGCTATCCAGCATGCATCTAGTGTAATAAGTTCAGGGAATAACGGAGTAATGCAATAAGAGCGATGACATGATGTAGACAAGATCCGTTTATCTATTGCGGCAGATATGGATCCCGTCTTTTTATCCTTAGTAGCAACGATACATACGTGTCGGTTCCATTTCTGTAATTGGGATCAAGCACCGTAAGATCAAACCCACTACCGGGCACCTCTTCCCATTGCAAGATAAATAGATCAAGTTGGCCAAACAAAACCCAAATATCGGAGAAGAAATACGAGGCTATAAGAGATCAAAGAAACTCAAATAACTTTCATAGATATAAAAAGATATAACTGATCATAAACTCGAAGTTCATCAGATCCCAACAAACACACCACCAAAAGACTTACATCATATGGATCTCTAAGAGATCATTGTACTGATAATCAAGAGAGAGAGAGAGAGAGAGGATGCCATCTAGCTACTAACTACGGACCCGAAGGTCTACAAAGAACTACTCACGCATCATCGGAGAGTCACCAATGGAAGTGGTGAACCCCTCCGTGATGGTGTCCATATTGGATCTCGTGGTTTTTGGACTCTGCAGCGGCTGGATGAAAATTTCATTGACTCGCCTAGGGTTTCTGGAATATTGGGGTATTTATAGAGCAAAGAGTCGGTCCAGGGGGCACCCGAGGTGGGAACAACCCACCAGGGCGTGCCTGGGCCTCTTGGCGCGCCCTGGTGGGTTGTCCCCTCCTTAAGACTCCCCTAGGTGCAACCAGGGCCCACCTTCTTCCTTCTGGTCCATAAAAATCATCATAAATTGGCATGGCATTTGGACTCCGTCTGATATTGATTTCCTGCGATGTAGAAAACATGCAGAAAACAACAACTGGCACTTGGCACTATGTCAATAGGTTAGTACCAAAAAATGATATAAGATGACTATATAATGATTATAAAACATCCAAGATTGATAATAAAACAACATGGAATAATCAAAAATTAAAGATACATTAGAGATATATCACCCATCGCTGGAGAGCCTCGAGGCCGCATCTCCCAAGTCCGGTCGTCGCTCGTCCCGTTCGGGTACCTCACCGTCCGGCCATCCCGAGCATCCTCGTGCTTCCCCGACCCCACCACGGCCTCCCCCTTCTTCCGGCGAGTTGCCCCGCCCTCTCTCCCTCGCCTCCCTGTCGCTAGGAGCCCCCTGCCGCCATCGCCGTTCGCCTCTCTGTCCTCCTCGGGTCACCGCCGCGCGCCGTTGTTCCAGGCTGCCCCGGCATCGGCTGACCACGGGAATGGGCGCGGCAGGCCCCGCCGCAGCCGTCCGTGCCCTTCCCTTGGCCGGAGCTGGCCTGGGCTGGCCGGCCCCATTGCTGCTTCCTCCCTGCCCGCCCTGCTCTGCTTCACGCGGGCACTGGGGCGAGGAGGAAGAAGCCATGCCCGATCGGCTCCCCCTGCACCTGGGACCCACGAGCCAGTGGCCCAACCACCTCTGCCCACGTGGCAAGTGGAGACGGCTTTCTGGTGAGTACGTGTTCCCTTGATGAAAGTGTATTCTTCCTCTCTTTTGTCCGAAGTACGATTTCCAGGTCAGGAAGTGTATTTCTGTTGTTCTTCGGGCACAAATGTGTTTTCCTCACTAGAAAGCGTATTTCCTAAAATTCGTTTCTGTCTTATCCACTCAGGGACCTATTTGTGGTGATATTTTTGCACAATAGTCCATGTTCTTCCACTCTTCACAACTTTTCAACCGTAACTCCGATCGAGGTGAAACCAATGCCCACGTCTTCATCTCGCCGAGCCCGTTCTGTTTACCTCATTTTCACTATGGTCTGACATTCCGAAAATTACCATTTTGCCCTTGCCCATAAACATCCCCCTCCGGGAGAAAACTGTTTCTAGTGAATCTTTCCGCGAGCTTTCCGCACTTCTCCCCGGTGCCTTCTTCACCCCAGGCAAGCCACAATACCCACTTGCATGATAGTCATGCAGTAGCCATGGTTTTAACTTGAATATTTAATAAATGTTTGCATGTTTAAAATATGGGTATCGTTGTTCCGATGTTGCTTAGAGTTTCATGTTCACTCTCGTGCTATGTTGTCTTGCGCTCTGTTATCATGTTCTACCTGCTAGTATTCCTTTCATATGTTTATGCTTGCTAGTGGTACATGTTGATGTTGGTGATGGTCTTAGGTGCATGACTATCGTCTATTTCGAGTGTCGTTGTTATGCATGTTCCATTGCATCCAGTCGGTTAAATGCTTGCATGGTAGCATTGTTGATATGTTCTTGCATGATATTTATTGATGCTAGTGGTCATGCTATGTTTCTGAGAAGTGTATACTTGTGATGTTCATGCTAGTCAGTACGCCATGCTCAGTCAGATATATGATTTGTTGTTGTTGATATGTTAAGAAGTAATGTTGCACAATCATGCTTATGTTGATGTCATGCTCATGCATTGTAGTTGCATCATGTTATTTTCTTATGACTCAGCTTGTTGCATTCAAGTTAAACCGGACTTGATTGAACTTGAAAAACTATTGGCTGAGTCATGGTGCCACCATATCGAGCTGACAAGTGCAACCACATTTGCCGGTATGGGACGGTCCTAACTGGGTTTACTGTCATGCCTCTCGCCGGTGCCTCCAACCAGGGAAGGTTATGGGTGCGCGCTACCCTAATCAGGTAGGCAGAAATAAGCCTTATGGGCCCGAGTTTGGTTATGTGCATATGTCCCCGTTTGGGATCGTTTATTTTGCCATGACGATGGCCATTTTGCCTTTGGTACGCTGGGCCACCCAGGACTGAACCCAAAAGGGGGTGTTGGTCGGAGTGGCCAGGAGAGTGTCATGGCTATAGATCGGTTTTGTCGGAATGCCGTTGGTCCACCCGAATGGGAGTGCGAGGCCATGGGTTCTGTGGTGTGGGTAAAGTGTGCTACCTCTGCAGCGAGTGTGTGTGTGTGTGTGTGTGTGTGTGTGTGTGTGTTTTAAATCTATCGATAGCCGCGCTCGTGGATAAGGGCCCAGTTCATAGTTGGTCACACTATGGGTCAGCAGCAATAATAATAATGATGTGCTTATTAACAAGTCCGGTTCGATGATGAGATAAGTTGGTTATGTGATCCGTGAATGATCATTGTTTGGTTACGAGGTAACCCGTTGAACCAAGAGTGGTTCCAATTGTGATCTGTGGATGATCACCGTGGTATCGAGGATACTGAGTGGTTGGATATTCGTGATGTTGTGCGAGAATCGTGGGTAAAGATCAAGCTCCTTGTGGCCATGAAATGATTACTATGGTATTGTTTATACGAAGCTTGATTTGATCCTGAGATGATCATGTGATGTCCGAGATGGTAAGTTTGTGCATGTGATGGCTACGAGGTAACCCAAGAAGAATAAGCGGTGCATGATAGTGTCATCATGTTGCATGCTAGTATCGTCAGATTCATGTGTTCATGCCATGTTCATGTTGTTCTAGTTGTACCATGTCCATGTTGTTCATGCCATGTTATTCTGATACTCTCATGATAATCCCTGCTTAACCTGTAATTGCCATGCTATTATTTGTCTTGAATGCTTCTAGTTATTGTGAGCTTGCAAGTACATTCAATGTACTGACCTGGCGTGTCATGCCAATTTGTAGGTCATATCGGATTTGATTGCTTGTTTGACATGGATTCCTTGTTTGCGAGCTAGGACAAGTGTTCTAGCCAGAGTCCCTGCGGAGTGGAGTTCACCGCCGTCGTCGTTGTTCCACCGCTAGAAGTTATCCCGCTGCTTTGAGTTGTCTTGCATAGAGCAATAGTGGCAGGTGTAGTGTCATCATGCCGATGTAATTCCCCGTTATATCGGAACCCCTTGTAACCAATATAGATTGTAATAAAGAGCTGGTTTGTTCTATGTTAAGCAGTGTCGTATTCCAGAAGACTCGTTGATCTGTGGGCTTGAATACGGGGCGTTCTGGTTTCTCTGAGCCGGGGTGCCAGACCGTACGAGGGCCAAGCAAGCACCGGCATGCGGGCGGAGGAGGGCGGCCAACTAGGGCATGGGCACTCCCTAGGCACGCATAGGCGGCACTCGGTGCGGGGAGTGCACGCATGCAGGCGCACGACACAGTGAGCAGAGATGGGCGAGCGCGACAGTGGGCGGCAGCGGGAGCATCATGGCAACGAGCATGGGGGCGCGGTGGACGGGGCGACGATGCGGGGTGCGACGAGCGCGGAGATGTCTACTACGCAACCTTCTTCTTGTAGACGTTGTTGGGCCTCCAAGTGCAGAGGTTTGTAGGACATTAGAAAATTTCCCTCAAGTGGATGACCTAATGTTTATCAATCCGTGGGAGCCGTAGGATGAAGATGGTCTCTCTCAAACAACCCTGCAACCAAATAACAAGAGTCTCTTGTGTCCCCAACACACCCAATACAATGGTAAATTGTATAGGTGCACTAGTTCGGCGAAGAGATGGTGATACAAGTGCAATATGGATGGTAGATATAGGTTTTTGTAATCTGAAAATTTTAAAACAGCAAGGTAACTAATGATAAAAGTGAGCGTAAACGGTATTGCAATGCTAGGAAACAAGGCCTAAGGTTCATAATTTCACTAGTGCAAGTTCTCTCAACAATAATAACATAACTGGATCATATAACTATCCCTCAACATGCAACAAAGAGTCACTGCAAAGTCACTAATAGCGGAGAACAAACGAAGAGATTATTGTAGGGTACGAAACCACCTCAAATTTATCCTTTCTGATCGATCTATTCAAGAGTCCGTAGTAAAATAACACGAAGCTATTCTTTTCGTCCAATCTATCATAGAGTTCGTACTAGAATAACACCTTAAGACACAAATCAACCAAAACCCTAACGTCACCTAGATACTCCATTGTCACCTCAAGTATCCATGGGCATGATTATACAATATGCATCACACAATCTCAGATTCATCTATTCAACCAACACAAAGTACTTCAAAGAGTGCCCTGAAGTTTCTACCAGAGAGTCAAGATGAAAACGTGTGCCAACCCCTATGCATAAGTTCATTGAACCCGCAAGTTGATCACCAAAACATACATCAAGTCGATCACGTGAATATCCCATTGTCACCAAAGATAAGCACGGCAAGACATACATCAAGTGTTCTCAAATCCTTAAAGACTCAATCTGATAAGATAACTTCAAAGGAAAACTCAATTCATTACAAGAGAGTACAGGGGGAGAAACATCATAAGATCCAACTATAATAGCAAAGCTCGCGATACTCAAGATCGTATCACCTCAAGAACACGAGAGAGAGAGAGAGAGAGATCAAACACATAGCTACTGGTACATACCCTCATCCCCGAGGATGAACTACTCCCTCCTCATCATGGAGAGCGCCAGGATGATGAAGATGGCCACCGGTGATGGATTCCCCCTCCGGCAAGGTGCCGAAACAGACTCCCGAGAGGTTTTTGGTGGCTACAGAGGCTTGCGGCGGCGAAACTCCTGATCTATTGTGTTCCTCAATGTTTTTAGGGTATATGAACATATATAGGCGAAAGAAGTCGGTCGGGGAGCCACGAGGGTGGGGGCACGCCCAGGGGGTAGGGTGCGCCTCCCTGCTTCGTGGCTTCCTTGTTGCTTCCCTTATGTGCACTCCAAGTCTCCTGTATTGCTTCCGTTCTAAAAATAACTCCACCAAAGGTTTCATTCCATTTGGACTCCGTTTGATATTCCTTTTCTTCGAAACACTAAAATAGGCAAGAAAACAACAATTTGGGTTGGGCCTCCGGTTAATAGGTTAGTCCCAAAAATAATATAAAAGTGCTTAGTAACGCCCATAAACATCCAAAACAGATAATATAATAGCATGGATGCTTCATGAATTATAGATACGTTGGAGACGTATCAGCATCCCCAAGCTTAATTCCTGCTCATCCTCGAGTAGGTAAATGATAAAAGAAATAATTTATGAAGTGTGAATGCTAGCAGGTACATAAGTTTGATCAATGATAATTTCAATCACCTTTTCTAGTTTCATTATATGTCATAACAGTAGCTCATATCATAAACCTTCTCATGATCAAGTGACAAGCTATTCAAATGTTAAAGCATAGACCATAAACTTTCTTGAAAACTAGCAAACTATGTTCTCAGTCATCAAAAAATTGCAATTCATCTTATTTTCAGGAAGGGTCTATGTAAGAGCTTTGATTTAGCAAATCCCACATACTCAACTATCATATAGTCTTCCATGATTACTACCACTCAAAGCATATTTTTAGAACAAATAGCATCCATCGAACACAGAGAAAGATAGGGGCTTAATGTTTCGCCTCCCAACTTACTTATCATATAGATAATTGTCAACAATAATAATTCATGATCAAATATATTTGAATGGCCATATATGCTTAGATCTTTCCCCATCACATAATGCTTGCCAACTAAAGAGTAGGTTGAAATGAGAAGGAATACTACTGACTCTTGCATGAAAGTAAAAGATAGGCCCTTCGCAGAGGGAAGCAGGGATTTGCAGAGGTGCCAGAGCTCGATTTTGAAATAAAGATAAATAATATTTTGAGTGGTATACTTTCATTGTCAACATAACAACTGAGGGTTCCCAGTTTCTTCCATACTAAATACATTATAGGCGGTTCCCAAACAAAATGGTAAAGTTTTTACTCTCCCTCCACCAACAATCATCAATCCATGGCTTGCCTGAAACAACGGGTGCCTCCAACTAACAACAATCCTGGGGGAGTTTTGTTTGCAATTATTTTGATTTGATTTTGATCTTTTGATCATGGGACTAGGCATCCCAGTTACCAGCCATTTTTCTCGTGAATGACACTCATCGTGAGAATAACTCACCTAGCATGGAAGATACTGACAGCCCCTAGTCGCTACATGAGCGATTCGGGCATACAAAACAGATTATTATTTGAAGGTTTAGAGTTTGGCACATGCAAATTTACTTGGAACGCCAGGTAAATACCAGAAATAGGTAGGTATGGTGGACACTCATGGAAGAAACTTGGTTCAAGGGATTTGGATGTGCAAGCAGTATTCCCCCTTAGTACAGATATTTTGGCTAGAAAGGATTCTAAAAAGCAAGCACCACATGTTGGAGGATCTATAACAATATAACTTCTATACAAATATACCCAAGCATAACTCATTACGTTGTCTTCCTTGTCCAATTTCAACTAATTTGCTCAGGTTTGAAAATAATTAATGGGGCTCACAATCATAGAAGATGTCCAAGATAGTATATTAATATGTGAAATCTCTCTTCCTTCAATATTCTTTCATGAATTTTTCAAGTGACCAATACTATGTTTGCTAACCTTCAATAAATTTACCACCTCTACTTCTTAGATGTGAAGTCATTACTCCCCATGGGATAAGCATATGAAACATATATAATTTCAGATTTATGATATTCAACTCATTCAACCATTTACTCATAGGATATAAGTGAAGCATACGAGTAAATGACAAACTACTCCAAAGAGATATAAGTGAAGATCAATGAGTAGTTAAATAATTATGTAGCTATGTAAAGACTCTCTCTCATTTAAGAATTTTAGATCTTGGTATTTTATTCAAACATCAAGCAAAACAAAATAAAAGAAAATGATGCTCCAAGCAAAACACATATCATGTGGTGAATAAAAATATAGCTCCAAGTAAAGTTACTGATGAACGAAGAGGAAAGAGGGGATGCCTTCCGGGGCATCCCCAAGCTTAGGCTCTTGGTTGTCCTTGAATATTACCTTGGGGTGCCTTGGGCATCCCCAAGCTTAGGCACTTTCCACTCCTTATTCCATAGTCCATTGAATCTTTACCCAAAACTTGAAAACTTCACAACACAAAACTCAACAGAAAACTCGTAAGCTCCGTTAGTATAAGAAAATAAATCACCACTTAGGTACTGTTGTGAACTCATTCTAAATTCATATTGGTGTAATATCTACTGTATTCCAATTTCTCTATGGTTCATACCCTCTGATACTACTCATAGATTCATCAAAATAAGCGAACAACACGTAGAAAATAGAATCTGTCAAAAACAGAACAGTCAGTAGTAATTTGTATCAAACGTATACTTCTGGAACTCCAATTAGGAAAAACTGAGAAATTTATGTACCAATCCAGAGCAAAAATAATCATATCAAAAGCACGTTTCTGTGAATTATAAAAACTAATTTACTAGGTGCATAAGTTTCTGATTTTCAGCAGGATCAACACAACTATCACCGTAAGCTATCCTAAAGGTCTTACTTGGCACTTTATTGAAACAAAAGCTATAAAAAACGATTACTACAGTAGCATAATCATGTGGACACACAAAAAAAGTAAAGGTAAATATTGGGTTGACTCCCAACAAGCGCTTTTCTTTAATGCCTTTCTAGCTAGGCATGATGATGACAATGATGCACACATAAAAGATAAGAATTGAAACATAATGGGAGCATCATGAAGCATATGACTAGCACATTTAATCCTAACCCACTTGCTATGCATAGGGATTTTGTGAGCAAACAACTTATGGGAACAATAATCAACTAGCATAGGACGACAAAACAAGCATAGCTTCAAGATTTTCAACACATAGGGAGGAAACTTGACATTATTGCAATTCCTACAAGCATATATTCCTTCCTCATAATAATTTTCAGTAGCATCATGAATGAATTCAACAATATAACCAGCACCTAAAGCATTATTTTCACGATCTACTTGCATAGAAAATTTACTACTCTCCACATAAGCAAATTTCTTCTCATGAATAGTAGTGGAAAGAGCAAACTCAACAAAATAATTATCACGTGAGGCATAATCCAATTGAAAAAAAAAATCATGATGACAAGTTTCATGGTTATCATTATTCTTAATAGCATACAAGTCATCACAATAATCATCATAGATAGCAAATTTGTTCTCATAATCAATTGGAACCTCTTCCGAAATAGTGGATTCTTCATCACTAAATAAAGCCATGACCTCTCCAAATCCACTTTCATAATTATCACAACAATATTCAACATCTCCAAAATAGTGGGAGTGGGATCATTACTTCCTAAAGTTGATACTCTTCCAAACCCACTTTCATCAATATAATCATCATAAATAGGAGGCATGCTTTCATCATAATAAATATTCTCATCAAAACTTGGGGGACTAAACATATCATCTTCATCAAACATAGCATCCCCAAGCTTGTGGCTTTGCATATCATTAGCATCATGGGTATTCAAAGAATTCATATTAACAACATTGCAATCATGCTCATCATACAAAGATCTAGTACCAAACATTTTAATGCATTCTTCTTCTAGCAATTGACCACAATTTTCCTTTCCATCATTTTCACGAAAGATATTAAAAAGATGAAGCGTATGAGACAAACTCAACTCCATTTTTTTGTAGTTTTATTTTATAAACTAAACTAGTGATAAAACAAGAAACTAAAAGATTCGATTGCAAGATCTAAAGATATACCTTCAAGCACTCACCTCCCCAGCAACGGCGCCAGAAAAGAGCTTGATGTCTACTACGCAACCTTCTTCTTGTAGAAGTTGTTGGGCCTCCAAGTGCAGAGGTTTGTAGGAAAGTAGCAAATTTCCCTCAAGTGGATGACCTAAGGTTTATCAATCCATGGGAGGTGTAGGATGAAGATGGTCTCTCTCAAAGAACCCTGGAACCAAATAACAAAGAGTCTCTTGTGTCCCCAACACACCCAATACAATGGTGAATTGTATAGGTGCACTAGTTCGGCGAAGAGATGGTGATACAAGTGCAATATGGATGGTAGATATAGGTTTTTGTAATCTAAAAATATAAAAACAGCAAGGTAACTAATGATAAAAGTGAGCGTAAACGGTATTGCAATGCTAGGAAACAAGGCCTAAGGTTCATACTTTCACTAGTGCAAGTTCTCTCAACAATAATAACATAACCGGATCATATAACTATCCCTCAACATGCAACACAGAGTCACTCCAAAGTCACTAATAGTGGAGAACAAACGAAGATATTATTGTAGGGTACGAAACCACCTCAAATTTATCCTTTCTAATTGATCTATTCAAGAGTCCGTAGTAAAATAACACGAAGCTATTCTTTCCGATCAATCTATCATAGAGTTCGTACTAGATAACACCTTAAGACACAAATCAACCAAAACCCTAATGTCACCTAGATACTCCATTGTCACCTCAAGTATCCGTGGGCATGATTATACGATATGCATCACACAATCTCAGATTCATCTATTCAACCAACACAAAGTACTTCAAAGAGTGCCCCGAAGTTTCTACCAAAGAGTCAAGATGAAAACGTGTGCCAAATCCTATGCATAAGTTCATTGAACCCGCAAGTTGATCACCAAAACATACATCAAGTAGATCACGTGAATATCCCATTGTCACCACAGATAAGCACGGCAAGACATACATCAAGTGTTCTCAAATCCTTAAAGACTCGATCCGATAAGATAACTTCAAAGGTCAATTCATTACAAGAGAGTAGAGGGGGAGAAACATCATAATATCCAACTATAATAGCAAAGCTCGCGATACATCAAGATCGTATCACCTCAAGAACACGAGAGAGAGAGAGAGAGAGAGAGATCAAACACATAGCTACTGGTACATACCCTCAGCCCCGAGGGTGAACTACTCCCTCCTCGTCATGGAGAGCGCCAGGATGATGAAGATGGCCACCAGTGATGGATTCCCCCTCCGGCAGGGTGCCGGAACGGGTTCCCGAGAGGTTTTTGGTGGCTACAGAGGCTTGCGGCGGCGGAACTCCCGATCTATTGTGTTCCTTGATGTTTTTAGGGTATATGGACATATATAGGCAAAAGAAGTTGGTCGGGGGAGCCACGAGGGGCCCACGAGGGTGCGGGGCGCACCCAGGGGGTAGGGCGCGCCTTCCTGCCTTGTGGCTTCCTCGTTGCTTCCCTTACGTGCACTCCAAGTCTCCTGGATTGCTTCCGTTCCAAAAGTAACTCCCCCGAAGGTTTCATTCCGTTTGGACTCCGTTTGATATTTCTTTTCTTCGAAACACTGAAATAGGCAAGAAAACAACAATTTGGGTTGGGCCTCCAGTTAATAGGGTAGTCCCAAAAATAATATAAAACTGCTTAGTAAAGCCCATAAACATTCAAAACAGATAATATAATAGCATGAATGCTTCATAAATTATAGATACGTTGGAGACATATCACGCGGCACCACGGTAAGCCTGAGGCATTAGCGCGGCACTGCTACGTCTTGAGCTTGTGTTGGTTTTCCTTGAAGAGGAAAGGGTGATGCAGCAATAGTAGCGTAAGTATTTCCCTCAGTTTTTGAGAACCAAGGTATCAATCCAGTAGGAGGCTCCTCAAAAGTCCCATGCACCTACACAAACAAACAAAGAACTCGCAGCCAACACAATAAAGGGGTTGTCAATCCCTTCACGGCCACTTGCAAAAGTGAGATCTAATAAAGATAGTATGATAAGATAAATATATTTTTGGTATTTTATAATATAGATGCAAAAAGTAAAGATGCAAATAAAAGTAGATTGGAAGCAAATATGATAAGAGATAGACCCGTGGGCCATAGGTTTCACTAGTGGCTTCTCTCAAGATAGCATAAGTATTACGGTGGGTGAACAAATTATTGTCGAGCAATTGATAGAAAAGTGAGTAATTATGAGATTATCTAGGCATGATCATGTATATAGGCATCACGTCCGCAACAAGTAGACCGACTCCTGCCTGCATCTACTACTATTACTCCACACATCGACCGACTCCTGCCTGCATCTAGAGTATTAAGTCCATAAAGAACAGAATAACGCATTAAGCAAGATGACATGATGTAGAGGGATAAACTCAAGCAATATGATATAAACCCCATCTTGTTATCCTCGATGGCAACAATACAATACGTGCCTTGCTGCCCCTGCTGTCACTAGGAAAGGACACCGCAAGATTGAACCCAAAGCTAAGCACTTCCCCATGGCAAGAAAGATCAATCTAGTAAGCCAAACCAAACTGATAATTCGAAGAGACTTGCAAAGATAACTCAATCATACACAAAAGAATTCAGAGAAGATTCAAATATTATTCATAGATAAACTTGATCATAAACCCACAATTCATCGGATCTCGACAAACACACCGCAAAAAGAGTTTACATCGAAGAGATCTCCACAAGAGAGGGGGAGAACATTGTATTGAGATCCAAAAAGAGAGAAGAAGCCATCTAGCTAATAACTATGGACCCGTAGGTCTGTGGTAAAACTACTCACAACTCATCAGAGGGGCAGGGATGTTGATGTAGAAGCCCTCCATGGTCGATTCCCCCTCCGGCAGAGTGCTGGCGAAGGCTCCAAGATGAGATCTCGCAGATACAGAAGATTAGGGCGGTGGAAATTGTGTTTCATTGGCTCCCTGGATGTTTTCAGGGTATATAGGCTTATATAGGAGGAAGAAGTACGTCGGTGGACGCCCGAGGGGCCCACAAGACAGGGGGCGCGCCCTATAGGGGGGAGCCCTCCTATCTCATGGAGGCCTCGGCTGCTTCTTGACTTGCACTCCAAGTCCTCTAGATCACGTTCATTCCAAAAATCACTCTCCCGAAGGTTTCATTACGTTTGGACTCCGTTTGATATTCCTTTTCTTCAAAATACTGAAATAGGCAAAAAAATAGCAATACGGGTTGGGCCTCCGGTTAGTAGGTTAGTCCCAAAAATGATATAAATGTGTAAAATAAAGCCCACAAACATCCAAAAAGGGGTAATATAATAGCATGGAACAATCAAAAATTATAGATACGTTGGAGATGTATCAAGCATCCCCAAGCTTAATTCCTGCTCGTCCTTGAGTAGGTAAATGATAAAAAGAGAATTTTTGATGTGGAATGCTGCCTAGCATAATTCTCAATGTAATTTTCTTTATTGTGGCATGAATGTTCAGATCCAAATGATTCAAAATAAAAGTTCATATTGATAAAAGAAATAGTAACACTTCAAGCATACTAATCAAAGTAATCATGTCTTCTGAAAATAACATGGCAAAAGAAAGTTCATCCCTACAAAATCATATAGTTAGGCTATGCTTCATTTTGGTCACACAAAGATGTTCCCAAATTCTATACACCCGATGACAAGCCAAGCAATCGTTTCATACTTAAATAATCTCAAACTTTTTCAACCTTCACGCAATACATGAGCGTGAGCCATGGATATAGCACTATGGGTGGAATAGAATATGATGATGGGGATTGTGTGGAGAAGACAAAAAAGGAGAAAGTCTCACATTGACGAGGATAATCAACGGGCTATGGAGATGCCCATCAATTGATGTCAACATGAGGAGTAGGGATTGCCATGCAACAGATGCACTAGAGCTATGAATAAATGCTCAACAAAAGAAAACTAGTGGGTGTGCATCCAACTTGCTTGCTCACGAAGACCTAGGGCATTTGAGGAAGCCCATCGTAGGAATATACAAGCCAAGTTCTATAATGAAAAATTCCCACTAGTATGAAAAAGACAACTTATGAGACTCACTATATGAAAAACATGGTGCTACTTTGAAGCAAAATAGATGAGACTCACTACATGAAGAACAAGGTGCTACTTTGAAGCACAAGTGTGGAAAAGAGATAGTAACATTGCCCTTTTTTTTTCTTTTTTTCTTTCTTTGGGCCTTTCTTTTTTTGGCCTTTCTTCCTTTTTTCTTTTTTTTCTTTTTGGGCAATGCTCTAATAATGATGATCATCACACTTCTATTGATTACAACATATGAATTACAACTCGAAACTAGAACAAGATATGACTCTATATGAATGCCTCCGGCGGTGTACCGGGATGGTGCAATGAATCAAGAGTGACATGTATGAAAAAAAATGCATGGTGGCTTTGCCACAAATACGATGTCAACTACATGATCATGCAATGGCAATATGACAAAAGTAAAGTATGTCATGATGATAAACGGAACGGTGGAAAGTTGCATGGCAATATATCTCGGAATTGCTATGGAAATGCCATAATAGGTAGGTATGGTGGCTGTTTTGAGGAAGATAAAAGGAGGTTTATGTGTGATAGAGCGTATGGTATCACGGGGTTTGGATGCACCGACGAAGTTTGCACCAACTCTCAAGGTGAGAAAGGGCAATGCACGGTACCGAAGAGGCTAGCAATGGCGGAAAGGTAAAAGTGCGTATAATCCATGGACTCAACATTAGTCAAAAGAACTCATATACTTATTGCAAAAATTTAGAAGTCATCAAAAATCAAGTACTACGCGCATGCTCCTAGGGGGATAGATTGGTAGGAAAAGACCATCGCTCGTCCCCAACCGCCACTCATAAGGATGCACAAGCTAGGTACACTTCATGTTTCAAATTTGTTACACAACTTTAACCATACGTGCATGCTACGGGACTTGCTAACTTCAACACAAGCATTCTTTAAATTCATAATCACCCAACTAGCATGACTTTAATATCACTACCTCCATATCTCAAAACAATTATCAAGTATCAAATTGATCATAGCATCCAATTCACTTCTTATGATAGTTTTTATTATACCCAACTTGGATGCCTACCATTCTAGGACCAATTTTATAACCATAGCAAATACCATGCTGTTCTAAAAGACTCTCAAAAAGATATAAGTGAAGCATGAGAGACTAGCAATTTCTACAAAATTAAGTCACCACCGTGCTTTAAATATAAGTGAAGCACTAGAGCAAAAACTATTAAGCTCAAAAGATATAAGTGAAGCACATAGAGTATTCTAGCAAATTCTAATCAAATAGGCTTCTCCGAAAAGGTGTGTACAGAAAAGATGATTGTGGTAAACTAAAAAGCAAAGACTAATATAATACACGACGCTCCAAGCAAAACACATATCATGTGGCGAATAAAAATATAGCTCCAAGTAAAGTTACCAATGAACGAAGACGAAAGAGGGGATGCCTTCCCGGGGCATCCCCAAGCTTAGGCTTTTGGCTATTCTTGAATATCTTGGGGTGCCTTGGGCACCCCCAAGCTTAGACTCTTGCCACTCCTTATTCCATAGTCCATAAAAGCTTTACCCAAAACTTGAAAACTTCACAACACAAAACTCAACAGGAAATCTTATAAGCTCCGTTAGTGAAAGAAAACAAAACCACCACATAAGGTACTGTAATGAACTCATTATTTATTTATTTTGGTGTTAAACCTACTTTAATCCAATTTCTCTATGGTTTATAAACTATTTTACTAGCCATAGATGCATTGAAATAAGCAAACAACACACGAAAAACAGAAAATGTCAAAAACAGAACAGTCTGTAGCAATCTGTAACTAATGCAAAATTCTGGAACTCTAAAAATCCTACCAAAATAGGAAGTTCTGGAAAATTTGTTTATTGAACATCAGCAAAAAGAATCAACACAAAATAACGTTTCTGTGGTTTAACAAAACTAAATTCGTGCGCGCAAAGTTTCTGTTTTTCAGCCGAATCAAATCAACTACCATCATAGGTTATCCTATAGGTTCTACTTGGCACAAACACTAATTAAAAGATAAAAACACATCTAATCAGAAGGTAGATGCAAGATTTATTACTAAACAGGAACAAAAACAAAAAACACAAAGAAAATTGGGTTGCCTCCCAACTAGCACTATGGTTTAACGCCCTAGCTAGGCATAAAAGCGAAGATAGATCTAGCGAGTGCCATCTTTGGCACTAAATTCATAAGTAGCCCGCATGATATATTCATAAGGTAATTTGACTTTCTTTCTTGGAAAGTGCTCCATGCCTTTCTTTAATGGAAATTGGAATCTAATATTCCCTTCCTTCATATCAATAATCGCGCCAATCGTTCTAAGGAAAGGTCTACCAAGAATAATAGGGCAAGAAAGATTGCAATCTATATCAAGAACGATAAAATCTACGGGCACCAAATTTCTATTTGCAACAATGAGAACATCATTGATCCTTCCCATTGGCTTTTTAATGGTGGAATCCGCAAGGTGCAAATTTAAAGAGCAATCATCAAGATCATGGAAACCTAGAATATCACATAAAGTTTTCTGAATCGTGGAAACACTAGCACCCAAATCACACAAAGCAAAACACTCATGATCTTTAATTCTAATCTTTATAGTAGGTTCCCACTCATAATTAAGTTTTCTAGGTATAGAAACTTCCATATTAAGTTTTTCATCATAAGATTGCATCAAGGCATCAACAATATGTTTGGTAAAAGCTTTATTTTGACTATAAGCATGAGGAGAATTAACAACGGATTGCAACAAGGAAATACAACCTTCTAAAGACCAATTATCATAATCAAAATCCTTGAAATCCGAGATAGTGGGTTCAATACTATTTAAAGTTGTGACCTCTCCAATCCCACTTTTATCAAATTTAGCATCAAGATCTAAAAACTCCGAATTCTTGGGACGCCTTCTAGGTAAAGTTGACTCATCATCAGTCCCATAATTATCAAGATTCATATTGCAAAACATAGATCTAATAGGAGACTCATCAATAAATTTAAGATCCTCATCATTATTTTCATGGAAACTAGAAGAACACGCCTTTACAAATCAATCTTTCTTAGCACGCAATCTAGCGGTTCTTTCTTTGCACTCATCAATGGAAATTCTCATTGCTTTGAGAGACTCATTGATATCATGCTTAGGAGAAGAAGATCTAACTTTAAGAGAATCAACATCAAGTGAAAGTCTATCAACGTTCCTAGCCAAATCATCAACTTTGAGCAATATTTCTTCAAGCAAAGCATTAAAATTCTTTTGAGAAATCATAAATTCTTTCATACTATTCTCAAAATCAGAGGGCATCTTATTAAAATTACCATAAGCATTATTGTAGGAATTTCCATAATTATTGGAGGAATTACTAGGGAACGGTCTAGCATTAAAGTTTCCTCTATAAGCATTGTTTCCAAAACTATTCCTACCAACAAAATTCACATCCATAGATTCATTATTATTCTCAATCAAAGTAGACAAAGGCATATCATTGGGATCAAGAGGAGTATTTTTAGTAGCAAATAATTTCATAAGTTCATCCATCTTTCCAGTCAAAACATTGATTTCTTCTATAGCATGCACTTTTTTACTAGAAGATCTTTCGGTGTGCCATTGAAAATAATTAGCCATAATATTATCGTGAAGTTTTGTAGCATCTCCTAACGTGATTTCCACAAACGTGCCTCCCGCGGCCGAATCTAAGAGATTTCTAGAAGCAAAGTTCAAACCGGCATAAAATTTTTGTATGATCATCCATAAATTCAAACCATGAGTAGGGCAATTGCGAAGCATCAATTTCATTCTTTCCCAAGATTGGGCAACATGCTCATGATCAAGTTGTTTAAAATTCATGATATCGTTCACTACTGGAATCAGCTACTTTGCCATCTGCCAGCTCTTTGTCGTCAGCTAGCGGACGGCAAAGAAGCTCTTTGCCATCAGCTACCCGAAAGCAGACGGCAAAGAACTGGCTGATGGCAAAGAAAGCCTTTGCCATCAGCCTGTTCTTTGCCGTTCGCTAGCTCACGGCAAAGAATCTTTGCCGTCAGCTAGCAGACGGCAAAGAGGGAGGGGGGCCCCACTGAGGAGCTGTTCAAAAAATACTTAACGTCCCCCCTCTTTGTCGTCTGCTAGCAGACGGCGAAGAGCAAAAAAGCGGACGACAAAGAGGGCGGACGGCAAACATTCAACAAAAATAATGGCGCGCCCCACCCCACCCTCTCTCTCTCTGTTTCTCTCCTGCTCCCACACGCGTGCCGCCGCCCCCAGCACTCGCTGCCGCCCCGCCGCCCCACCGCCCCCCCGCCCCGTCGCCCCATC